>NC_058085.1:220075120-220438936 GCF_014858855.1 Bufo gargarizans | reverse complement strand
CAGAGCGTCTGTGAGCAGATACACAAAGCCGGAATACAAAGCGCTGTGAGGCCAATTCTCCTCTTCGAAAATAAGTCTGGAATGCTAAATGGCTCCTGGTGCTTTTGATGATTGATGAGAAGGAATGAATCACCTAGGAACCAATGTACCTAGGCCATGAGAAGGTCAAACACAACACTGCAACCAGAGAAGATGGCATCAATCAAGATTACCAGCTAAAAAAGAGGAAGTAAGGACCCAGTTAGAGAGTGGGGAATTGCAGTCACCAGAGCAGATCCCTAAGAATATGGAGGGGGGAAGGATGATGGGTATTGTCCAGAGACATTAGGGAGTTGTCCCACCGGGCTAGGAATGCTTGCTGAAGCAAGCGGGTGTTGAGCATAGGAGACTGCATCAAAGGTTGAAATCATTGTACCAAGGATCCACATGCAAAAACAGATGGAGGAGGGAACCCTCCCCTGGTGAAAGCAGGAGGTTCTGGATTGGAAGAAAAGAAGTGTGTCCACTGGGAGGAGAATCCTGGCCAGCTTGTTGTCAACTGGATTGCAGTAGGAAGTCTAGGGTAAGCTGGAGACTTGAAAGATCATCCTCCCTGGCAGTGGCGTTGCGAGGGGGGTGCGGGCCGCACCAGGTGACACCAGTCTGATGGGGTGTCACCCGCCGGCCGCCGGAGTTCTTAACTAACTAACTTTAGGCAGGGCCGGCGCTTCCATAGAGGCAGGGAAGGGGGGGGGGGGGGGCTCTCTCCCTCCCCCTGTGCTGCTGCTGCCGCTGCCTCCGCCAGTGAGAAGAGGGATGGGAGGAGGATGGGAGGGTCTGTGGCCACTGCGCCACCAATGAAGAAAACTGACCTGTAATACAAATACAGGAGGCGGGTGCCGGAATCAAATAGCCGGCACCCGACCTCTATGACAGGGAGCGGCACCTGAGGGGTTAACTGCCACTGATCGCAGCCCCCTATCATAGAGGTCGGGTGCCGGCTATTTCATTCCGGCACCCGCCTCCTGTATTTGTATTAACATTGAGTGCGCCCCCCCCCCAGTATAATAAACATTTTGTGCACCCCCCCCTCCCCCCAGTATAATAAACATTGGTGGCGCAGTGGGAAGTGCCAATGAGGGTTAAAAAAATAAAATAAAAAATGAACTCACCTCCTCCAGTTGATCGTGTAGCTGCCGGTCTACTATTCTATCTTCAGGACCTGTGGTGACATCACTGAGCTAATCACATGGTCCACAGTGACCACAGTGATGTCACCACAGGTCCTTTCACAGGTCCTGAAGATAGAACAGGAGACCGGCAGCTGCGCGATGAATTGGAGGAGGTGAGTTAATTTTTATTTATTTTTTTAACCCTCATTGGCACTTCCCACTGCGCCACCAATGTTTATTATACTGGGAGGGGGCCGCTCTCAATGTATATTATACTGGGGGGGTGGCCGCACTCAATGTTTATTATACTAGGGGGGGCGCTCTCAATGTATATTATACTGGGGGGGGCGCTCTCAATGTTTGATATACTGGGGGGGGGGCGCTCTCAATGTTTGATATACTGGGGGGGCGCTCTCAATGTATATTATACTGGGGGGGGGGGGTGGCCGCACTCAATGTTTATTATACTGGGGGGGGGGGCGCTCTCAATGTATATTATACTGGGGGGGCGCTCTCAATGTTTGATATACTGGGGGGGTGCTCTCAATGTATATTATACTGGGGGGGCGCTCTCAATGTTTATTATACTGGGGGGGCGCTCTCAATGTTTATTATACTGGGGGGGCGCTCTCAATGTTTATTATACTGGGGGGGCGCTCTCAATGTTTATTATACTGGGGGGGCGCTCTCAATGTTTATTATACTGGGGGGGGCGCTCTCAATGTTTATTATACTGGGGGGGCGCTCTCAATGTTTATTATACTGGGGGGGCGCTCTCAATGTATATTATACTGGGGGGGGCGCTCTCAATGTTTATTATACTGGGGGGGGGCGCTCTCAATGTTTGATATACTGGGGGGGGGCGCTCTCAATGTTTGATATACTGGGGGGGGGCGCTCTCAATGTTTGATATACTGGGGGGGCGCTCTCAATGTTTATTATACTGGGGGGGCGCTCTCAATAAATATTATACTGGGGGGGCGCTCTCAATGTTTGATATACTGGGGGGGCGCTCTCAATGTATATTATACTGGGGGGGGCGCTCTCAATGTTTGATATACTGGGGGGGCGCTCTCAATGTTTATTATACTGGGGGGGCGCTCTCAATGTTTATTATACTGGGGGGGCGCTTTCAATGTTTGATATACTGGGGGGGGTGCTCTCAATGTATATTATACTGGGGGGGGGCGCTCTCAATGTTTATTATACTGGGGGGGCGCTCTCAATGTTTATTATACTGAGGGGGCGCTCTCAATGTTTATTATACGGGGGGGGGGGGGGGGCGCTCTCAATGTTTATTATACTGGGGGGGGCGCTCTCAATGTTTATTATACTGGGGGGGGCGCTCTCAATGTTTATTATACTGGGGGGGGGCTCTCAATGTTTATTATACTGAGGGGGCGCTCTCAATGTTTATTATACGGGGGGGGGGGGCGCTCTCAATGTTTATTATACTGGGGGGGGCGCTCTCAATGTATATTATACTGGGGGGGGCGCTCTCAATGTTTATTATACTGGGGGGGCGCTCTCAATGTTTATTATACTGGGGGGGCGCTCTCAATGTTTATTATACTGGGGGGGGCGCTCTCAATATATATTATACTGGGGGGGCGCTCTCAATGTATATTATACTGGGGGGGGGCGCTCTCAATGTTTGATATACTGGGGGGGGGCGCTCTCAATGTTTGATATACTGGGGGGGCGCTCTCAATGTTTATTATACTGGGGGGGCGCTCTCAATGTTTATTATACTGGGGGGGCGCTTTCAATGTTTATTATACTGGGGGGGCGCTCTCAATGTTTATTATACTGGGGGGGCGCTCTCAATGTTTATTATACTGGGGGGGCGCTCTCAATGTTTATTATACTGGGGGGGCGCTCTCAATGTTTATTATACTGGGGGGGGCGCTTTCAATGTTTATTATACTGGGGGGGGCGCTCTCAATGTTTATTATACTGGGGGGGGCGCTCTCAATGTTTATTATACTGGGGGGGGCTCTCAATGTTTATTATACTGGGGGGCCGCTCTCAATGTTTATTATACTGGGGGGGCGCACTCAATGTTTATTATACTGGGCGGGGCGCACTCAATGTTTATTATACTGGGGGGCGCTCTCAATGTTTATTATACGGGGGGGCGCTCTCAATGTTTATTATACTGGGGGGGGGCGCTCTCAATGTTTATTATACTGGGGGGGGGCGCTCTCAATGTTTATTATACTGGGGGGGGCGCTCTCAATGTTTATTATACTGGGGGGGCGCTCTCAATGTTTGATATACTGGGGGGGGTGCTCTCAATGTATATTATACTGGGGGGGCGCTCTCAATGTTTATTATACTGGGGGGGCGCTCTCAATGTTTATTATACTGGGGGGGCGCTCTCAATGTTTATTATACGGGGGGGCGCTCTCAATGTTTATTATACTGGGGGGGGCGCTCAATGTTTATTATACTGGGGGGGCGCTCTCAATGTTTATTATACTGGGGGGGCGCTCTCAATGTATATTATACTGGGGGGGCGCTCTCAATGTTTATTATACTGGGGGGGCGCTCTCAATGTTTGATATACTGGGGGGGGCGCTCTCAATGTTTATTATACTGGGGGGGGCGCTCTCAATATATATTATACTGGGGGGGCGCTCTCAATGTTTGATATACTGGGGGGGCGCTCTCAATGTATATTATACTGGGGGGGGCGCTCTCAATGTTTGATATACTGGGGGGGCGCTCTCAATGTTTATTATACTGGGGGGGCGCTCTCAATGTTTATTATACTGGGGGGGCGCTCTCAATGTTTATTATACTGGGGGGGCGCTCTCAATGTTTATTATACTGGGGGGGCGCTCTCAATGTTTATTATACTGGGGGGGCGCTCTCAATGTTTATTATACTGGGGGGGCGCTCTCAATGTTTATTATACTGGGGGGGGCGCTCTCAATGTTTATTATACTGGGGGGGGCGCTCTCAATGTTTATTATACTGGGGGGGGGGGCGCTTTCAATGTTTATTATACTGGGGGGGGCGCTCTCAATGTTTATTATACTGGGGGGGTCGCTCTCAATGTTTATTATACTGGGGGGGGGGGGCTCTCAATGTTTATTATACTGGGGGGCCGCTCTCAATGTTTATTATACTGGGGGGGCGCACTCAATGTTTATTATACTGGGCGGGGCGCACTCAATGTTTATTATACTGGGGGGGTGCTCTCAATGTTTATTATACTGGGGGGGGGGCGCACTCAATGTTTATTATACTGGGGGGGTGCTCTCAATGTTTATTATACTGGGGGGGCGCACTCAATGTTTATTATACTGGGGGGGTGCTCTCAATGTTTATTATACTGGGGGGGGCGCTCTCAATGTTTATTATACTGGGGGGGCGCTCTCAATGTTTGATATACTGGGGGGGCGCACTCAATGTTTATTATATTGACCTTCTACTAAGCATTCTGTATTAAGAATGCTATTATTTTCCCTTATAACCATGTTATAAGGGAAAATAACACAGTGAATAGACTTTCATCTTAGCAACCAAGCGTGAAAATCGCACCGCATCCGCACTTGCTTGCGGATACAATGCGATTTTCACGCAGCCCCATTAACTTCTATAGGGCCTGCGTTGCATGAAAACGCACAACATAAAGCATGTTGCGATTTTCACGCAGCGCACAAGTGATGCGTGAAAATCACCGCTCATCTGCACAGCCCCATAGAAGTGAATGGGTCCGGATTCAGTGCGGGTGCAATGTGTTCACCTCACGCATTGCACCCGCGCAGAAATCTCACCCATGTGAAAGGGGCCTAAGGGTGAATAGGACAAGGGTTCCAGCCCCTAAGGGGGATAATAGTAAGTGAAAATAAAACACAAACACTAAGGCTACTTTCATACTTGCGGTAGTGTGATGCGGCAAGCAGTTCCGTTGTCAGAACTGCCTGCCAGATCCGCCGATCTTGATGTGACTGAAAGCATTTATGAGATGCATCCGGATGCGGATCCATCTCACAAATGCATTGCAAGAATGAATCCATGTCTCTGCTTGTCATGCAGACAGACGGATCCGTCTTGTATCTTTTTACACATTTTTACCGGCATGCGCAGACCGAAAGGACGGATCCTGCATTCCGGTATTTTGAATGCCGGATCTGGCACTAATACGTTCCTATGGGAAAAAATGCCAGATCCGGCATTCAGGCAAGTCTTCCGTTTTTTTCGCCGGAGATAAAACCGTAGCATGCTGCGGTTTTATCTTTTGCCTGATCAGTCAAAATGACTGAACTGAAGACATCCTGATGCATTCTGGACGGATTACTCCATTCAGAATGCATGGGGATATGACGGATCAGTTCTTTTCCGGTATTGAGCCCCTGTGACGGAACTCTATGCCGAAAAAGAAAAACGCTAGTGTGAAAGTACTCTAAAATATTAAGTTTAAATCCCCCCTTTCCCAATTTTACATATAAAAAATATATACAATAAACATATTACATAGCGCTGCGTCCGAAAAGTCCAAACTATTAAATTATTAAAAAATATCTCCTATGCGGTGAGCATTCGCCATTTTTTAGTCACCTTGTCACCCCAAAAAATAGGATAGGACTGTTCTATTATGGGCCGAACGTTTCATAAAATGCGAAATGCACGTGGCTTTTTTGCTTGGTATTGAGTATCGCAATACTTTTTTATGGTGATGAAAGCGAATCAAAATTTTGGTATTGAATCAACCCTACGCCGATCTGATCGGCGTAGCGTTGTCACGATACCAAAATTTTCATTCGGTTTGGCGACTAAAAATGTAATTTGGCTCCTAAATTTTTCAGTTCAGGAGCCAATGGCTACTAGGTATTTTTTTTAGTCTGGAGCCCTGCTATCAGAGGCCGCCTAAGCCCTAAGCCGTACACAGTGCGGGACACAGGCCAGAAGAGGCCTGCATCGCATCGCTGCCAAAGAGGTAAGTGCTTTTTTCCTTTTTTTTTTTTCTGTACAATACTGATGGCTAGTGGCACATGATAGGAGAGGCCCTATGGCTAGTGGCACATGATAGGGGGGGCCGCCTATGGCTACTGGCACATGATAGGTGGGCCCTATGGCTACTGGCACATGATAGGGGGCCCTATGGCTACTGGCACATGATAGGGGGGCCCTATGGCTACTGGCACATGATAGGGGGGCCCTATGGCTACTGGCACATGATAGAGGGGCCCTATGGCTACTGGCACATGATAGGGGGGCCCTATGGCTACTGGCACATGATAGAGGGGCCCTATGGCTACTGGCACATGATAGGGGGGGCGCCTATGGCTACTGGCAAATGTTGATGGGGGGCTTAGGCTACTGGCACATGATTAAGGGGCATCTATGAGGGCACATTTCACTGGCACATTATTGGGGGACATCTATGGGGGCACTTCTTACTGGCACATTATTGGTGGCACTATAGGGGCAACTACTGAGGCCACAAAGAACGGTTATTTTATATGGGGGCTCTGTATAGGGGCATTTTATACTGGGACACATTGTGTTGGGTACTATGGGGAAGGGGGGAGAGGACTACTACGGGGCACTGAGGAGGGGTATTTTATGCTTACAAATTATGGGGGACACTGAGGGCATCTACTGGCGCACTATATATCGGGCATTTTATACTGGTACATTATGGGGGCACTAGGGGGGAGAGGAGCACTATGGGGGCATTTACTGGGGTCACTATATAGGGGTATTTTATACTGGCACATTATGGAGGCACTATGGGGACATTAGCTCAACTGGGGACATTACAGGGGGGTATTTTTTGCACTGACACATTATAAGGAGAATTATTTCTACTGGGGGAAGGCATTATGGTGGGCTTTATTACTCCCCCATGGTATGAGCCCCCTAGTAGCAGCACCAGCCTCTCCCTGCTCTGCTATCCCTTTGCCCCTTCTCCAAATACTTATTATGAAATCTTTCTCATTAGGATAAAACACATCATCAGCTCCGCCGAGCCCCCGGCCAAAGTGTGGAAGTGGCGTCCGAGATCCCCAAGGGCCAAGCCAAGTAATTGTAAGTTTTCATATGAAATATGTTTGTTATATACATATAGCCTACACTGTCAGGTGTCACCCAGGGGGGGGGGGGGGGTGACACCATTTTCTACCGCATCGGGTGACACCAGCCCTAGCAACGCCACTGCTCCCTGGAGGCAGCTTTCATCAAAAGATGATCCAAGTATGGAAATCCCCACAACACCAAGGTGTGACAAAACCAAAAAGGGAGGGTAAAGAAAAAAAATACATGATAATTACTCTTAATGGTAATTGAAGTTTCCATATAGCCTCCACAACAGCACTAAGCAGGAGGGTACCCCACCTCCCAGAGACAGGAAACAACATGGAGAACAAAGGTTTAAAGGGTAAATTACTCTTACCGGTAATTGGATTTTCCAATAGCCTCCACAACGGCATTCACAGGAGGGTGTCCCCGCCTCCAGGACAGGAAACAACGAGGAAGCACAGGATTTAAGGAGCCTCCTCCCCTTACCTTACCAGTCAATAAGAGAGGACACAGAAGTGATGCATAACAAATTATATATTATAGTAAACAAATTACATCATTCATTTACATTTAAAGCTTGGGAGGGAACCCAATGCCGTTGTGGAGGCTATTGGAAAATCCAATTACCGGTAAGAGTAATTTACCCTTTTCCCCGACGCCTCCACAACGGCATTCACAGGAGGATTAACAGAGTAATCAATATTAGGGGGGGGGGGGGGCACAATAGATAGGACCTCACGACCAAAGGACAAGTCCTGATCCCTTACTACATCTAGCTTATAGTGCCGAAAAAAAGTCATAGGGTTGGCCCATGTGGCGGCCCTGCAGATCTGTTCCAGAGGGACTGCTTTCGTTTCTGCCCAGGATGAGGCTACTGCCCTTGTAGAATGAGCCTTTAGTATCTCCGGCGGCTGACAGTTCTTGGTAACATAGGCAGAGGATATTATGTTCCTAATCCACCTAGCTATGGTTGACTTGCTAGCCGCTTGCCCCTTATTAGGGCCCTGGAATTGCAAAAAGAGGTGGTCCGATTTTCTAAGCGGTTTAGTGGCCTGAAGGTAAGAAAGGACTGACCTCCTGACGTCCAGATTATGGAGAGTATCCTCCGAATCATTAGAAGGAGACTGGAAAAAAGAAGGTAGGGAGACTTCCTGCTCACGATGAAATCTGGATACCACCTTTGGGAGAAAGGCTGGACAGTGCCTGAGGATTATACGATCATCCAGAATTGTAAGATAGGGAGGCTTGCAAGAGAATGCTTGAATTTCCCCCACTCTTCTGGCAGAGGTTATGGCAACTAAAAAAACCGTCTTCATGGTGAGGAGCCTTAGAGGGATCTCATCAATTGGCTCAAACGGAGGAGCAGAGAGAGCAGAAAGAACCAGGCCCAAATCCCAGGGAGGAACCACCGGACGAGGGAGGATCGAAGTTCTTCCTGCCCCCCTCAAAAACCGTTTGATCAGAGGGGAATCTGCTAGTTTTACGTCCAGGAAGGCGCTGAGCGCGGAAATCTGAACCTTCAGAGTTGATAGACGGAGGCCTTTTTCTAGCCCCGCTTGCAGGAACTGGAGGACCTGAGGAACATCAGGAAAATCTACACTTCCCAAGAAGGACAAAAAGGCATTCCAGGTTCTCAGGTAGATCCGGGAAGTTACCGGTTTCCGGCTTTTGAGCATCGTGGAGATGACTGCGTCCGACAGACCCTTCCGTTTTAGCAGGAGGCGTTCAGATTGCAGGCCGTCAAACTGAGTTGATTTACACTGGGGTGATTTATTGGTCCCTGGTGGAGTAGGTCCGGGATTGATGGCAGTGTCCAATAAACACAGGCTGACAGTCTGAGCAGGAGTGGAAACCAAGCCCTTCTTGGCCAGAAGGGGGCCACCATAATTACGTGGACCCCTTCTTCCTGAGCCTTTACCAGGACCCTTGAAATGAGGCTGAATGGAGGGAAGGCATAAAGGAGCTGTCTTGGCCACGGCCTGGAGAGGGCGTCTAGCCATACCGGATGATCCATTTGCGAGAGGGAACAGAACTTTCTGACCTGCTTGTTGCTTTTGGTGGCGAACAGATCTAACACTGGGGTCCCCCACATTCGGCAGATCTGGCTGAAGACGCGGTGATTTAAGGACCATTCGGCCTCCTTTAAGAGGTGTCGACTGAGATAATCGGCCACCACATTTTTTTCCCCCTTGATATGCACCGCCGAAAGGGACAGAAGGTTTCTTTCTGCCCAACAAAAAATGCCCTTTGACACTTCCGCCAGTGAGCGACTTCTGGTTCCTCTTGTTTGTTTATGTACGCCACGACAGTAGTGTTGTCTGTTAACATTCTTACGTGTCTTGGAGAGGGAATTTTGTAAAGGGAAAGGAGAGCTTTGTGGACAGCTGGCAGCTCTCTTAAATTTGAGGAGGCGTCCTGCATGTCTCTTCCCCAGGATCCTTGAACTACCGCTCCTGAAGAATGACCTCCCCACCCTGAGTTGCTGGCGTCTGTTGTAATGACCATGACATCTCTTGGGTGCCAGTGAACCCCTACGCTCAGGTTCCCCTTTACTCTCCACCAGGTTAGAGACTGTTTTACCCGTCTGGGAACGTGAACCTTTCTGTCTAGAGACGAGTTCTTTCCGTCCCATGAAGATAGGAGAAAGGTCTGAAGGACTCTTGTGCGACTCTGGGCCCACCTTACTGACGAGATTGCGGCTGTTAGCAGTCCTAGTACCGCCATGATGTCTCTTATCGAGGACCGATCTTTGCTGGAAAAAAGAGACACTGTCTGGATTAAGTGAGACTGTTTGTCTTGAGGAAGAAAAGACATTAGACGCCTTGAGTCCAACAGCACCCCTAAAAACACTTTTTCCTGACTGGGGATAAGGTCTGATTTTTTGGGATTTATTATCCACCCTAGAGTTGTAAGACAGTCCTGGATTTGTTTGAGGCGTGAATGTAGAAGTTGGCGCGACTCCGCAAACACCAGGAAGTCGTCCAGGTACGGGACGATCTGGACCCCCTGAAGGTGAAGGAACTTCATGACATCTGACATTATTTTTGAAAAAACTCTGGGGGCAGAGGATAGGCCGAAAGGAAGGGCTGTGAACTGAAAATGGGACAATCTTCCCTGATAATAAATTGCGATACTCAGAAAACGCTGGTGCCTGTGGTATATTGGGACGTGGTAGTAAGCGTCCTGAAGGTCGACGGTAGCCATAAAGCAGTCCTGCGGAAGGATCTGAGTGGTAGATTTTATGGTCTCCATTTTGAATCTTTTGTAAACGATGGACCTGTTTAAGGACTTCAAATTTATTATCAGGCGAAAGGAGCCATTTGGTTTTTTTTATCAAAAATATAGGGGTATAGAAGCCTTTGCCGTGTTGTTCTTCCGGAACAGGGATGAGCACTCCTTTGAGGATTAAGGTAGTTATTTCTGACTCTAGGGATGCCTGTTTGTCGGGCTGTTGCCTTTGGTTGATACAAAAAAGACTTGGGGGTGGGGAAACAAACTCTAGCTTTAGGCCTTCCTTTACGGTACGAGTGACCCAAGGGGAGGCGTGAATTTCTTGCCAGGCGGAGGAGAATTGCTTTAGCCTGCCCCCTACCTGGGTTGGCGTGTCACTGGGTAGGGCGGGTAGAGGCTTCTGGCTTAGGAAGGTATCCTCTTCCTCTACCCCTAGAGGGTTGCCATCTTTTTGAGCCATCCCTTTTACTCTGATCAGATCTTGCCCTTTTTTGACTTTGAAAGGAGCGTCTCTGTTGGTAATAACGGTTATCAGAGGGGAAACCTTTTTTCCTATCGGAGGCCTTCTCCAGAATGTCGTCCAGGGCGGAGCCAAACAAACAATCTATCCCCCTCACATGGGATGGAGCACAGGCGGTTTTTAGAACCTGCGTCCCCAGTCCATGAACGGAGCCATACCGCCCTACGGGTCGCATTGGCTAGAGCACTGCTCCTTGCAGAGAGTCTAACCAAGTCGGCCGAGGCGTCTGCTAAAAAATTGGATGCTCTTTTCAGGGAGGGAAGAGAGTTTAAGATCTCCTCTCTGGACGTACCCCCCGACAGATTGCTCTCAAGCTGGTCTAGCCAAACCGAGAGGGTTCTGGCCATACAAGTGGACGCTATGCTGGGGCGCAACATCGCTGTATTTGTCTCCCAGGATTTCTTTAATAGGTTTTCACATTTTTTGTCCATTGGGTCTTTCAGGAGACCCATATCCTCAAAGGGCAGCGAGGATTTTTTAGAAATACGGGCCACTGGCGCATCTATTCTGGGAGTTTTGTCCCACAGATCAGAGTCAGACTCCGAAAAGGGGTACTTGCGTTTAAAGGCGGCCGAGACAGTCCACCTTTTATCAGGATCCCTCCATTCCCTGGAAATAAGGGCTTTGATGTTATTGTGGATGGGGAAGGATCTCTTCTTTTTCTCCCCCAAGCCCTGAAAGATTTGATCGTGAAGGGACTGAGTCTCTTTGACATCTTCTAATCCCAGCGTAGATTTAATATCCTTCAGTAGGGACTGTGTTTCCTCGGGAAAGCACATAGGCCTCCCTGCGGCCTCCTCAGAGGATAAGGAGACTTGATCATCCTGCAACTCCCCTTCATCCAGATCCACCTGCTCTGATATTTCCAGATTTAGGGAACGGGAAGGCCCAGGGGAAGGTGCCAGTTGTCTAGAGTCAGCTGCAGCCTTAATCTCTTCTCTAATGAGGGTTCGCATGGACTCCACGAAGGAAGGGGATTCTTCAGCGATAACCCTTTCAATACATCTAGGGCAGAGGGACTTTTTTGGGTCCGACACCAGGCCCTTACGGCAACCACCACACTTCCGGCGCCCCGAATCCCCTTTGGCTTTAAGCTTCCTGGACTCGCTGTCCTAAGGGAATAAAACAAACTTTGTATAGGCCAAAGAGGGACCCGGAGTAAGGGTGGTGAGGGGTCAGTATAGAAAACTACGGACACCCAGCGTGTTAGGGGGGGGGGGGGGTACGGGATCCCATAACCTGTATAAACCTACTGCTAGGAAGGACATAAGGAAATAGGGATTACTCCCCCCCCGGGAGGAGGCTTACCGGGCTGAGGGCCGAGACAGCGGGATCACCGGAGCGTTTGGACGACTCTCTGTCGCTGGAAGGCATCTCTGCAGATCACCGGCGCAGGAGGATATGATGCTCCTTTTAAAACTCCCGCCGCGCGCAGGAGCGTCCCGCGAGAACCTCGTGCCCAAGGAGATCTCGCTCCGCTGACGTCACCACGCTAGATACCGCACGAGTTCCGACGGACTCGCAAGCCCGGGGATGCCTGAAGACAGGGCTTACTCTGCAGGAGGGGAGGCAATGCGTCCCCGGAGTCCCCCAATCCCTGCACCGACCCTCCTGAACAACAGGGAAGGGACCAGGCTGGTGCGGTATTCAATTTCCCGGATGACCCCAGGAGCGGCTTCCACGCACGTCCGAGGACAGGAAACGACTGGTAAGGTAAGGGGTAAGGTAAGGGGAGGAGGCTCCTTAAATCCTGTGCTTCCTCGCTGTTTCCTGTCCTGGAGGCGGGGACACCCTCCTGTGAATGCCGTTGTGGAGGCGCCGGGGAAAAAGCCTCCTCCCTTTTACCTTGTCCAGCAGGATGTACACAGGATGATGTTAAATACTTTTTTTTATCTTTGTGAAAGAATATATATAATGAAGACAACAAACCAATCAAAATAATTACAGAAAACATAACTCTGTGGGAATTCCCAGTGCTGTTGTGGAGGCTCTAAGGAGGATTCAAAGTTAGGGAGGGACTGCTGCAGACAAAACTTTCCGTCCGAAGGACAAGTCCCAATTGGACAAAACATCTAGTCTATAGTGTTTAAAGAAGGTGGGCGGAATAGACCAGGTTGCGGCCCGACAAATCTGGATCAGAGAAGCAGAGGCCCCTTCTGCCCACGAGGTTGACACTGCTGTGGTTGAACGCGCTGTGAGTTTTAAAAGGAGGGGAACCAATCTCCTTATAGGCCATGGAAATAGTAATTTTTATCCAATGGAATATAGTAATCTTTGAAGACCCCTGACCTCTGTTTTGTCCAGCATATTGGACTAGCAGGCGATCTGACTTCCTAATTTGTTTAGTGGCTTCTAAGTAGCACAAGACACATCGGCGAACATCCAAGTTGTGCAATCTTATCTCCCTGGTGGATGTAGCCTGTGGACAAAAGGTAGGCAATGATATATCTTGCTGGCAGTGAAATCTGGAGAACACTTTTGGTAAAAAAAAAAAAAGGCTCATATTTTAGTACAATCCTGTCATCCAAAATAGTAAGATAAGGAGGTCTGCAGGACAGAACTTGGATTTCTCCAATTCTTCTAGCTGAGGTAATCGCTATTAAAAAAAAGCTGTTTTTATGGACAATATGATTAAACAATATCTGTCACAAAATATGCATAGATCTCAGTATACACAAGTGATCCTATGCGGGAGGAAAAAAGGAGTACCCCATAGTAACGTACCCACTCAGTGTACATCAACATACACAAACAAAAGAGACTTCCATGAAGGCAGTGACAGCTGCCACATGGACTTTTATGCTACTGACTTTCAATCCTTTATCTAGACCTTCCTGCAGAAAATCTAGAATTACCTTGACATCAGGAGAGGAAGAGGGATTCCAAGAGTCCCCAACAAAACTGAGAAAGGCATATATCTTTGACGTGGTCGGTTTTCTACTGCTTAGATGGGTCTTAATGACAGCATCAGGTAACCCTTTTGACCTGAAGATAAATCGTTCAACCTCCAGGCTGTTAGGTTCAACTGGCGAACCTCTACCTGTCAGACGGGACCCTGCAGCAGGAGATCCGGAACCTGAGGAAGTCCCCAACATTTTCCTTTTGAGAGGCTTAGTAGTAGAGGGAACCATGTTCTTTTGGGCCAGTATGAGGCTATTAGGATCAACTGGGAATTCTCTTCCACTACCTTTGTCAGGAATCTTGGAATCAAAGGGATTGGAGGAAAAGCATACAGAAGCCCTGCAGGCCAAGGATCTGAAAAGGCATCCACTCTCTCCGGGCTGTCATTGTAATGGAGGGAATAAAATCAATTCTGGAGGCAAAGAGATCCAGGTTTGGAGACCCCCATCTCTTGCAGATTTTCCGTTCAGACTCCATTCTCCAGATTTTTGTTTCTCTCTGTTCAAAAAATCCACCAGGGTATTTTCTTCTTTCGGATGGACTGCCGAGATTGAATTTACATGTATCGGAGCCCAAGAAAAGATGCTGTGAGATAGATGTCTGCTTTTTGTGCCTCCGTGTTTATGTATGCCACGGTGGTACTGTTGTCTGACAGAATCCTGATGTTCTGTGACTAGATGGTGGGAAGAAAAGCCTTCAAGGCTAGAAGCACCGCCAGAAGCTCCTTTGAGTTTGAAGACAGAGAGAGGAGATCCGGATCCCAGACCCCCTGTACTAGCTGATCTTTACAATGGGCCCCCCATCCTGAACTGCTTGCATCTGTTGCAATGACAATCTGGTTTAAAGTCTGCAATTGGACCCCCTGGTCTAGGTTCCTCGGATTCAACCACCACCATAGACAGTTTTTTGTTTCAAGAAGGAAAAGACAGGGGGGCGGAGCTAGCGCCGACCAGGAATGGACGTGTGCGCTTGAGCTCTGTAACTCAGACCTGGCTTTACTCCAGCTAACGTTAGCAACTTGGCTTACCAAATGGGTAAAATAGGCCAGCAGAGAACGGGGGAGTCTTCCCTCTCACACAAACAAACAAAGAATTGTGGAGACATGGACAAATTTGTTACAAAAGTGGCGGCAATCTGCGTGGCAAGAGAAGCAAAGATAGCGCCGGATCCTTATAAAGAAACTGAGGAGAGCGAACCAGAGCTCCAAGCTGACTGTAGCGATGCAGAAGATCATAGGCATCGCAAACACCTCCTGATCTCCAGAAAATACCTGGATTCAGCTTTACAAAGAGCGATGGAACCACTGGTGAGCGAGATGTCCTCCCTCAGACAGGACGTTAGGCATGTGGGCGGTAGAGTGGAGGCCCTTGAATCGAACCAGGCCGCAATCTTAGACTTCCAGACGGCCACAATCAGAAGCCTTACAGAAATGCCAATCGCACCTTAATGACGCTTTCAATGCCCTGGAAGACTAGGAAAACCGTGGGAGAAGAAACAACCTGCGTTTCAGAGGGGTTCCAGAGACGGACGCCCCACAGGACTCTTCCGACATCGTCAAGGAGATATGCGATGGTCTCTTAGGCCCAGAACGCTCTGCTTCGATTATTATTGAGCGGGCTCATCGGGCTTTGCGCCCAAAACCTAAGGGCAATGAGCCCCCTAGAGATATCATCTGCCGCTTTCTCCACTTCCAAGACAAGGAAGCTATAATCAACAAAGCAAGATTGCCAAGTGGAGTGAAACACAATGGGGTGCCAATTAACATCTTTCAAGATGAACCCTCAAGCCTCTCACGGATTGGCTCAGAAGCCACAAGATATTATATCGCTGGCAGTTTCCATTCGGATTAGTCTTCTCATTCCAAGGCAGGAAGATTTCCATCAAGTCTCACCAGGATCTGGGCCCTGCATTTGATATTCTGGACATTGCTCCTATAGAAATCGAGGACTGGGCTGGGACGCGGTCCAAGACCTTACAATGTTACCGGAACTTCCTAGGATCTTGCCCTTTGAAATGAGAGGCACCCCTAAAGCCCAAAGACAAAAGGAGAAGAAGAAAAATCAGCCTCTTACCCCAAGACGCATATCTACGGACGTCTCCTGAAACATCAGAAGAACTCTCCTCCTTTCTCTTCGCTTCCCATGCTAAGTATAAATCCTAGATCCCTCTTCATACCTGGTGATACACTCTGTCCCTCCGATTTCCCCCTGTTGTACCACCTTGTGAAATCCTTGACGCCGCCAAGCTATTCTATGCGATCTGTGTTCCCTGGCTACTGCAATGCGAACTATCCAAGGAAGACATTTTTTGCGATTTACTGATGCATGACGTGGCGGTCTTTGGATATCACTTCCAGAACACTTAAGAGGGGTTGTATACTCGGCGATCCCAGAAGGTGCTCCTGTCTACACATTGCCTCTGTGCTTTCCTATCTATGCGATGATCCAGTATGTAGACAGCAGCATAATTGTCATACTTTTTTCGCATCGCTTATGCTCTATACTTGTACACCCAGCGGCCCTAGGCTTATGTTCGTTCCATATCTGAAATGGTACTTTAGACTGTTCCTATTGCAATAACCTAATGTTACCTCTATGATGAGACCCACTACTAGATACTATTTCCAGAGCAATGATGCTTTAACATATACTCCGCAGTCCCTGACGATGTTCTCGACTACACATGGCCTCTGTGCGTACGCGATGATTCAGTGTGTAGCTGACAACATTATGTCGTACCCTAGTTCTATTTTTTATGTATTCAGCGACCTTAGGCTTATATTGACACCATGTTTGCAGTATTACATGTAGTGATAATCTAAATGCTCCCAACGCAATGACTTACAGTTCATTTAATATCGATCTGTCATAGGATGCCTTTGATGACCTGAATCTAAGTTATAATATATGTTTAACTCTTTATGCTCTACCATTCGCAGAGCAATGAGACTTTGATAAGTACTCAGTGGTCCCTGATGGTGCTCCCGACTACACATTAGCTCTGTGCTCTTTTCTCTGCGATGATTTAATGTGTAGCTGGTATCATAATATCAGACTATTTTATCAGCACTTAAGCTTTATTTTTCAACTAGTGCCGCAGGTATAGTGTCAATCTTAGAAATGCCTATCCAGTTCCTATCTATCCCTTCCTCAAATTTAACCTTCTCTGATATCCCTCTGTTTCTCTCCAATGTCGCCCCTCTTCATCGCCCTCACTCGCTCACCAGGAAATTCTTCTCCCTCTTCTCATACTGCCCAATCAGTTGACATACTATAGGTGACGAAGATACAACACATTCAATCCTATTTACCCTCATTATTGAATAGCTTCAGCCTAGTGGCTCAGCTGACAATTATAGTTGTAATCCGGGTCCATAATTTGCAACTGCCACTTCCCCCTGTGTGACAGGTCTGTCAAGACCCACTTATTATGGTTCCTTTAGGTTCTCTTTTGTTCATTTTGTATTTGTTTTACTTTGTTCTACACAGGTCTTTCAGTCTCCAATGGTGTGTCCATCCGAGACGGGTCATCCCATCACCGAAGCAACAATCCTCAGCTTCTCCATATCGTCTGAACGATAAGTACCCTGAACAGTTCACTACCACAACATGCTCTCTTACTTATTTGATTCAGCATTTTGTCCCTCCTCGTCATCCCCACAATGGCTATTAGCATTGCTTCTTATAATGTTAAATACTGCAACTCTCCTTCAAAGCGGAGCCAGATTTTCAGGGTGTTCAGGAGAGACAAAGCAAATGTAGTTTTCCTGCAGGAAACACATTTTAAGAGCCAACACTTCCCTAACTTATCCTTCTCATTCTACCCTACTTGGTACCACTGTGGTTCCCCTAAGTCGAACTCTAGAGGAGTGAGTATCGGTTTCCACGGCAAGGTACCCTTCATCCTAGATGATCAACTATGTGACCCTGAAGGATTGTTTCATAATGATTAAAGGCAAGATAGGTCAACACGTTTATACCTTTATGAATATCTACGCCCCTAACAGTGGCCAAATACCTTGGCTTAAATCAACCCTAGTAAAATTAGAATCCTTTAGAGGTGGCGTTACCGGTAGTGGGAGGAGACTTAAACCTGGTCCTAAACCCCTTCATTGACTCATCCTCGCAAAAAACTGGCCCAATCCCAGAAGGGCATCCGTTCTCTATCATGGGCACTAGCCAAAGCTCACCTAAATCGAGAGATTATACTTTTTATTCTTCGCTACACAAGTCGTATCAGCGCCTTGATTATCTATTCATCTCAAAGGAACATCTCCATTTGTGTTCTGGAGCTGAAATGGGTTCCATAATTCTATCAGACCACGCCCCCATATATTTACACATGAAATCTCCCCTTCACCATAAGCCCGCCAGCCACTGGCGATTTAACGAACTCACCAATTTGCCAGACACAAAGTCTAAACTAAAATGCCTTCTTGAAGAATACTTTAGCACTAACTGCACCCCCGATGTATCACCACAAATAATTTGGGATGCCCATAAAGAATTTATAAGAGGCCAATGTATTAGTATTGGGGCTCATCTTAAAAAAGAGACAAAAACAATTGGATACCCTGCATGAAAAAATTAATTACCTCGAAAGCGTCCACAAAAAATCTCAGCTAGAATCACACTTATTGGAACTTTCCGCATGAAAAATCTCTTAAATATGGCTTCTGCCAAACTTTATTTACACTCCCAATACAAATTTTTTGCTCACGGAAACAAAGCTTCTCGATACATGATGTCCAGACTTAAGCGCGGGAAACTAAATAATTAGGTACATAAACTAAAGACATCAGAAGGGGTACTAACCTTTGAATCAAGCAAAATTGCTTCCTTATTTAGAGATTATTACGAATCCCTTTACAATCTCAACTCGCCATCTCTTAATTCATATTTTGATGGCTTGGCTCTCCCCTCTCTCTCGGAACAGGATAGGGATTACTTAGCTTCCCCATTCTCTTCTGAGGAACTTTTAGAAGCCATTAAAAACTCTCCCAAAGGGAAATGCCCAGGCCCAGATGGGCTCCCTATACCTTACTACATATCTTTTCATGAAGTACTAATTCCGCATCTGTTACAAATATATAATGGCGCCTTGCACGGTGTACCGTTATCGAATGATATGACCAAAGCCCATATCACTTTAATTCCCACGGAAGGCAAAGATCATTCTTTTTGTCAGACCCTTCTCAACATAGATTTAAAACTCCTAGCTAAGATGCTCGCAAATAGGTTATCAAGACTTCTCCCTTCACTAATCCACAGGGACCAAGTGGGTTTTGTGAAACAAAGAAGGGAAAGATAACACGGCTCGTATACTTAACATCATCCACCATGTCAAGAAAAAAGGATTACCCCTGGTTCTTCTCAGCATAGATGGTGAGAAGGCCTTTGATAGGGTCAATTGGTCCTTTATGTATTCAGCGTTGCTATCTCGCAATTTTCCTCTTCCCTTCATATCCGCAATAAAAGCAATGTATCAACACGCTTCAGCGTCAGTCAGGGTCAATGATACTTTGAATCCTTTAAGATACGAAACGGCACCCGTCAAGGCTGCCCCCTATCTCCCCTCCTGTTTGTCCTCGCTTTAGAACCCCTTTTACAGACTATTCGGTTAGATAGGGACATACTTGGAATAGAACTTGGTGACCAACAACACAAAATAGCAGCCTTTGCGGATGATTTACTTTTAATTATAAGCAACCCTGAGATAGCGCTCTCTAAGGTCTACAGCCATCTAGAAACATATGGATCATTGTCGAACTTCAAGGTAAACCACAACAAATCACTAATAATTTCCACAGGACTCAAAAAATCTTTGAGTGCTCGCATCTAGAAGCGTGCTCGCCTTTTAACTGGTCCTCCCCTTTCCTAACCTACCTAGGTATTAAAATAAGTACGGATCCCAATCAAATTTTTATTTGAATTATATACCTCTCCAAAAAAAACTGATGGAAGACTTAAAGGGGTTGTCCGGGGGGATATTTGTCTATTAGTAATCTAATAACATAAACATTACAAACATGCATGTGGTACCTTTAGAGCAGGGGTGCACAACCTGCGGCCCGGGGGCCACATGCGGCCCTTGATACCATTCTGTGCGGCCCCCAACCATCTGGTAACAGACATGTATGCCTATGTCTTGTGGCTGCTCACATTTATTTTTCATGTATTTCTCCCATTAGATGGGAGTCCTGGAACTGTAACCAGACATTTATGTTATATAATGTGTGTTCAATATGCCATAAGTACAATATTTCAGTTGTTAATACACCTTTACATTTTAATTTCGGCCCTCGTCATTGGTTCAGTCTGGCAATGTGGCCCTTAACCAGAAAACGTTGTGCACCCCTGCTTTAGAGCATATTGCTGAAGCCCTGTTTTCCTGCTTTCAATTCATGGCCGGAAGTGAGTATTTTCTTATCTTCAGTGACGTACCGGGTCCCTGGCAGGCGAGCAAAGCTTCCTCTTCCTCTGCTCACGGAGCCCGGTGACGTCACTGGCAGTCTAGATGATAATGCAGAGATATTGGAGGGGCGGTTACTTGTCCGGCCGGCATCGCGCTAAGCCCCGCCCCCAGTCTGTGACGTTACAGACTAGCATTACAATGTTAGCATAGAAAACTCCTCCCATCAGAATTACTAGCTAATGGGGCAGAAGGCTTTAGAAAGGAGGAATTCCTTTCACCACAGGATGACATGGCCATGCTAATTGCATATATTGCATTTAGACAATGGCATGTTGATTGTGTAAAAAAAATTAAATAAAGAAAATATGATAAAACAATGGCTCAGTTGAAAGAAAAGGTAATATTAGTGTAATCAGTCTGCTTTTTTTTGGGGGGGGGGGGGGGGGATTTGAAATAAACGGATAATACTATTTATGTAATGGGGCTGCTTTTGTCTAGTTTAAAATATTTTTTTTAGCCCCGTACTTGTGTTTTGGAATGAATCTTTTTTGCACATTCTCCTTTTGGAGCTGCAGTGTGTGCATTTCCCTTTCCTGTGGTTATACATCGGTTTCAACTGGTCAGTATATAAGGTTTACCTTGATAGAGATAGAGATATATATATATATATATATATATATATATATATTAGATATAGAAGCGTACCCCTTACAGTGACTGTGTTCGGTATGTTTATGGATGCATGTGGAAGTGTGCCCCTTACAGTGTGACAGTGTCCGGTATGTTTATGGATGCATGTGGGAGCGTGCCCCTTACAGTGACGGTGTCCGGTATGTTTATGGATGCATGTGGGCGCGTACCCCTTACAGTGGTATGTTTATGGATGCATGTGGGCGCGTACCCCTTACAGTGACGGTGTTCGGTATGTTTATGGATGCATGTGGAAGTGTGCCCCTTACAGTGTGACAGTGTCCAGTATGTTTATGGATGCATGTGGGAGCGTGCCCCTTACAGTGACTGTGTCCGGTATGTTTATGGATGCATGTGGGCGCATACCCCTTACAGTGACGGTGTTCGGTATGTTTATGGATGCATGTGGAAATGTGCCCCTTACAGTGTGACAGTGTCCGGTATGTTTATGGATGCATGTGGGAGCGTGCCCCTTACAGTGACGGTGTTCGGTATGTTTATGCATGCGCGTGGGAGCGTGCCCCTTACAGTGTGACGGTGTCCGATTGTCTCTAAACGCTGCAAACACTGAGCACATGACAGATGCCAGAGATAGAGTAAGGAGAAGTTTATGGGTGTACATATGGGGGAGGAATATGAGGCAAGAGGATGAATATGTATGAGGGGGGGCGGATCGAAGGAGGAGTGGAGGCTGTGCAGGATTCATGAATATGTATGAGGGGGGTGGGTGCAGGGACACTATGTTAGACAGGAGAAATCAGCAGATGCAGCCCTGCACTGAGACCCACAATGCAGTGCGGCAGGAAGTGAAGAAACAGATAAACAGATATGTAAACAATGTGTTCAGGGCTGTAGGAGCCATGCTCCAGTGTAAAAGACACCTCAAACCACCTTGGGAACATAGACTTTGCTACTAAAGGCGAGTAAGATGTTTAAAAAAAAAAATTGTTGGATCCCGGACAACACCTTTAACCTCTCTCGATATCTATACTCTCGTGGTTCGGGAGGAAAAACATATTAATGTCTCTCATCATCCCTAAACTTACTTACCTCTAACAGACTTTACCAATACCCGTCCCCTCCACATATTACTCTAAACTTAAGTCCATGTTCCATTCCTTTATATGGGAAAAGAAAAAAGCTACTAGTCTTACAAATCTTTGTCTTATCCGAGAGAGAGGGGAGGTATAGCTTTACCAGACCCTGAACTTTATGGCAGAGCTATTCTTCTTACTAGAGTAGTAGACTGGTTGACTGCCCCCAAACAGAAATCCTGGGTCCCGATGGAAGAAGCTTTATTAGGGCTCCCATTCAGAGCTGCTCTACTAGGACATATGTCTCCATTGCCCCCTCATCCCAATATTACCCCGATTATGAAAGCCACTCTAAATGCGTGGACTGCCTTGCAGAAATCACCCTTAAGCTCCCCACTCCCATCCCCTTCTCTCAAAATAGGTGATGTATTTCATTTAGTCCCCCAGGCTTTACAGAGCAGCCTTCCCACTGAGATTGGTCAATCTACTCTGAAATTGACAGATCTTTATAAAGAGGAACTTCTTCTTTCCATAAATGAAATATGTGATCTCCTAAAAGTCCCATTCTCTAACATTAACGGGACCCACTTCCTGCAAGCATACGTGTCTCAAAATGTCCAATTACATACCTTGCTCAGTCCTATAACTTGGTTTGTACATGTTATATCCCGAGATTCTAACCCACATAAACTGATCTCACAATGGTACAACAGGTTGAGAAAGCCTCCTACTGCCCTAACGCCTGCCTTCATAAGGCTATGGGAAAAAGACCTAAATAAATATTTCTCCCCAGAAGAGATTTTTATCATTTGTAACTCTTCACATAAAACCTCAAAGTGCGTAAAGATTCAGGAGAATAACTATAAAATCATCACAAGATGGTATAGAACCCCTGACAAGACTTGTCTATACTCAGTCTCAGCGTCAGACACATGCTGGAGATGTTCAAAAGAGAGAGGAGCTTTTATTCACATATGGTGGTCATGTCCGATTCTACTAAATTGGTGGGAAAAGATTTTTCAAATCTCTAATGGAATCTGCAATTCCGATACCACTCTGTCTCCAGAAGTTGCCCTCCTGAATCTTTACCCTCGTGACCCCTCTCCCCCTAACTTACTTCTTTTCAAACATCTGATGAATGCTGCAAAACTGTTGATCCCTTTATTGTGGTTATCCTCTGAGGTTCCCTCTTTGGATCAATGGTACCAGACGATTGACCAAATTTACCGACTTGAGGAGTTGTCCTCATGGGAACCGAGATCCCATCACAAGTTCCTAAAAATCTGGAGTCTTTGGATTTCTTTTAGAGGCTATTAGACTAGGGTTAGCTCTACCAACGATCCCTCTGGAGGTACAGTCTTAAGAGTTCATACCCTTCATTTTACCCCTCTACTTCCTTCCTTCCCCTTCTTATGCTAAATATGAATTAACTGTTCAGGGGTGGTTGTTGCACCCGATATGGCCAGTGTTGGATGAATCATAGTACTAAGATTCAAGGTAACTTTTTGATATTTTGTGTCAATATTTTACGCCGTGAAGTCAAATGTGCTTTCCTCAAAATATATTATCTACTGGACGGCTCTCTAATGATTAGCCTTTGGACTTGGACTCATCATCTACTTGATATGTGACAGACCTGTAAATGTTCTCTCGTATGTAGGAGCAGCGGAGCTATGATAATTCTCCCCTGCTCCATTTCTGTATTGTATTGATTTACTCAATAAAACTTTTAAAACTCAAAAAAAAAAAAAAAAAGGAAAAGACACTTTATTTAGATGAAGCAGGAGGAATGAGGGTTGCAGGAGGATCCCTGCAGCCGGGGACGTGTAGGCTCTGCAGTAAGGAGAGCCTAACTATTTCAAAGCTGGTAGCCCCATGGAGAACATAGAAACCAGAAAAGGAAGCTAGGCTAGGGAGCTGGGTTACAGATAGGTATTACCATTCCCTACACTCCCACTGACCTATCTGACGCTTTTGGGCACGTGCAGGGTCACCACTTCAACAACGTTGCACTTAAATTTGGCTGCGGCACCAGGATAATGGGTGGCTAACATATAAGGCAATACAGTGCAGAAAACTGCCTGGGTTCCTGGCACTTAGAGGGTGGTGGGAGTAGTGAAGCAGAACTGTTGAGTGGTAAAAGATAACTTATGTAGACCTAAACATGTCTTGTCTGCCTTCTACAGACACTAGGTTAAAATGGATTACTGTAGCATCTGTAGAAGTATAGCCTACTTTAGCAGAACAAACTTTTTTTCTACCTAGTGACTCCTAGTTAATGCATCTCTCTTGCTGTCTTCAATAATCTGTAAACACTTGGTAAATAAACTTTGACGATTATTAAAGACAACAAGAGTGCTGCAGTTATTCTATATTAAGTGCTCACAGAGGCAGACAAGTTTGAGCCTAAGGGCTCATGCACACGGACGTAGTTTCTGTCTGCATCTGATCCGTGGACCCATTAATTTCACAGTGTGCTGTCTGCATCCATAAGGCCTCTTTCACACTTGCGTTGTCCGGATACGGCGTGTACTCCACTTGCCGGAATTACACGCCGGATCCGGAAAAACGCAAGTGAACTGAAGGCATTTGAAGACTGATCCGTCTTCAAAATGCTTTCAGTGTTACTATGGCAGCCAGGACGCTATTAAAGTCCTGGTTGCCATAGTAGTAGTGGGGAGCGGGGGAGCAGTATACTTACCGTCCGTGCGGCTCCCGGGGCGCTCCAGAATGACGTCAGAGCGCCCCCATGCGCAAGGATGACGTGCCATGTGATCATGTCATCCATGCGCGTGGGGCGCCCTGACACGTCACTCTGAAGCGCCCCGGGAGCTGCACGGATGGTAAGTATACTGCTCCCCCGCTCCCCACTACACTTTACCATGGCTGCCAGGACTTTAGCGTCCCGGCAGCCATGGTAACCATTCAGAAAAAGCTAAACGTCGGATCCTGCAATGCCCCGAAATGACGTTTAGCTTAAGGCCGGATCCAGATCAATGCCTTTCAATGGGCATTAATTCCGGATCCGGCCTTGCGGCAAGTCTTCAGGATTTTTGGCCGGAGCAAAAAGCGCAGCATGCTGCGGTATTTTCTCCGGCCAAAAACCGTTCCGGTCCTGAACTTAGGACATCCTGATGCATCCTGAACGGACTTCTCTCCATTCAGAATGCATTAGAATAAAACTGATCAGGATTCTTCCGGCATAGAGCCCCGACAACGGAACTCTATGCCGGAAGAAAAGAACGCAGGTGTGAAAGAGCCCTGTCTGTTTCGCTACTGTGCAAAAAAAGATAGATCATGTCCTATTCTTCTCTGTTTTGCAGACATCGATAGTACATTTCTACCGAAGTTAAGAAAAATAAATAGCAGCATGCACTCTGACAAGATGCTTGTTTTTCAGATCGCAAAACAGATGTGGCCGATTGCATGAGCCTCAACACTGCTTGCACTGCCACTACATGGAAATAGAACAACCTGTAAAAAGGTAATCATCCAGAGTGCTGCTGATTTGTGTATGTTTTTGTAGTGCCAGGGCCTATACCCACAGTGCTGTGTCTACCAAATAAAAATTTGATTCTGTGGTGCTACATTTAAAAAGCCAATAACATTTATTTATTTATTTTGACAAAGTTGTGTTAAGCTGTGTTTTTCTGTGGGATGAGTTGTTGTTTCAACGGTGGAATTGCACATACACATGTTTGATCATTTTTATTGCCTTTTAGGAGGTGGAATGAACAAAAATCAGAAATTGTGGCTTTTTTATTTTACGATGTTCATCATATAGGAGGATAAATAATGAAATAATATGTATTAATTTTTTTAACCTTTTTTTTTCTTCCTCAAACAAACACTTTTGTAAAACCTTGAATCCTCTCTATTGCACCGCATTATGAGAGTTACAGTAAGTCTGACATAATGCCTATTAGGCCTTGCCTATGGCATTTGTGCACGGCAGGTCTGGCGCTCATTGTTAGGTCCCACGCTGCCATGGCAACCCCTCGACACCACGTGAGAGCAAGAGCATATATATGTAAGTTGAATTTTATTATAGCATATCTTAACCACTTCAGCCCCGCTAGGTGAAACCCCCTTCATGACCAGGCCACTTTTTACACTTCGGCACTACACTCCTTTCACCGTTTATCGCTCGGTCATGCAACTTACCACCCAAATGAATTTTACCTCCTTTTCTTCTCACTAATAGAGCTTTCATTTGGTGGTATTTTATTGCTGCTGACATTTTTACTTTTTTTGTTATTAATGAAAATGTAACGATTTTTTTGCAAAAAAATGACATTTTTCACTTTCAGCTGTGAAATTTTGCAAAAAAAAAAACGACATCCATATATAAATTTATAGTTCTACATGTCTTTGATAAAAAAAAAATGTTTGGGCAAAAAAAAAAAATGGTTTGGGTAAAAGTTATAGCGTTTACAAACTATGGTACAAAAATGTGAATTTCCGCTTTTTGAAACGGCTCTGATTTTCTGAGCACCTGTCATGTTTCCTGAGGTTCTACAATGCCCAAACAGTAGAAAAACCCCACAAATGACCCCATTTCGGAAAGTAGACACCCTAAGGTATTCGCTGATGGGCATAGTGAGTTCATAGAACTTTTTATTTTTTGTCACAAGTTAGCGGAAAATGATGATGATTTTTTTTTTTTTCTTACAAAGTCTCTTATTCCACTAACTTGCGACAAAAAATAAAAAATTCTAGGAACTCACCATGCCCCTCACAGAATACCTTGGGGTGTCTTCTTTCCAAAATGGGGTCACTTGTGGCGTAGTTATACTGCCCTGGCAATTTAGGGGCCCAAATGTGTGAGAAGAACTTTGCAATCAAAATGTGTAAAAAATGACCGGTGAAATCCGAAAGGTGCACTTTGGAATATGTGCCCCTTTGCCCACCTTGGCAGCAAAAAAGTGTCACACATGTGGTATCGCCGTACTCAGGAGAAGTTGGGGAATGTGTTTTGGGGTGTCATTTTACATATACCCATGCTGGGTGAGAGAAATATCTCAGCCTCCTCGTCCGAACTTTGGGTCAGAGAGCCACTGCTTTCTACAGGTTCGTATTCTGACCCGCTGGATTCATCAGATGAGGGTTCCCACTCCTCATCCGACTGGGTCAGAAGCCTGTAGGCCTCTTCAGAAGAATACCCCCTGTTAGACATGTGGGCAACTAAATTTCGGGGTATTCCCTGAGACTACCCAAGAAAAAAAAAGCAAGCCTGTCTTACAAATGGGAGGCTAGCGAAGTACCGGAGGCTGCTGCGGTTGATAAAAAATATCAAAACTGATTTTTTTATCGCCGCAGTGCGTGTAAAGTGAATGTGCAGCGATCAAAAAAAATATATATTTTTTGTCACTGCGGTGGGGCGGGCGTGGGTGTACGCACGTGTGGGCGACCGATCAGGCCTGATCGGGCAAACACTGCGTTTTGGGTGGAGGGAGAACTAAAGTGACACTAGTACTATTATAGATCTGACCGTGATCAGTTTTGATCACTTCCAGATACTATAAAAGTACAAATGCGGTGCGGTGGGCTGGGCGCTAACCGATCCCTAAACTACCTAACCAAGGGGCCTAAACTATACTGAAACCTAACGGTCAATACCAGTGAAAAAAAAAAGTGACAGTTTGCACTGATCACTTTTTTCCTTTCACTAGTGATTGACAGGGGCGATCAAAGGGGTGATCAAAGGGTTAATTGGGGTAATCTGGGGGCTAAGTGTGGTGTAGTGGGTACTCACAGTGATGTGTGCTCCTCTGCTGGAACCAACCGACCAAAAGAAGGAGCAGAGGAGCACAGCAGCCATATAACCCCATCATATTTACTAATATGTGGGGTTAAATGGCTGCTGATTGGATTTTTTAAAAATCAGCAGCCTGCCAGCAATGATCGTGGCGGCAGGCTGCTGACGAAATACTGTGCTTCGAAATGCCGGCCCGCGATGCGCATGCGCGGGCCGGCTGTGACGTAATCTCGCGTCTCGCGAGATGACGCGCCGATGCGTCCAGGAGGAACAAATCAACCACCTCCCGGACGCATCGGTGCGTACAGCGGTCGGGAGGTGGTTAAAGAGGTTCTGTCACCAGGATCAACCATATTAAAATCAGACATACTTGCTGGTACGGCTCATCATGCTGATTAAAACAATATCTGTCTTTTGTCTCCATGTTAAACAGCTACAGAGAAATCTACGTTTTTATTTATATGCAAATGAACAATTGAAGCACCAAGAGGCGGGGCTGAATCATCTGAGCACTGCTATTTAACACCCCCTGTGCTCTGCAAACTCCATCTCCCCTTGATTGACAGGGCAAGACATCAGCACACAGCTCTGCCCTCAGACTAGCATGTAAATATCATATACTGTATTCCATACACTATAGTGTCAATACACTGAGATCTGTTCAGAAAGCTAATATACATATTACTGCTTTATCCACAGGCACAATATATGATTATAAAGACACCAGTAGTATGTGTTTGCTTTAAACCTTACCAATCCTCTGGGCTCGATCAATGAGTGGGAGAGTGCTATCATCAAATCCTGGAGCTCGCTTTGAGCCTGCAAAAGACACCTAACAAAGAAAGAAGGTTTGAGGGGCGGGGTGGGGAAATTGAAATCATTATGTGATCATCAATAGGTATGAGCATAACAGATCAGTAAGCATTCTAATATGAGCAAATTACCATATTATTTTACAATAAATCGATAAAAACACCAGGGCACTGCTGAGTAGTATAACAAAGACCTATTCAGGGGCATAGCTATAGGGGGTGCAGAGAAAGCAGTTGCTACCAGGCCTAGGAACCTAAGGGGGCCCAAAGACCCTTGTTCCACATAAGACGACACTGGAAAGTGCATGCTGAGAGGGCTATGTTATAGATTTTGCACTAGGGCCCAGAATTTTAAAGTTAGGGTACTTTCACACTAGCGTTTTTCTTTTCCAGCATAGAATTCTGCCCTAGGGGCTGTATACCGGAAAATAACTGATCCGTTTTATCCTAATGCATTCTGAATGGATAGCAATCTATTCAGGATGCATCAGGACGTCTTCATTTCAGTCTTTTTGACTGATCAGGACAGAGATAAAACCGCAGCATGCAACGGTTTTATCTCCGGCCAAAATAACTGAACACTTGCCTGGATGCCGGAACCAGCATTTTTTTTCCATAGGAATGCATTAGTGCCGCATCCAGCATTCAAATTGCGGCACTTATGGATCGGACCGGAAAAAAAAAATGAAATAAATTAATGCAGGATCCGTTTTTCCAGATGACACCTGAAAGATGGATCCGGCATTTCAATGCATTTGTAAGACGGATCAGGATTTTGATCTGTCTTATAAATGCCATCAGTTGGCATACGTTTTGACGGATCTGGCAGGCAGTTCCGGCGTCTGAACTGCTTGCCAGATCACTCTGCCACAAGTGTGAAAGAAGCCTCTGTCCTCTGGCTGGAGGGAAGGGATTAGGTCAAGAATTTGGCATTGGGTGTGCGGCTTCAATTTTTGCCTCACGCAGCAGGAAAGGGGGTCTAAGCTGAACTCTTGCACTCTTGAACTCTTTAGCTATGACCTTGGCCCTATTTGTTGTGGTTTTGCAGTTGCATCTCTGCTACAGTTGGCTAAGACAGACTGACTTATTCAGCTCTTGCTGAGAGATTTAAAGGGATCCTGAAAGCTACTTCATGCTACCCTCTTGGAGAACAGCATGCAGTAGGGACAGGCTCAACTTTTGAATAGTGTCTCTGTTATTTACAGTTATTATGTTATTTGTTCAAACTGTTTAAAGGGGTTGTGCAGGTCTCATGTATTGATGACCCATTCTCAGGATAGGTCACCAATATCAGATCGCATTAAGACCCCTGCCAAATAGCTGCCTGAAGTGGCCAGGCGGCTCATGCATTTAAAGCTTCCTCTTCACTGTTAACCTGCTTATCACCTAGATTGTAGTAGCAACACAGTGTAATCACACCTTCCTCTCCCATACAGTTGAATAGACTATTCTGCCTCTACAATCTATAGGGTCAGCAGGTTAAGGGTCCATTCACACGTCCGTAAGTGTTTTGCGGATCCGCAAAACACGGACACCTTCAATGTACGATCCGCAATTTGTGGACCGCTCATCACATACACTAAAATAGAAAATGCCTTTTCTGGTCCACAATTGAGGACAAGAATAGGACATGTTCTATTTTTTTCAGGAACGGAATTGCGTATCCCAAAAAACACAGATGCGGATCCTGAAAATGCGGATTGACATCTGTTCCAGCCCCATTGAAAGTGAATGGGTCCGCAAATTGCGGAACGAATGCGGACCCAAATTACGGACGTGTGAATGGACCCTTACAGTGAAGAGGATGCATGCTCACATGAGTGGTGCAGCCTCTTTAAAGAGATGATCAGCAGGGATGCTGGGAGTGAGACCCCCGTCAATCTGATATTGATGACCTACCCCGTGGATAGGTGAACACTATCTAAGCACTGTACAACGACTTTAAAATGTAACTGTCGTTTCAGGTACTTTTTCAGACTACTGTAAGCTGCAGTGTGTACCATTTCGTTCCTTTGCAGTTTAACTGTAACTGTCAACTTTAGCAGCAGTGAAGACTGTAAATCACTTACAAGTTTCTCTTTAGTCTCCCTGCTTGTGATCCCTGATCTTCTATGTAAACTTATCCTTCAGATGGCACACAGCTCTTAACTGAAAGCCAAGTTCACACCAGTTATTTTCCTCAGTTATTGTGAGCCAAATCCAGGTTCGGGTGAAAAACACAGAACAGGTGCAAATCTTTCCATTATACCTCATCTCTGAGTAGGCTTCACTAGTGGTTTTAGCTTATAATAACTTATGGAAATAACTGACCAAATTACTGAAGTGTGAACTCAGCCTAAGCAGTGAATAGACATTTCGAGTAGAGGAGGGTCAAACAGGAAAGGAGCCTGAAAAGAGAAGATGTTCGCATCTTTCTCTGATAAGGATACTTTCACACTTGCATTCAGAGCGGATCCGTCTGGTCTCTGCACAGACGGATCTGCTCCTATAATGCAGACATTCAGAACGGATCCGTCTGCATTATAGTGTAGAAAAAAATTCTAAGTGGGAAAGTAGTTCAGACGGATCCGTCCAGACTTTACATTGAAAGTCAATGGGGGCAGATCCGTTTGAAAATTGAGCCATATTGAGCCAACTTCAAACAGATCTGTCCCCATTGACTTACATTGTAAGTCTGGACGGATCTGTTTGCCTCCGCTCGGCCAGGCGGACACCCGAACGCTACAAGCAGCGTTCGGGTGTACGCCTGCTGAGCGGAGCGGAGGACAAACGCTGCCAGACTGATGCATTCTGAGCGGATCCGCCTCCACTCAGAATGCATTTGGGCAGTAAGGATGCGTTTGGGGACGCTTGTGAGAGCCTTCAAACGGAACTCACAAGCGGAGCCCCGAACGCTAATGTAAAAGTAGCCTAAGATATATTACAAAGTTTCTTTTGTTCATCTGTACTACTTATTTCTAGAAAAAAAAATGAACATCAGTTACAATTCAAATACTTTCAATGTCCGGCAAGCGATGTGAGGCAAGACTCTTATCTATTCATAATATGCAGGGTCCCTGGGCTACTAATTGATTTTTCTGTATAGACGGTAATTAGAGGAAGCAGTAAGGGTATGCTCACATGGGGGAAAAATACAATTTGCATAGAATCCACATCAGAAATTGGAGGCATAACCTCTATGGATGAGCGAACTTCATATTTTGAAGTTCAAGTGCGTGTTGTGGTATTTGCTGAATTGCGTTATGGATTCCGTTACCACGGACCATAACGCAATTCCATGACATAATGCATAACGGAATGCTTGTTTCCGTTATACAGGAGAGGATTCCAGCATAACGAAAACTGGACAGATCTGCTATGCAGGCCAGACGTCTATTATGACGAAATGAACAATGCCTCTAAAGGCATTCCGTTATGCATTCTGTCATGGAATTGTGTTATAGTCTGTGGTAAGGGAATCCATAATGCAATTCAGCATATACCCCGAACCAAACTTCAAAATATGAAGTTCACTCATCCCTAATAACCTCGAATTTCTGCAGCAGATTTGTAGTTTGAAAGATACATGTAACATGTTGACACTGTTTTGAAATCCGCAGTCATTATGAATCTATCAGGCAGATTCCAATGAAATTTGTGCTAAAATCTGTGTGGAAAATCTCTCTTGTGAACATGTCCTTCAAAAACAACATGCTTGTCACTAACAGTACTGACAAAACAACAACTAAAAGATAGATTTACCGTAGGTTGTGGGAAGGAAATAGCAGTTATGTTTATGGTCAGCATTTCCAAAATGTAAGTAATTGGGGATGAGCGAATCTACTTCGGATGATTCATCCGAAGTCGCTTCGAATAAAACTTCATTGTAATACTTCGCAAACTAATAATTTCGGCTAATCTGAGCCAATACATTGTAATACTGTACAGAGCACTCCGTACAGTATAAAAACAAGGTTTTATGCAATGTGACTTTGGATGAAGCATCCGAAGTCGATACGCTCATCAAATTATATTCTAATACATCATAAAACTATGGTCAAACTAAAAATTTCACTAACGCATTTAGCTTTAGTAGAACTGCTGGTTTCTGTTCACCGATACACCAAAAATATTTGTTAAATAAAAAATTAAAAAATTGGTATCCTCTATTCAAGTAATAGTTATACTTATCATCATTACCTGAAAGTCACTCCTCTTCCAACCTTCCTTCTCGAGAGGTCTTCTCAGCTCCTTAAACCCCCATACTGTCTGAAGGCAAAGACCAGCTCCACGGATCTCTCTGTCAGAACGGCCGCTGCAAATAGTGCAAAAAGTTGTCTAAAACACAGAATCTAGAATTCAGCAACAGTTTTAGCCATTTAATTAACCAATACACTTTTCACATTAAAGGGTATGCTCATACACTGCATTTCCTCTAATCTTTACCCCAAAAACACATTAATTCAGAAAAATGCCAGGTTTATAAGCCATGAACATTTTTCAGGAACTTCAAACTTTAAATATATAGCTAGATATACAGCACTCCTGTGTACTGTTGCTGTCACTTTGATATGGATAGTAAAAAGTCTCCATGTACCCTCAGTCTTAGCATACAATTCAAAATACACATCCAGACATCTAATTCTATTCATGCAGTTTACTTATTTTTTTTACCAAAGGAAATTCACTCACCCTCCCTTATTAATGAGTACAAGTCTTTCAATTCCTTGGCTCTCTCGCAGTTTCTTAGATGCCTCCAAGTTGCCAGTGATAACCTCTTGAATAGTGCTCAGAATAGCCACAGTTGTATCCTCCGAAACCACAGGAGACTGAGAACTTGGTAGCCGCGCCACCAAGTTACTCAGAGCATGTTTACCTGTACACAATGACAAAAAAAGAAAGTCGAACAAGAAATCAATATAACATTCCCTAAACACCTTTTCCCTTTTGATTTTTAGCCATGTCATATTCTGATACATCTCAAATGTCTGGCATGTATAATTTCCCACAGTCACTGCATTACCTATCAGCTCTCTGTTCCGGCTGTCTCCACAAAGGTTGCGCAGCGCTCCACAAATGGCACGTACAACACGCTCACTCTCATGGGACAGATGATCAGCTAGTGATGACAGACCTTTCTCTTGACGGACAGCAGCACGAATACAGCGACCATACTGTGAAAGCACATACCATAGAACATCAAACAGTACAAGCACACTGATAGTTTACGCAGAAAGCTGTAAAAAGAATGCACCAATACACAAACAATCATACAATTGTCTATTGAAGAAAACCGCTTGCATGTTAAAGCATGGAAGTTTTTTTTTTCAGGCTGATCTCTAAATAAGACATTGTACAGACCAGAGCCTGTCAACTAATGTCCTCATGTGCCCCCAACAGTGCCCAGCAATGAACAGATTATAGGATAAACCTGCTTACAGAATTGCAGAGATCAGTTGAAACCTGCAGGAGAACTCAGCAGAAAATGCCAAATGAGAATGAAGGGTCCACCAAGGGCACAGATGCTGTAAGTCACTAACAACTGTATTGCCGTCCTCAGGACAGCTCTCATTCCCAGCGCTCACTCTCATAGGTTTCAAATGTATGTATACTAATGCAGGAAGCCTGACTAATAAAACTGGTGAACTGGAATTAGTGATGTGTGAGGAGGACTATGACATAGTGGGAATAACTGAGACATGGCTAGATGATAGCTATGACTGGGCAGTTAATGTACAGGGTTACAGTCTGTTTAGAAAGGATCGTCAAAACCGGAGAGGGGGAGGGGTCTGCCTTTATGTAACGTCCGGTCTAAAGACCACACGCCGTGAAGATATAAGTGAGGGACATGAACATGTGGAGTCACTGTGGGTAGAGATACATGGAGCTAAAAACAATAATAAATTACTAATAGGAGTTTACTATAAACCACCTAATATACCAGAGTCCACAGAAAATATACTACTAAATGAGATAGACGAGGCGGAAAATCATAATGAGGTGGTTATTATGGGGGACTTTAACTACCCAGATATAGACTGGGAAACTGAAACTTGTATATCTCATAAAGGAAACAGGTTCTTGGCAATAACCAAAGACAATTACCTCTCCCAACTGGTTCAGGACCCGACTAGAGGGACGGCCATACTGGACTTAGTATTAACCAATAGGCCTGACAGAACAACAGACGTGCAGGTTGGGGGACACCTGGGAAATAGTGACCACAAAGTAATAACCTTCCAATTATCATTCAAGAGAGCATTTCTACAGGGAGGAACAGAAATACCAAACTTCAAAAAAGCTAAATTTAGCCAACTAAGAGAGGCCATAGGCCTAACTAAATGGGATAAAGTCCTCACAAATAAAAATACAGCCACAAAATGGGATATCTTTAAAAGCATCCTAAAATCTCATTGTGAGAGGTACATACCGTATGGGAATAAAAGGTTAAGGAACAAAAAGAAACCAATGTGGATAAACAGAACTGTAAAGAAAGCAATAAATGACAAAAAGAAAGCATATAAAACACTAAAACAGGAAGGTAGCACGGAAGCACTGAAAAACGAAGGAAAAAAATAGAACATGTAAAAGACAAATAAAAGCGGCCAAACTAGAGACTGAGAGATTAATTGCCAAAGAGAGTAAAACTAACCCTAAAATGTTCTTCAATTATATAAATGTTAAAAAGTATAAATCTGAAGGTGTCGGCCCGTTAAAGAGTAATGAGGGGGGAGTCGCAGAGAGTGACGAGGAGAACGCAAAGCTGTTAAATATTTTTTTCTCCAATGTATTCACTGAGGAAAATAAACTGTCAGATGACATGCCGAATGTTGAAATAATTTCCCCATTAAAAGTGTCCTGTCTGACCCAGGAAGAAGTGCAACAGCGACTTAAAAAGATTAAAATAGACAAAATCGCCAAGACCGGATGGCATACACCCCTGTATCCTAAGGGAATTAAGTAATGTCATAGCCAGACCCTTATTTCTGATATTTGCAGATTCTATACTGACAGGGAATGTCCCACAGGATTGGCGCATGGCAAATGTGTTGCCAATATTCAAAAAGGGTCCAAAAACAGAGCATGGAAACTATAGGCTGGTAAGTTTTATCTGTTGTGGGTAAACTGTTTGAAGGTTTTCTGATAGATGATATGTCAGAGCATCTTAACAGAAATAAGCAAATAACGCCATATCAGCATGGCTTCGTGAGGGATCGGTCATGTCAAACAAATTTAATCAGTTTCTATGAGAAGGTAAGTTCTAGACTTGACAGCGGCGAATCAATGGATGTCGTGTATCTGGACTTCTCCAAAGCATTTGACACTGTACCACATAAAAGGTTAGTATATAAAATGAGAATGCTCGGACTGGGAGAAAACGTCTGTAAGTGGGTAAGTAACTGACTCAATGATAGAAAACAGAGGGTGGTTATTAATGGTAAATACTCAGATTGGGTCACTGTCACTAGTGGAGTACCTCAGGGGTCAGTATTGGGCCCTATTCTCTTCAATATATTTATTAATGATCTTGTAGAAGGCTTGCATAGTAAAGTATCAATTTTCGCAGATGACACTGAACTGTGTAAAGTAATTAACACTGAAGAGGACAGTATACTACTACAGAGCGATCTGGATAGATTGGAGGCTTGGGCAGATAAGTGGCAGATGAGGTTTAACACTGACAAATGTAAAGTTATGCACATGGGAAGGAATAATGCAAGTCACCCGTACTTATTAAATGGTAAAACACTCGGTAACACTGACATGGAAAAAGATCTAGGAATTTTAATAAACAGCAAACTAAGCTGCAAAAAACAGTGTCAGGCAGCTGCTGCCAAGGCCAATAAGATAATGGGTTGCATCAAAAGGGGCATAGATGCCTGTGATGAGGACATAGTCCTACCACTTTACAAATCATTAGTCAGACCACACATGGAGTACTGTGTACAGTTCTGGGCTCCAGTGAACAAAGCAGACATAGCACAGCTGGAGAGGGTTCAGAGGAGGGCAACTAAAGTAATAACTGGAATGGGGCAACTACAGTACCCTGAAAGATTATCAAAATTAGGGTTATTCACTTTAGAAAAAAGACGACTGAGAGGAGATCTAATTAATATGTATAAATATATCAGGGGTCAGTACAGAGATCTATCCCATCATCTATTCATTCCCAGGACGGTGACTGTGACGAGGGGACATCCTGTGTGTCTGGAGGAAAGAAGGTTTGTACACAAACATAGACGAGGATTCTTTACGGTAAGAGCAGTGAGACTATGGAACTCTCTGCCTGAGGAGGTGGTGATGGTGAGTACAATAAAGGAATTCAAGAGGGGCCTGGATGTATTTCTGGAGCGTAATAATATTACAGGCTATAGCTGCTAGAGAGAGATCGTTGATCCAGGGATTTATTCTGATTGCCTGATTGGAGTCGGGAAGGAATTTTTATTCCCCTAAAGTGAGGAAAATTGGCTTCTACCTCACAGGGGATTTTTGCCTTCCTCTGGATCAACTTGCAGGATGACAGGCCGAACTGGATGGACAAATGTCTTTTTTCGGCCTTACGTACTATGTTACTATGTAGGTGTAGTATATGCCTGAAGCATAAGTGGTAATGGCGTTGGCGCAGTCGAAGACATAATCTCGCCGTCTGCATTGGGTCTCTTCATCAAGCGCCACCTGCACCAGGACTGCAGGCAACTTAGGTGGAGGTGGGAAGAGGCCTGTGGCTGCATGGAGTATTTTATTTATTCATTTTTTAAATACATCACTTTGGGGGGCATTATAACAAGAGCACTACAGAGGGGAAGGATTATAAGTACTGGGCATCTATAGGGGGCTAGGCCACTATAGAGGGCATCATAAGTATTGGGCCATTATAAGTTCTCAGCCACCAGAGGGTATATTATACATACTGGTGTCACTATGGTGAGCATAAATACTGGGACAAGTATAAGGGCATTATAAATACTGGGGGCATTTTAGGAGAACATGATATCTATCAGTAGTAGCTCTATAGGGGGCAATAAAGGAGAGCATGGTAACTACTGGTTGCACTATAGGGGCATTAAAACTACTGAGGGCATTATAGGGGAGCATGATAACTACTGAGGGCACTATAGAGGACAGGATTACAGGGACCAGTATAGAGGGCATTTTAACTACTGGGGACACTATAGGGGCATTATAACTACTGGGCGCATTGTGGAAGCATTATAACTACTGAAAGCACTATGGGGGTATTATAACTACTGGGGGCACTTTCGGAAAAATACCATATTTTTTGACCCATAAGACGCTGTCCTGGAAGCACTTATTGGTACAGCAGGACAGGGTAGCGGTGAATGCAGTGCTCCATGTGGGTGCTCTGCACTCACTGCTTACTGATCTTCTCCAGAAATTCCCAAAAATTCATATTTTATATTTTTATCAACTGTAAAATCCACCAGACTCAGGTGGAACAAAATCTTCAACATTAAATATACTGTACGCAAATAAATTTTTTAAAAAAAAATAACAATCATGTCCCGGCATCAATCCTAAACACTAAGGTCGAAGTAGGAGGGAGGATATGACTATTTTCTCTATTGCAGGGACACAATATTTTTCTTATTTCCTTGGTGCTCTCACTTTTAGTCTAAATGAACCTATCAATGTACTATTCTTGTATATTATTTATTTCATTAAATAAATTACCTCCTCCTTGGGCAAAGTGGAATTCTAGATATTCCCTAGAACTTCAAAATGTCAATATCCCCATTATGTACATATGTTATGTCTAAACAGGGAAGAATCCTTTTTCGTATTGATTGTGCTGATGTGTCCTGAAATTCTCCTTCTTAATTCTTCAACCTTAATTCTTCTTCAAATTGGGAAAACTTTGAAAGTAAGGGCTATTTGACCATGAAGGAGACCGATTGGGTGCTGCGCCAGATGACCTGGCCTCCACAGTCACCGGACCTGAACCCAATCGAGATGGTTTGGGGTGAGCTGGACCGCAGAGTGAAGGCAAAAGGGCCAACAAGTGCTAAGCATCTCTGGGAACTCCTTCAAGACTGTTGGAAGACCATTTCAGGTGACTACCTCTTGAAGCTCATCAAGAGAATGCCAAGAGTGTGCAAAGCAGTAATCAAAGCAAAAGGTGGCTACTTTGAAGAACCTAGAATATGACATATTTTCAGCTGTTTCACACTTGCTTGTTAAGTATATAATTCCACATGTGTTAATTCATAGTTTTGATACCTTCATAGTCATGAAAATAAAGAAAACTCTTTGAATGAGAAGGTGTGTTCAAACTTTTGGTCTGTACTGTATATGATACCACTCCTACGGCAATTGTAAAATTCCTTACTGGTATATTCACGCCCATCTGTTGGAATATTTCTATTTGTGAACTTTTTTTTATTTTCGGTAAATATTTGTAGAGCGGACAATTTCCACATGGGAATGATCCTGTAATATCTGATCTTAGCCATGATGAATTTTCTCCTTTTACAGAGAAATGGCTATGGACCAGTTGGTCTCTGAGAGTCCGTCCTCTTCTGTATGTAATGCTAGGATGGGGCGGGGGTGGGGGGGGGGGGGGTTCTACCCTTTTCAGGTCTGGGTCACTCATAAGTATGTGCCAATGTCTAAGAATGTTCACTGTACCACGATTGTTTCAGTCATAGGTACCTGTACATCTAATAACTTTTTCTTCAGTCTAATTTTTATTTTTCAATAATAAGAGATCCTCCCTCTTTTGATTTCTTGCTCGATCATATGCCTTTTTGAGGGGTTTTCTTGGGCACCCTCTCGCTCTGAATCTTTAGTACAATTTGTTGGCTTCCCCAAGAGGAAGCAACGGCGAAACGTACGTCGGGGTGGTGTGTCTCCCGATCGCTGGTTGGTATCCCCACAGTTGTGTCCATGTATGTGTATGCTATTAGGCTGCTCAGGAGTAATAGTATGTTGGGGACTTATTGTTAGCATTCCCTGCTGGGGATGCAGGCACCTTTCTCTATTACACAGCTAGGCATTGTGCCCTCTGAGTTTGAGTGTTATTTATGGATGCTGAGTGGATGTAGGATTTAGGCAGTGTTAGTTACTTAACCATGATTGTTCTAATTTGATGTTATTGCCTTTGTGTCCTTACCAGTTAAGTGTAATTGGGGGACACACATTGTTTCTATATTCTCTCCTGCATAATCTGACCCTTAAGGGGTCTATAATGTAATTATGGTATATAATAAAATAAAAATGATTTTTTTTATGTGTGCTCTCAAATTGGTGTTTGTTACTAGTATTCCTTATGTATGGCAGTAGGGATGTCAGAAAAGGTCTTAATATCGTATCCACATATTCACTAATTGGCTGATTTAATGAGTCATTACCTGATACTATCCATCTACCAGGTATTGGTGTTTTATTTTTATACACTTTCGGCAGTGCATAAAATGTTGCTACTGTAGGTTTTCTATTGTACATAAAATCATACTCTTCCTTGGAAATGAGGTGCTGAATCATTTCTCCTTTCAAGACTACATGTACAGTCAAGACCAAGAAAAATCCAGCTTCCAAGATGCAAAGGTGGAATCTTTATTGTGCATTTAAAATCCAATGCAAGACATCACAGGTTACAGTAACGTGTTTCAGACCGTTAATGATGGTCATGATGAAGGACCCTGATTTACTTGCGATCTGAAACACTTTACTGTAACCTGTGATGTCTTGCATTGGATTTTAAATGCACAATAAAGATTCCACCTTTTGCATCTTGGAAGCTGGATTTTTCTTGGTCTTGAATATTCACAGCAATCAAGTCCGGAGGTTGCTATCCGTGCTCAAGGCAGGTGGATGGTGGGTGAGAGCTGCTTTACTTTCCCTGTTTCATAAATGTACAGTCAGGTCCATAAATATTGGGACATCGAAACAATTCTAACATTTTTGGCTCTATACACGACCACAATGGATTTGAAATGAAACAAACAAGATGTGCTTTAACTGCAGACTGTCAGCTTTAATTTGAGGGCATTTACATCCAAATCAGGTGAACGGTGTAGGAATTACAACAGTTTGCATATGTGCCTCCCACTTGTTAGGGACCCAAAGTCATCGGACAGAAAAATCATAAATCAAACTTTCACTTTTTCATACTTGGTTGCAAATCCTTTGCAATCAATTACAGCCTGAAGTCTGGAAATATTTGGCTGAATATGAGCAGATAATATTGCCCGAAACACTTCAGAATTCATCCTGCTGCTTTTGTCAGCAGTCACATCATCAATAAATACAAGAGAACCAGTTCCATTGGCAGCCATACATGCCCACGCCATGACACTACCACCACCATGCTTCACTGATGAGGTGGTATGCTTAGGATCATGAGCAGTCCCTTCCTTCTCCATACTCTTCTCTTCCCATCACTCTGGTACAAGTTGATCTTGGTCTCATCTGTCCATAGGATGTTGTTCCAGAACTGTGAAGCCTTTTTTAGATGTCGTTTGGCAAACTCTAATCTGGCCTTCCTGTTTTTGAGGCTCACCAATGGTTTACCATCTTGTGGTGAACCCTCTGTATTCACTCTGGTGAAGTTTTCTCTTGATTGTTGACTTTGACACACAAACACCTACCTCCTGGAGAGTGTTCTTGATCTGGCCAACTGTTGTGAAGGGTGTTTTCACCAGGGAAAAAATTCTTCGGTCATCTACCACAGTTGTTTTCTGTGGTCTTCCGGGTCTTTTGGTCTTGCTGAGCTCACTGGTGCGTTCCAAACAGTTGTTTTGGCCAAACCTAATGTTTTTGCTATCTCTCTGATGAGCTTGTTTTGTTTATTGAGCCCGATGATGCCTTGTTTCACTGATAGTGACAGCTCTTTGGATCTCATCTTGAGAGTTGACAGCAACAGATTCCAAATGAAAATAGCACATTTGAAATGAACTCTGGACCTTTAATCTGCTCATTTTAATTGGGATAATGAGGGAATAACACACACCTGGCCATGAAGCAGCTGAGAAGCCAATTGTCCCATTACTTTTGGCCCCTAACAAGTGGGAGGCACATATGCAAACTTTTGTAATTCCTACACTGTTCACCTGGTTTGGATGTAAATACCCTCACATTAAAGCTGACAGTCTGCAGTTAAAGCACATTTTGTTCGTTTCATTTCAAATCCATTGTGGTGGTGGTGAGGGTGTATAGAGCCAAAAATGTTAGAATTGTGTCAATGTCCCAATATTTATAGACCTGACTGTAACTCAGCCAAATATCTGTTTGTTGGATTTTCAGGCAATATTCGGTATGTAGTAGTTTCAGCCAGTAATCTCTCTACCATCTTATTATAATCCGCCTGATCTTGGATTACGATATTTCCCCCCTTATCGCTTGGCTTGATAACTATTGTATCATTTCTTTTTAGTTCCTCAAATGCCATCTTTTCCTCTGCTGTCAGATTAGACGGAAGCTCATCTGTTTTTATCTGTAATTTCTCAATCTCTTGGGATACTAGATAGACAAAAGGTCTGAATGTTCTTGTACTGCGAGAACGCTGGAGGTCATTTGGATCTTGGTTTCAATTCAGTAAGAGGAGGTTCAATGCTGGATAAAACACCCTCATTCTCTGCTTGGAGGTGTTCCAGTGTCTTTAATGCATCTTGTTCTTTTTGGATTTATTTGTGTCAACAGTTGTGCATAAATACTGTTTATGTAGTGGCAATATGCGTGCAAAGAGATTAACATCCTTCACCCAAGTGAATTTATTAAACCGTGGTATAGATGTGAAGGAGAGTCCTTTTTGTAATAAACTGTACTGGGCTTCTGTTAACGACATGCTTGACAGATTTATTACCTGAGCCTTCAATGTCTTGTCACTTGATGATGTGCTATTCCACATCTGTGAGGATTGGCCGTGTATGGCATTGGGAGAAGAGGAAGGGCAGATCTCATATGTATCGCCTGCCTATCCTACTGTGGCTCCTATTTTGCATTGTATCCCCACTTATCTCGTAATTGAATCCCATTCTGGCCTAAAAAAAAAAAGGGGGCTATAGATGGTATCGTTAGGAGGGCCTGGGTGTTGTTGCCCAGGGATCTACAAAACAATGGCACATCCACCAACAGCGGCAGGGGGATTAAAACCGGTGTCTTAATCGCCGGTCTTAATAAATGATCCCACAGTACACAGAGCAGAAATCATAGTTTCCTAGCTTTCTACTTTTGCCACAGGACACCGAATAGGAGTGCATTGACAGTACATGCAATGGATAAAGATTAAGCTCCACCTCTTTTCCGAACGTCCTATTTAGGGCTCATGCACACGACCGTATGTATTTTGCGGTCAGCAAAAAAAAAACGGATGATGTCTGCGTGCATTCCATATTTTGAGGAACGGAACAGCTGAACCCAAATAGAACAGTACTATCTTTATCCGTAATCCGGACAATAATAGGACATGTTCTATTTTTTTGCGGAACGGAAATACGGAAACGGAATGCACACGGAGTAACTTCCATTTTTTTCCGCAGACCCACTGAAGTGAATGGTTCCGCATACGGTCCGCAAAAAATACGGAAGGGACAGAAAATATGTTTATGTGCATTAGCCCTTAGTGTGTGAGGTCATACCCTTTAACATGGCCATTGGCTAGCCAAAAATGGAGAGAAATGGGGGAAAGTTAATCACCGCTTCTCCTAGCAATGAAAAATAGTGTGAGTGGCCTGGAGGATTAATCAAAGAACACACCAAGTGATCTGGAGAAAAGTGCAAATATGTCTGACCAGACCAGTGGCTGTTAAGAAATGCAGGTGAGATATTATTAGGGCCTGAACAAAGCCTTTAACCCCTTCAGGTTCTTGAACGAGTATACTCGTCCTGGAGCAACGGTACTTAGCGCACCAGGACGAGTATACTCGTCCTGGCATTAAACTGTCACCATGTCTGCAGACATTGTGACAGCACTGAGTGCCGGCTGTTACACACAGCCAGGCACCCAGAGTCAATAAAATAAAAATACCACATGATCTAACCTGTCAGATGAATGTTGTAAACAAAAGGAAAACGGTGCCAAAAAAGTGATTTCTTGTTACCTTGCCTCACAAAAAGTGTAATATAGAGCAACCAAAAATCATATGTACCCTAAACTAGTACCAACAAAACTTCCACCCTATCCCGTAGTTTCTAAAATGGGGTCACTTTTTTGGAGTTTCTACTCTAGGGGTGCATCAGGGGGGCTTCAAATGGGAAATGGTGTCCAAAAAAACTGTCTAGCAAAATCGGCCTTCCAAAACCGTATGGCATTCCTTTCCTTCTGCGCCCTGCCGTGTGCCCGTACAGCGGTTTACGACCACATATAGAGTGTTTCTGTAAACTACAGAATCAGGGCCATAAATAATTTGTTTTGTTTGGCTGTTAACCCTTGCTTTGTAACTGGGAAAAAAATAGTAAAATGGAAAATTTGTCCCAAAATTGAAATTCTGAAATGTCATCTCTATTTGCCAATAACTCTTGTGGAATACCTAAAGGATTAACAACGTTTGTAAAATCAGTTTTGAATGCCTTGAAGGGTGTAGTTTCTTAGATGGAGTCCCTTTTATGGAGTTTCTACTCTATGGGTGCATCAGGGGGGCTTCAAATGGAACATGGTTTAAAAAAAAAAAAAAAAAAAACTTGTAGCAAAATATGCCTTTCAAAAACTTATGGCATTCCTTTCCTTCTGCGCCCTGCTGTGTGCCCGTACAGTGGTTTATGACCACATATGGGGTGTTTCTGTAAACTACAGAATCAGAGCCATAAATATTGAGTCTTGTTTGGCTGTTAACCCTTGCTTTGTAACTGGAATTTTTTTTATTAAAATGGAAAATATGCCAAAAAAAGTGAAATTTTAAAATTGTATCTGTATTTTCCATTAATTCTTGTGGAACACCTAAAGGGCTAACAAAGTTTGTAAAATCAGTTTTGAATACCTTGAGGGGTGTAGTTTCTAGAATGGTGTAATTTTTGGGTGGTTTCTATTATATAAGCCTCACAAAGTGACTTCAGACCTGAACTGGTCCGTAAAAATTGGGTTTTTGAAAAGTTCAGAACAATTTCAAGATTTGCTTCCAAACTTCTAAGCCTTGTAACATCCCCAACATATAAAATATCATTCCCAAAATGATGCAAACATGAAGTAGACATATGGGGAATGTAAAGTAATAAATATATTTGGAGGTATTACTATGTATTAATATAAGTAGAGAAATTGAAACTTGGAAATTTGCAATTGTTTACAAATTTTTGGTAAATTTGGCTTTTTTTTTACTTCATTTTACCAGTGTCATGAAGTACAATATGTGCCGAAAAAACAATCTCAGAATGGATAAGTTAAAGCGTTTTAAAGTTATCACCACATAAAGTGACACTGGTCAGATTTGCAAAAAATGGCATGGTCCTTAAGGTGAAAATGAGCCGGGTCCTTAAGGTGTTAAATGATTTTTCATAAAACTTGATATGCCATACAGACATATCAATTGTTTTGATCGGTGGGAGTATGAGTGCAAAATCTCCCACAGATCACTAGAATGAGGTAAAAGAAGTGCTTGCATATTGTGCTCTCTCCCCTGACTGCAAGACAGGCCCATAGGTGTTTTTGCCCTGCTCTTGATCAAATTTGCAGGATACTAGGCTGAACTGGATGGATGTCGGTCTTTCATCAGACTTACAAACTATTGGGGTCAAACTGGTGTAAAGTAGCACTGGCTTAGTTGCCCATAGCAACCAGATTCCACCTTTCAATTTTGACAGCTCCTTTGGAAAATGAAAGGAGGAGTCCGATTGGTTGCTATGGGGACCTAAACCAGTTCTACTTTACTTCAGTTTGATAAATGACAAAAAATAAATAAAATACCAAATCCTTGATCTCAATGAATAAAGTATTCCAGTTGCAAATCTTTATTCATTACATAGTGGAATGAGTTGAGAACAATAAAACATGAAAATGATCAATGTAAATCAAAATTAATATCCCATGGAGGTCTGGATTTAGAATGATACTCAAAATCAAAGTTGAGAAATCTCATTTAAGGCTGATCCAACAGTAGAAATGCCTCACGACAAGGAAACGAGGCTCAGAAATGCGTGTGGCCTCCACATAACATAGTAACATAGTACATAAGGCCGAAAAAAGACATTTGTCCATCCAGTTCGGCCTGTTATCCCGCAAGTTGATCCAGAGGAAGACCCCTCTCTAGTAGCTATAGCCTGTAATATTATTAAGCTCCAGAAATACGTCCAGGCCCCTCTTGAATTAATAGCTATAGGACCTCCCTACAAAGCCTGGGCATGCTCCTGGTGAGGCAGCAGATGTTCTCCTGAGGGATCTCCTCCCAGACGTGCACAGTCTGTGGCGCAACGTGGCGTTGGTGGATGGAACAAAACATGATGTCCCAGATGTGCTCTATTGGATTCAGGTCTGGGGAACGCGCAGGCCAGTACATAGCATCAATGCCTTCATCATGCAGGAACTGCTGACACACTTCAGCCACACGAGGTCTCACATTGTCATGCATCAGAAGGAACCCAGGGCCCAATGCATCTGCATATGGTCTCCCAATGCGTCTGAGGATCTCATCCCGGTACCTAATGGCAGTCAGTGTACCTCTGGCTAGCACATTGAGGGCTGTGTGTCCCTCCAAAGAAATGCCCCCCACACCATTACTGACCCACTGCCAAACCAGGATGTTGCAGGCAGCAGAACACTCTCCACGGCGTCTCCAGATTCTTTAACACGTGCTCAGCGCGAACCTGCTCTCATCCGTGAAGAGCACAGAGCACAATGGTCGAATCTGCCAATCTTTGTGTTCTCTGGCAAATGCCGATCGCCCTGCATAGTGTTGGGCTGTAAGCACAACACCGACTTGTGGACATTGTGCCCTCATACCACCCTCATGGAGTCTGTATCCGACAGTTTCAGCAGACAGACTGATATTGGTCATCTGCTGGAGGTCATTTTGCAGGGCTCTGGCACTGCTTCTCCTGTTTCTCCTTGCACAAAGGACTAGTGGCCCTGCTGATGGGTTGTTGCCCTCCTACGGCACCCTCCACATTTCCTGGTGTACTGCCCTGTCTCCTGGTATCTGCTCCATGCTCTGGATACTGTGCTGACAGCCACAGCTAACCTTCTTGCCACATCTAGCATTTCTGTGTCACCCTGGCTGAGCTGCACTACCTGTGCAACTTCTGTGGGTTGTAGACACCACCTCATGCTACCTCTAGGGGTGAGAACAATGACAAAATGCAAAAGTGACCAAAACAACAGCCAAAAAGGATGAGAACAGAGAAATGTTCTGTGGTCACCACTTGCAGAACCACTCTTTTATTTGGGGTTTTCTTACTAATTGCCTATCATTTCTAGCTGTTGTCTATCCAATTCGCACATCAGCAGGAAAAAAATTGATTCACAGTGTTGCTTCATAACTGGACAGGTTAATTTCACAGAAGTGTGATTGACTTGAAGTTACATTGCGTTGTTTAAGTGTTCCCTGTATTTTTTTGAGCAGTGTATATACACATATTCATCTATCTATATGTTAAACTTAACTTATAGTACTCTATAACCTGCATCTTGTTGTAACAGATCCACCTCAACCTTCCTTGTAGCCAACAGACATGTACGGCACAGTGGGTTATGATTTCCTGTATCATGCTTTACACGTATGGGGCAGTGACTGGACGGGCACAGGAGCTGGCTCCTGTTGAAACTGCCTGCCCCATTTATCCCCTTAGAAATGGCAGTCAAAGCTGACCACGACACTTGAGGGATTTACAGAGCTTCGTCCCTCACTCCATCAGCTTCCAGTGATGCAATCGTAGGTTGCTGACGGTTGTTAGGGAGGGCTCTGGTTAATGACACTTTTGGGGGGCTATTGTTACTGGTTAGTGAGGGAAGGAGGGATTAGCCTGATGGAGCATGTATTGGATGTGGTGGAACAGGAGCTTCGTGCCCTGGATGCGCATCCCTCAAATCTCCATCAACTGCAAGATGCTATCCTATCAATATGGGCCAACATTTCTAAAGAATGCTATCAGCACCTTGTTGAATCAATGCCACGTAGAATTAAGGCAGTTCTGAAGGCAAAAGGGGGTCCAACACCGTATTAGTCTGGTGTTCCTAATAATTCTTTAGGCGAGTGTATATGCCCTGGGAGAGACGTGCTACTAGGCTACGCCCATTGGTGACAGCGTCATTAGCAACTGGATGCTATACTCTTTCTCCCCATAGCAGGCATGTGCTGGAGGAGACTAGCAGTCGGCTGGTTGCTCAGATGATCTATTCCTGTGTTCTAAGTAATAGAGTGCCAAGTCATGTACTATCAGGTTCTGATTCTGGGACGAAGTGCTCTATTTAAATCCCTGCTAGCAATACACCCTTGCCAGTTACAGGTTTTCCTTGCTGTGCTCCAGTTGCTATTTTGTGTTTTGGTTTGCTGCTATTAGATTTGACTTCAGCTTGATTTGGTACCGTATTGACCTCCTAGCTTTGACCTATTGCTGTACGACCTTTCTATGTGTTTTTGTCTGTTCTAAGTTCCAGTTGTGTGAACAGGTGCCTGCAGTTTTTACCACGTGTGCTTGGTTTGACTCCCTGCACTTACCAGCACAGGGACAGTCAACCAGTTGTGAACTTGTCGCTTAGGGCTTGCTCTACAAGTAGGCAGTGACAGCTGGTTGGGTGCAAATTAGGCCTCTTTTCACACGAACGATACGGATTTGGTCTGGATGCGTTCAGGAAAACTCATTTCGCAAGCAAGTTCAGTCAGTTTTGTCTGCGATTAAGGGCAGTCCAATCTGATTAAGGGCGTACCCAATCTGGAGCATATGTATATAAAAAAACGAAACTGCCATTATTATGCTACCACTGAAGGAGACTTTGGGCAATATTAATGTGCAGCACTCTACTAATCGATGAGGACATTTCAAACATCGATAAGGACATTTTTCGAACCATCAAGGATAGATCCAATATTAAGAAACCTGTGGACTCGTTCTTTGACCCACTTTAGGACCCAGCAGAAGCCAGAGCGTCATCTACTCCTAGATCACGTGAGTAGCCAGTACCACTTCCTGGTCACGTGCAACGCTGAGGAAACTACACGCCGAGGCTGGTCTGCATAACGGAGAAGCAGCTACAGAGAACCCAGCACCGATTCAAGCAGGCGACCACTCGACCTGGTCATCAGACAGGAGGGGGTAAAGTAACTACTGACATAGTCGGCATATCATCTTGCATACTAACTTGTTAACCTATAATGTAGTGTCCCACTAGGTAGGAGTGGGCACTACACAAGGGTCAATTGGGTCACGTGTTACTTCTGCTCACAAGGGAGAGTGATATTATATTTATCTATGCATTTAATGTATTTTTCTGTGTGTTTTTACATTTGTATGGTTCCCCTGTTATATGCTCAGCAGGCCTATTTGGGTGTAGTTAGACATTCTAGACATTAGAGAGAGATAGGGAGCCCCTAGTATAAATGTCCAGGCCCAGACAGGGAGGGATTAGGTCATAGTCAGGAGTCTGTGGAGACAGAAGTGAGAAGGCACCAGCCCGAGATATGCTGAGGGCCTCCTCCTGACATGCAGCTGGATAGTCCAGGCTTCTAGTTGCCACCAGGCGGCTAGTGAAGGAGTACAGCCTGCTTGGAGACCATTAATCCAACAACCACAGAAGAAGTAACCCCAGTAGTAGGGATGAACCTCCTGGGAGAAACCTGCAGCATCCCTCACAACAGGAACGGTACAACCAGCTCAGAGAAGTAAGCTGATGGGCAGAGGTACTATAAAATAGAAGCAAGGGTCAATACGGGAGGAAGAATTATTACCAAGGATTAAAGCCAGAATTTAGGCATCCGGGCCTTGGGATCCAGCCAGCTAGAATAGCTGTGGGGATAGTGCAGCCTAGTTCTGTGAAGCATTAACTGTTTACCCTCCAAGTATCTTGCAAGATTGTTACCTGCCATATAGAGAAGTAAGCCTGCTGTGGCATCTATGATATAAGGGATTGCATAAACATCTGTATGTACAAAGTTGGACTGTTACCAATTAAAGCAACGTTTGGTTTACCATACCAGCTGTGTACCTCAATTACTACTCCTATAAATCAGTGTGCCACAGTTACAGGCACTGGTGTCACGATCCATAAAAAGGGACCTTGCCTCAGGCACTCAAAATACCTGCAACTTCCAGGGCACCTCATACACCATCAGGTCTGGTCCCTACATCTAGAGTGTGCCCCAGAGAAACTTGTGTCAACCTCTCCTTCGCTGCCGCATGCCTGCCCAGGGTTCCCCTCCAAAAAGTGAGTAACCCTCGATTGCCCATAACCGTGACCTCACTATCGCAATACCCTGCAGGTCTGGCGTGCTGCACTAACACCTGTGCAGCCTTACTAACTGTGTGCAAGTTTTCTCTTCAACTAAAGTCTGCTTCAGCATTATGTGATAACTACTAACTTGAATAACGCTTCAACATTTTAATAGTTCACAAAATCGAAATAATTAAGGACGTCTACTCATACTCACCAAGGAACATTTATCTATGACAGGACATGTTTAAACATCACTCCAGCACGTACTAAAAGGGGTTAATAAAAATACTTTCTGCAAAAGAAATAGGTGGTCAAAACTCACTAAGAGGTCTAGTTTTCAAAATGGGGTAATTTATGGGGGTTTTGTGTTGTTTTGGAAGCTCAACGCCATTATAAGTGTGCAATGGGGCCTGAAACATTTTAAAGCAAATGTTGTGTTCCGAAAGCCACTGGGTGCTCCTTTATTTTTAGGCCCTGCCATGTCTCAAGACATAAGATTAAGGCCACAATAGGGATATTTCTGAAGACAGGAGAAATGGGATGATATATTTTTGGGTGTACTCATTCTGGGTGGTTCTATTATTCTGACAATTATAAGCCTCTGCAAACTTGGCTCGGTGCAAGAAAAATAAATATGTACTTTGAAATATTTTAAATTAACGTTAAAATTAGGGATGAGCGAAACGAATTCGGATGAAACATTCTAATACTGTACGGAGCAGGAGCTCAGTACAGTAAATGTATTGGCTCCGATTAGCAGAAGCTATTGCTTTGCGAAGTCTCGTGAGACTTCATGCAATAACTTCATAAATGAATTTGTACTGTAAAAAAAAAATTCCCCGAATTCGGGTTCGATTCCAAGTGGTAAATGTTTTTTTACAGTACAAATTAATTCAAGTTATTGCATGACGTCTCAAGAGACTTCGCGAAGCAATAACTTTGGCTCATTGGAGCCAATACATTTGAATACTGTAAGGAGCTACTGCTCTGTACAGTATTAGAACAAAGTTTTATGCGAATCAACTTTGGATCCCTAGTTAAAATGTTAAGTGTCCTAAAAAAAAAAAATTTACTTTTTTTTTTTTTTTTTTTTTTTTTTAAGTGCAGCCAAACTAAACAAGTGGAAATACATTTCTGATAAAAATATTGTAATAGTATTTATGTACAGTACAGACCAAAAGTTTGGACACACCTTCTCATTCAAAGAGTTTTCTTTATTTTCATGACTATGGAAATTGTAGATTCACACTGAAGGCATCAAAACTATGAATTAACACATGTGGAATTATATACATAACAAAAAAGTGTGAAACAACTGAAAATATGTAATATTCTAGGTTCTTCAACGTAGCCACCTTTTGCTTTGATTACTGCTTTGCACACTCTTGATGAACTTCAAGAGGTAGTCACCTGAAATGTTTTTTACTTCACAGGTGTGCCCTGTCAGGTTTAATAAGTGGGATTTCTTGCCTTATAAGAACATCAGTTGGGAACATCAGTTGCGTTGTGGAGAAGTCAGGTGGATACACAGCTGATAGTCCTACTGAATGGACTGTTAGAATTTGTATTATGGCAAGAAAAAAAGCAGCTAAGTAAAGAAAAACGAGTGGCCATCATTACTTTAAGAAATGAAGGTCAGTCAGTCCGAAAAATTGGGAAAACTTTGAAAGTGTCCCCAAGTGCAGTCACAAAAACCATCAAGCGCTACAAAGAAACTGGCTCACATGCGGTCCGCCCCAGGAAAGGAAGACCAAGAGTCACTTCTGCTGCGGAGGATAAGTTCATCCGAGTCACCAGCCTCAGAAATCGCAGGTTAACAGCAGCTCAGATTAGAGACCAGGTCAATGCCACACAGAGTTCTAGCAGCAGACACATCTCTAGAACAACTGTTAAGAGGAGACTGTGTGAATCAGGCCTTCATGGTGGAATATCTGCTAGGAAATCACTGCTAAGGACAGGCAACAAGCAGAAGAGACTTGTTTGGGCTAAAGAACACAAGGAATGGACATTAGACCAGTGGAAATCTGTGCTTTGGTCTGATGAGTCCAAATTTGAGATCTTTGGTTCCAACCACCGTGTCTTTGTGTGACGCAGAAAAGGTGAACGGATGGACTCTACATGCCTGGTTCCCACCGTGAAGCATGGAGGAGGAGGTGTGATGGTGTGGAGGAGCTTTGCTGGTGACACTGTTGGGGATTTATTCAAAATTGAAGGCATACCGAACCAGCATGGCTACCAGAGCATCTTGCAGCGGCATGCTATTCCATCCGGTTTGCGTTTAGTTGGACCATCATTTATTTTTCAACAGGACAATGACCCCAAACACACCTCCAGGATGTTTAAGGGCTATTTGACCATGAAGGAGAGTGATGGGGTCCTTGCCTCCACAGTCACCGGACCTGAACCCAATCAAAATGGTTTGGGGTGAGCTGGACCGCAGAGTGAAGGCAAAAGGGCCAACAAGATGCTAAGCATCTCTGGGAACTTCTTCAAGACTGTTGGAAGATCATTTCAGGTGACTACCTCTTGAAGCTCATCAAGAGAATGCCAAGAGTGCGCAAAGCAGTAATCAAAGCAAAAAGGTGGCTACTTTGAAGAACCTAGAATATGACATATTTTCAGTTGTTTGACCATTTTTTGTTATGTATATAATTCCATATGTGTTAATTCATAGTTTTGATGCCTTCAGTGTGAACCTACAATTTTCATAGTCATGAAAATAAAGAAAACTCTTTGAATGAGAAGGTGTGTCCAAACTTTTGGTCTGTACTGTATATATGTGAAATACGGCCATTAAAAATAAGATTAAAAAAAAAAAAAAAAAAAAAGACAACTTTCCCTAATGTTTGCTTTATTTATTTATAAATATGCGCAAATTGTATTGGTTAAATTTAATGAAAAAACGTCAGAATTACTTGGATGTGCACAACCTTTACGTCGTTATTCTCTGCCAAAGTGACACATGACAGATTTCCAAAATCTGGCTTGGTCCAAACAGGTTTGGTTAATTGGGGGTTTAATTGACCCAGCTATTTTTCAAAACTCCTGTAATGAACAGATCCAGTGCATGCCAATCAGTCATGATATTCATAAGTTCCAACCTACCCTTACCACCTGCTGTAGAATTGTCAGGATACCAAAATTTTGATTCGATTTCAACACCATAAAAATGTATTGCGATACTCAATATCAATCGACACCACACGAAAAAAAAAAAGCCGTTGTGCATTCCGCATTCTATGGAACGTCCATCCCATAACAGAACAGTCCTATCCAATTTTTTGGGGGGACTAGGTGAGAAAAAAAATGGCTATTTGCGTTTTTTTTCTTTTGTTACGATGTTCACCACATAGGAGAACAGTGTATATTAAACCCTCAGGAGGGGTTAACAGACACGGTTCGGCGGATCGCCGCACACCGTCATTGAGGTCGGTTGCCGGATTTATGATAGATCCGGCACCCGCTGCATACATTTGATTAAGAGGTTAAATTATATGCATTGGTGGCACAGTGGCCTCCCCATCCTCCCCTTAATCCTTTCATTGGTGACACAGTGGCCAACCTCCCCTCCCCTCCTCCTCAGTGCTACTGTCATTGTTGGCCAGCAGCAGCCACGTCACAGTTGGGAGGGACTCCTCCTCCACTGTGCAGGCTGATGAGAACATGGTGTGTGCCAAGTGCGGCACGTGCCATGCTCTCTAAAAGATACAAGGCTGCGCAGTAGGCCTAGTATCGGAAAATAGCAAATCTCAGTATCGTATCGATCAGGGTACAAAAGTATCGACTGGGTTTCGAAAGTTCGATACCCGATGCAACCTTATCCTGCTGCTAATTTCAGTTGGAAAAAATATATATATATCAATCAGCTGTGATGGGGTGGAAAGAGCATGGAGACCCTAAATATCAAGGATCGGCATGCACTGGAGCAGTTATGATTTAAAGTTAGGGCAGGATAAAACTGGTGACAGAACGGGTTGTATCATCTCATACATTGGGGGCATATCGCTAGGATATGCCCCCAATGTCTGATAAGTGCAGGTCCCACATCTATCTTTAGAATGGAGCTTGCAAGGTGAAAGAGCGCTGGCTTGGCTATTTCCGACTCTCATAGAAGTGAATGGAGTGGTGGCCAGGCTTGCGTGGTGTGCTTCCCATATAGCTTAATGAGACTACCGAAAATAGCCAATCATGCTGCTAGACTATTCTAGGCAGTCCCACAGAAATAAATGGATGGCGGCCACAGCATGCACGGTGTGCCCTCCATCACTTTGCGAACTCCAGGTCCCTATCAGACATTGGGGGGCATATCCTAATGATATGCCCTAGTGTATGAAATGACAACCTTTTTAAGATTTTAATTTCTCTTCACTGTGATATGAAGGCATAAAGGTGTTTTCCGCTTTATATTTGTTGATTTATTTTATCTTTAGGATAGGTCATCAATAGACACGAGCGAAGATTTACAAAAATTTGATTCAGCAAATTTCACAAAGAAATCCTTTTAGTGATGAAACACATCGTCATGAAGCGCATTTATTTGTAAGTTTCAGGAGCAATAACACAGAACGGCGATTGCACCGCCCCCCATCATTGAACTCATCAGATGCCGCGTTCATTGCCGATCGTGGTATCTGAAATTAAAAAAATAAGCGTTCAGGGGTTAATCAGTTAAAAAAAAAAAAAATGTATGTATGTATATATATATATATATATATATATATATATATATATATATATATATATATATATATAATATTCACCTCATCTCTTTCAGCGTGAAGAGGCCACCGTAGCCATCTTGATTGAAGATCCCACGCAGTCATATGTCACGAGATTTCGTCAATCAAAATGGATGAGGTGAGCTTTTGTTTTGTTTTTTACCACCATTTCAGTGAAAATTGATTCATTACCATAAAGTACGAAAAAATTCGGCTTCGTGCCAAATCGAAAATTGCCCTGAAATTTGGATTTCACCTGTTCCGGACAAAGGGCGTACCTTGCGGGTAGGCGCGCGATCATCTGCCCGCCCCCTCTCTCAGGATGGCCCGAGCTTGTAAAGCAGAGTGTCAGCACATTGCTGACACTCTGCTTGAAACGGCTTACATCATCACACAGATGTCAGCCGTTTAATCTCTTCGATGCCGCGGTCCGTAGGGACCGCTGTATGGAAGGAGTTAACAGGGAAGGAGCTCCCTCCCTCTCCCATCGGGGGCTGCTGTGCCTTTTCAGCCCCCGATTCTTGACAGGATCCCAGATGCCCATCACCCGCTGCTTTGGTGGCAACCAGACTTACCATGGCAACCAGACACCTTCACAGGCTTCTGGCTGTCCATGGTGCTCATCAGACTTCTGCTAAAGGCAAAAAAATAAAAAAACACATTTATCACTGATTAAGGCTACTTTCACACTAGCGTTCGATCGGATCCGTTCTGAACGGATCCGATCATAATAATGCAGACGGAGGCTCCGTTCAGAACGGATCCGTCTGCATTATTTTTAGCATATATCAGCCAAGTGTGAAAATAGCCTCGTACGGATCCGTCCAGACTTTCAATGTAAAGTCAATGGGGGACGGATCCGCCTGAAGATTGAGCCATATTGTGGCATCTTCAAACGGATCCGTCCCCATTGACTTACATTGTAAGTCTGGACGGATCCGCACGGCCAGGCGGACACACGAACGCTGCAAGCAGCGTTCAGCTGTCCGCCTGTCCGTGCGGAGGCGAGCGGAGCGGAGGCTGAACGCCGCCAGACTGATGCAGTCTGAGCGGATCCTCCCCATTCAGACTGCATCAGGGCTGGACGGCTGCGTTCGGGTCCGCTCGTGAGCCCCTTCAAGCGGAGCTCACGAGCGGACCGACGAACGCTAGTGTGAAAGTAGCCTAAAACAAAAAAATAAATAAATTCCCTACACATGTTTGATATCACCGCGTCCGTAATGACCTGATCTATAAAACGGTCATGTTACTTTCCCTGCACGGTGAACGCCATAAATAAATAAATAAAAACGATGACAAAATTGACATTTTGCCCACCGTACTTCCCAAAAAAGTTAATAAAAGTGATCGAAAAAGTCGTATGTATGCCAAAATAGTATGAATCAAACCGTCCCCTCATCCCGCAACAAATGAGCCCCTACATGAGACAATGGTCCCCCCCCAAAAAAATATATGGCTCTCAGACCAAGGCCTTGCACACGACCGTTGTGTGCATCTGTGCCCGTTGTTCCGTTTTCCGTGATTTTCTGCGGACCTATTGACTTTCAATGGGTCCGTTAAACTCGGAAAATGCATCGTTGTTCATCTGCGTCCGTGATCCTTGTTTCCTGTCCGTCGAAAAAATAGGACCTGTCCTATTTTTTTTTTTTTTACGGACAACGGTTCGCGGACGCATTCAAGTCAATGGGTCCATGAAAAAACACTGATGCACACAAGATTGTCATCCGCGTCCGTAGGCTACTTTCACACAGACGGATCGCAGATCCGTCTGCATAAAAGCTTTTTCAGAGCTGAGTTTTCACTTCCGACAGTATATTCTAACACAGAGGCGTTCCCATAGTGATGGGGATGCTTCAAGTTAGAATATACAAAGAACTGTGTACATGACTGCCCGGCAGCACCCGATCTCTTACAGGGAGCTGTGATCCGCACAATTAACCCCTTAGGTGCCGCACCTGAGGGGTTAATTGTGCATATCACAGCCCCCTGTAAGAGATTAGGTGCTGCCAGGCAGGAGGGGCAGACCCCCCTCCCTCCCCAGTTTTAAATTCATTGGTGGCCAGTGTGCCCCCCCCCCCTCCGTCCCTCCCCTGTATTACATTCAATAGTGGCCAGTGCGGCCCCCCTCCCTCCCCTGTATTACATTCATTGGTGGCCAGTGTGGCCCCCCTCCCTCCCTCCCCTGTATTACATTCATTGGTGGCCAGTGTGGCCCCCCTTCCTCCCCCTCCTGTATTACATTCATTGGTGGCCAGTGCGGCCCCCCTCCCTCCTATTTAAAATACCTCCCCCGCCCCCCCATCATTGGTGGCAGTGGAGAGTTCCGATCGGAGTCTCAATTTAATCACTGGGGCTCCGATCTGTAACCATGGCAACCAGGACGCTACTGCAGTTTTAGAAGCATTATACTTATCTGTGCTGTCTGTGAGCGGCCGGGCGCTCCTCCTACAGGTCTGTGCTATAAGCAATGCGCTCCTCCTACTGGTAAGTGAAAGGTCTGTGCGGCGCATTGCTGTTACGGACCGTAATTTGCAACTTTTTTCTGCTCTGCACTACGCTCGCCAGTTTTCGGAAAGTGGGCGTGTTTTCTTATGCAAATGAATCTCTAGACAGATTTACTATTGCGACTATTAAAAAAGTCGCAAAAAATGAGTAATTTCACTCCACTAAGGACCATGCTCATCTTATGAGAATTTTTAATAGAACATGCATCTTTTTCATAAAGACGTGCGAGTTTTTCGTAAAGATGTGCGACTTTTGTAAAGCTGCTTACAGGCGGATAAACTGCTACCGTCAAACCACATTTATTACAGTCTTAAGGGCCGATCATAAATTTGACTTGGCTAAAAATGACTTTAGCCATATGTGAAAGTGGAGTGAGCTGTCATAGTAAAGATAAATCTGGCCCTAAGACTCTCAGACTATAGAGACACTAAAACATGATTATTTTTTGTTTCAAAAATGATATTGTGTAAAACATAAAAAATTTAAGAAAGTATACATATTAGGTATCGCCACGTCCGTAACGACCGGCTCTATAAAAATATCATATGACATAACCCCTCAGATAAACACTGTCAACAAAATAAAAATAAAAATGTTGTCAAAAAAGCTGTGCTAAAAAAACATTTGTTTTGTCACCTTACGTCACTAAAAGTGCAACACCAAGCGATCAAAAAGGCGTATGCCCCCCACCATGTTGCCAATTTAACAGTCTCCTCATCCCGCAAAAAATGATATCCTACATAAGAAAAAAAAAACTATGGTTCTCAGACTATGGAGACACTAAAACATGTTTTTTTTTCTTCGTTTCAAAAATTATATTATGTAAATCCTAAATAATAATAAAATTAAAAAAAGGTATACATATTAGGTATTGCCACGTCCGCAAGAACGTGCTCTATAAAAATACCACATGACCTAACCCCTCAGGTGAACACTGTAAAAGAAAATATAAAAAAAGGTGTAAAAAAACCTATTTTTTTGTTACCTTACATCACTAAAAGTGTAATAGCAAGCGATCAAAAGTCATATGCAACCCAAAATGGTGCCAAACAGTCATCTCATTCTGCAAAAATGATACCCAACCTGAAACAATCGCCTAAAAACTGAAAAACTATGGATCTCAGACTATGGAGACACTAAATCATGATTTTTTTATGTTTAAAAATGATATTATTGTGTAAAACCTAAGTAAATAAAAGGTACACATTAGGTATCGCCGCGTCCATAAGAACCTGCTCTATAATAATAGCACATGATCTAACTTGTCAGATAAACATTGTAAAAAATAAAAACTGTGCCAAATCAATGTTTTCCCGTAACAAAGCAAGGGTTAACAGCCAAACAAAACTCAATATTTATTGCCCTGATTCTGTAGTTTACAGAAATGCACCATACATGGTCGTAAACTGCTGTATTTAAACAAAATTGTGGAGTCCGCACACCTTTGTATAGTGGTGGGTGCTCGCAGAGGACTTCGGTCGTAGTATATATAGGTAATCCACGGCACACCAATGTCTTTTTTTGTTTGCAGGTTTATTACAGAAAATTCAGAAAAATTGTCAATATATGACTAATTGCGCCATAATAATAGTACAAGCATATGTATCATATGTTAGGCCATAATATATCCCAACGTTTCAGTCTTCTTGAGACCTTTCTCAAGGGATCATGGCCAGGCTGCAGACAGATAATGCAGCATGTCGTCGTTCCCCCCCTAGAATGTCCCCTCACTCTGGGTGTTAGCGGGAAACTCGTGTGGGACCTTATGCACCCACTGCTAGATAAGCGTTACCACTGGTACGTGGAAAAACTTTATACTAGCATTCCCCTTGTTCAGGTTCCTTGCCACCAGATCCACGTCCGCTTGTGGGACCGTGCGAAAAAAATCAGCGCGGCCTCCCTGCCCACCCCCGCCAGGTACCCATCCCCAGGCGCGAGACCCGTGCCCTTACCAGTGGAAACCTGTTGCTGGTCAGGTATAAGGACAAGAGGGATGTCCTTATACTGTCCACAATCCATTGTAACAGCATCACCCCTGTCCCAGTGCGAGGTACCGCGGCAACGGTCCTTAAGTCCGATTGTATCGTCAACTACAATCGATATATGGGAGGAGTTGATCTCTCTGATCAAGTCCTCAAGCCATATAATGCCATGCGCAAAACCGGGGCATGGTACAAAAAAGTTGAGGTCTACTTGGTACAGGTTGCCTTGTACAACGCTTTTGTACTATCCCGAAGCGCTGGCAGCACAGGGACATTCCTCCAATTCTATGAGGCAGTCCTCAAGGACCTGATTTTTTCAGACCGGAAAAGAGCAGGCCGGAGTACCTCAGGAATTGGAGGCGCCCGGATCGTCCCTGGCCAACATTTTCCAGGTGTGGTCCCCCATACTGGAAAGAAGGGACGAACCCAAAAAAGATGCGTCACAAGAGGTGGATACGGAAGGACCTCACCACTCAATGTGACACTTGCCCCGATCATCCGGGCCTCTGCGTTATCGATTGCTTCAGGGAGTATCACACTTCCATGGAGTATCACACTTCCATGGAGTACTACATTTTTATAATCCCCAACAGTCCCCTAGAGAACATAAACTATGGCTCTCAGACTTTGGAGACACGGAAAAAAAATGTTCCCCAAAAAATATTAGTTTTAGTGCAGGCATCCTCAAACTGTGGCCCTCCAAATGTTGTAAAACTATAACTCCCAGCACGTCCAGACAACCTACAGCTATCAGCAGGGCATGGTGGGAATTGTAGTTTCACAACATCTGGAGGGCCGCAGTTTGAGGATGCCTGCTTAGTGTCTCCAAAGTCTGAGAGCCATACATATTGGGCATCGCCATGTCCGTAAAAATCTTCTCTATAAAAATAACATTTAACCCTACCCACCCGGATGAACAGCGTTAAAAATATAAAGTAAAAACGGTGCCAAAACACCCATTTTTTGGCAAAAAACAAAAAACGGAAAATATTTATTGCCCAGATTCTGTAGTTTGATGGACTGGTTTATTTACCCCATCTAAGAAACTACACCCCTCAAGGTATGCAAAAGTTACTTTACAAACTTTGTTAACCCTTTAGGTGTTCCACAAAACTATATAGCGAATGTAGAAACCATTTTAGAATTTAAATTTTTTGTTACCTTGTCTCAAAAAAGTGTAATAAAGAGCAACCAAAAATCATATTTACCCTAAAATAGTCCGAAAACAACAACCATCTTATCCCATAGATTCCTAGATGGGGTCACTTTTATGGAGTTTCTACTCTAGGGGTGCATCAGGGGGCTTGAAAGGGTACATGGTGTAAATAAACCAGTCCAGCAAAATCTGCCTTCCAAAAAACATATGGCGTTCCCCTTCTTCTATGTCCTGCCGTTTAGCCAAATAGTAGTTCAGGATCACATATGGGGAGTTTTTGCAAACTACAGAATCAGGGCAACCCATATTGAGTTTTGTTTGGCTGTTAACCCATTTTTCCAGTAATAAAGTAAGGGTTAAAATGGAAAATTTCCCCCCCCAAAAAAAAAAAATCCAAAATGATTTCTCCATCTACCATTAACTCTTGTGGAAAACCTAAAGGGTTAACAAAGTTTGTAAACCCAGTTTTGAGTACCTTGAGGGGTGAACTTTCTTAGATGGAGTCACTGTTAGGCTACTTTCACACTAGCGTTCGATCGGATCCGTTCTGAACAGATCCGATCGTAATAATGCAGACGGAGGCTCCGTTCAGAACGGATCAGTCTGCATTATATTAGCAAAAAAAAGTGTGAAAATAGCCTCGGACGGATCCGTCCAGACTTTCAATGTAAAGTCAATGGGGGACGGATCCGCTTGAAGATTGAGCCATATTGTGGCATCTTCAAACGGATCCGTCCCCATTGACTTACATTGTAAGTCTGGACGGATCCGCACGCCTCCACACGGCCAGGCGGACACCCGAACGCTGCAAGCAGCGTTCAGCTGTCCGCCTGTCCGTGCGGAGGCGAGCGGAGCGGAGGCTGAACGCCGCCAAACTGATGCAGTCTGAGCGGATCCGCTCCATTCAGACTGCATCAGGGCTGGACGGCTGCGTTCGGGTCCGCTCGTGAGCCCCTTCAAACGGAGCTCACGAGCGGACACCCGAACGCTAGTGTGAAAGCAGCCTTATGGAGTTTCTATTCTAGGGGTGCAACGGGGGGCTTGAAATGGGACATGGTATAAATAAACCTGTAAAATATGCCTTCCAAAACCCATATGGCGTTCCCTTCCTTCTATGTCCTCCCGTTTGGCCAAACAGTAGTTTAGGACCACATATGGGGTATTTTTTCAAACTACAGAATCAGGGAAACCCATTTCGAGTTTTGTTTGGCCGTTAACCCTTACTTTATTACTGGAAAAAATTGATTATATTGGAAAATTTCCCCCCCCCCCCCCCCAAAAAAAATATATTGAAATTCTAAAATTTTATGTCCATTTGCCACAAAGTCTTGTGGAAGACCTAAAGGGTTAACAAAGTTTGTAAAATCAGTTTTGAATACCTTGAGGAGTGTAGTTTCTAAAATGGGGTCATTTTTGGGTGGTTTCTATTACGTAAGCCTCACAAAGTGACTTCAGACCTGGACTGGTCCATAAAAAGTGGGATTTGGAAAATTTCTGAAAAATTTCAAAATTTGCTTCTAAACTTCTAAGCTATGTAACATCCCCAAAAAATAAAATGGCATTCCCAAAATGATACAAACATGAAATAGACATATGGGGTATGTAAAGTCATCACAATTTTTGGGGGTATTACTATGTATTACAGAAGTAGAGAAACTAAAAAACTTTGAAATTTGCAAATTTTTCCAAATTTTGTATTTTTTAATGCAAAAAAATTATTATTTTTTACCCAATTTTAGCAGTGTCATGAAGTACAATATGTGACGAAAAAACTATCTCAGAATGGCCTGGGTAAGTCAAAGTGTTTTAAAGTTATCAGCACTTAAAGTGACACTGGTCAGATTTGCAAAAAATTGCCATGTCCTTAAGGTGAAATAGGGCTAAGTCCTTAAGGGGTTAATAAAATCATATTATAAACCTTCATTTGAAGTGTAGCTGCAAAACATCCTTCCATATAACACGCAAACACCGGGACAATTAAAACAAATCTAAAGTGTGAGGACCCCAAAAAATCCCCCATAATTAAGTGTGACGAGAGTGATTAGTTTAATATTAAAGGAGTTCTCTGGGAATTAAGAAAATGAAAATACTTAATTATTAATATATTCCCAAATACCTTTCATTGGTTATAATGGCTTGTTTTGTCTAGGGAGAAATCATTAAGAGAAATAAAATGGCCGCTATCCTATTAGCAAACACAAAACCTGTCCTAATCGCACAGGAAGTTACTTCACAACACTGGACTAACTAGCTGCCTTATCCTCCACTTCTACTTGTCAGGGATTATGATTCTGAATACAGCTGATAAGATCTTCAGCTAAATCTCTGTAGGAATGGAGTTTATGAGGAGACAAAGTACAGAGAGGACGGACGGGACAGACTGCGGTAATGTAATGGAGACTGCATACAAGTGCTACTGCTCATCCCCACCTACTCTCTGTACTTCATGTCTCCTCGTGAACTCCATTCCTACAGAGATTCAGCTGAAGATCATATTACACGGTATTCAAGATCATAATATGTGACAAGCAGGGCAGAGAGGATGAGGCAGCTCTTTACCTCAGTGTTGTGAAGCAAGTTGTCCTCCTGCGTGTTGGGACATGTTTTGTGTGTACTAATAGGACAGTGGCCATTTTATTTCTCTTAATGACTGCTTACTGAATGCTCCTGGTCTAAACAAGCCATTATAACTAATGAAAGGTATTTGGGAATATATTTCTAATAAAGTAATATTTAAGTATTTTTTTTTTTTTTAATTTTCAGAGAACCCCTTTAACTATAAAGTTTCCAGTGGAGTTGAGAATTCTGCAATTAATCTGGTTTCTCAAAGCAGCAATCAAGCTAAGGCTACGTTCACATCTCTGGTCAGTAAATCCTATAGCATGTTCCGGCAGAGAAGCAGACTACCAGTTACCATTTCTGGCATAGCCACACACTGCTGGAGCCCCACTCTGTATTACGAGATCTAGCGGGTTTCTGGTAGAAAGCTGACATTTATGCTAGAAAACCTGCCAGGTTACATTATAGTGACTGAAGGCTCGGTAATGCCCTGCCATGCCAGATACGGTAACCTCAGTAGACTGATTTACCTAATGGAGATGTGAACCTAGCTTAACAGTACCGTTTACAGTATAATTACATACACACAATGCAAAAAAATAAATAAATACATATGCACAGATAAACAATGGGTCATGGGCACTCACAATCCAGCATCCAGCACACAGGTTTTGAATGGCACCAGCTGCTGCTTCCAAGACCGCAGGTGTACGAGACAACTTAACAAGCGACACATAGAGACGGACCATCTCAGGTTGGAAAAGGAGTTCATAACCTGTGGGAAAGATGAAAGTATGGATAATGACACTTAAAAAAATAACACAGTTATTACAGGAAGATGGATGAACTTAACGCTTTCCCTGGTATAAATCCTTACTTCTGACATCTGGGAAGGATGGCCTTCTACAGCAAAACACATGCATTGCTCTCTTGACCAAAATGCAGAGACAGTTTTAAATTTTCATCTTGCTTTACCAGATTAAAACTGCCCATGTACGGTTGCAAGAAAAAGCATGTGAACCCTTTGGAATGATATTGATTTCTGCATAAATTGGTCATAAAATGTGATCTGATCTTCATCTAAGTCACACAAATAGACAATCACAGTCTGCTTAAACTAACAAATAATTAAATGTTACCATGTTTTTATTGAACCCACCATGTAAACATTCACAGTGCAGGTGGAAAAAGTATGTGAACCCTTGGATTTAAAAACTGGTTGAACCTCCTTTGGCAGCAATAACTTCAACCAAACGTTTCCTGCAGTTTACAGATCAGACGTGCACAATGGTCAGGAGTAATTCTTGACCATTACTCTTTACAGAACTGTTTCAGTTCAGCAATATTCTTGGGATGTCTGGTGTGAATCGCTTTCTTGAGGTCATGCCACAGCATCCCAAATCGGGTTGAGGTCAGGACTCTGACTGGGCCACTCCAGAAGACGTATTTTCTTCTGTTTAAGCCATTCTGTTGATTTACTTCTATGCTTTGGGTCGTTGTCCTGTTGCAACACCAATCTTCTGTTGAGCTTCAGCTGGTGGACAGATGGCCTTAAGTTCTCCTGCAAAATGTCTTGATAAACTTCGGAACTCATTTTTCCTTCGATGATAGCAATCCGTCCAGGCCCTGATGCAGCAAAGCAGCCCCAAACCATGATGCCCCCACCACCATACTTCACAGTTGGGATGAGGTTTTGATGTTGGGGTGCTGTGCCTTTTTCTCCACACATAGTATTGTGTGTTTCTTACAAACAACTAAACTTTGGCTTCATCTGTCCACAGAATATTTTGCCAGTACTGCTGTGGAACAAACAGGTACTCTTGTGCAAACTGTAAACGTGCAGCAATGTTTTTTTTTTTTTTTGTTTTTTTTTACAGCAGTGGCTTCCTCTGTGGTATCATCCCATGAAATCCATTCTTGTTTAGTGTTGTAAGTATTGTAGATTCGCTAACAGGGATGTTAGCATATGCCAGAGAATTTTGCAAGTCTTTAGCTGACACTATAGGATTCTTCTTCACCTCATTGAGCTGTGCTCTTGCAGTCATCTTTACAGGACAGCCACTACTAGGGAGAGTAGCAGCAGTGCTGAACTTTCTCCATTTATAGACAATTTGTCTTACCGTGGACTGATGAACAGCAAGGCTTTTTAGAGATGCTTTTATAACTCTTTCCAGCTTTATTCAAGTCAACAATTCTTAATCGTAGGTCTTCTGAGAGCTCTTTTGTGCGGGGCATCATTCACATCAGGCAATGCTTCTTGTGAAAAGCAAACCCAGAACTGGTGTGTGTTTTTTATAGGGCAGGGAACTGTAACCAACACCTCCAATATCATCTCATTGATTGGACTCCAGTTGGCTGAGAGCTTACTCCAATTAGCTCTTGGAGATGTCATTAGTCTAGGCGTTCACATACTTTTTCCACCTGCACTGTGAATGTTTACATGGTGTGTTCAATAAAAACATTGTAACATTTAATTATTTGTGCATTATTAGTTTAAGCAGACTGATTGTCTATTGTTGTGACTTAGATGAAGATCAGATTTTATGACCAATTTGTGCAGAAATCCATATCATTCCAAAGGGTTCACATACTTTTTCTTGCAACTGTACATCCTCTTCCTGACCAGATGCATTTTCCAATTTACCATAATACACAGGTCTTTGAAAGCCATAACTTTTTCCCCCGCTCAGTTAGGAAAACCACTTTTGCAATTTTTTTTCAGTGACACATGAGGATTTATTTTAACACAATTTGTTTGTATTTTTTACAAAAAAAATAAGCTAAAAAAATACTATTTAAAAATATTGTCACCCTCCACAATTTTCACTGTGATATAGGGGATGTATGGGTTATGGATGCTGGTGGTAAGGCTAAACGCTGCTATCTGACAGCGTTCTTTTATATTTTTAGGGCATTTTATATTTTTATTTACTTTTCACTCTGTGCCCTTGTATGTAGTCATACAAGACCTTTGGGCTTCATTTAACATTCTTTTTAAAAATAGCTTGTTTCTCTAGTAAGTGGGGCTGACATATTAGCCCCGGTTTCAGGTCAATGCATCCTCTGCAAGCTTTAAGAAAGCTGTTAAGCCTTACTACAGAGCTGATCTGGGCCCAGCTCCTGCAGTCACCCAGGAGCCAGCGATCAAATTACCACTGGGACTGGAGCAGCCATTGAGGCTTCCTGATCTGTATAAACAGTGCTAATTGAGAGCGGGAGAAGACAGGGATAGTAAAAAAATAAATAAAAAAAAAAATAAAAAATAAAAATATATATATATTCCTGCCTACCCCATGAGCCCCGCTGTCACTAAGAACAAGCACGCAATGTAACGGAACCGGCGGCGCGTTTTCCCTTAGTAGCGCCGCCGGCATCCCGTGTATGTAAGGGAGCAAGGACGCGGCCGGCGTACCCGTCTCCACAGTAACCAGGGGGCGGTGAGGATCCGGCCCTCCTTGGCGCGGCCAGGCGTACTCCATCCCCTAGGCAAAGAACAACAGGGGAGCTGAGCACCGATGGTGGTGATTTGGCGCTCAGCTGTATTGGTTTGGGTAAGGTGAGTCACGAGACGCTGGCCACGTCAGGTGACTCACCACCTAGAGCTATTTAAACAGGCAGCCTGCTGGCTACAGGTTGCCTGTGATTGGTTTTTGTTACCCTCCCCTGCGTTCTTGGATATCGTCTATTGTGTGTTTTGACTTCGACTTGTTCTTTGACCTCGACCTTGTGACCTCTCTGGATTTGATGTGACCTCTTGGCTTCTGACTTTGGATTGTGTTGACTGCGTTTATGCCTCCTCCTTGTGTACCTACGTGACCTCCTGGCCTTTTGCTTCCTTGACTGTGTTATGGTTTCTCCTTCCTCTTTAGGCCCCGGCATGTATCTAGGCGAGGAACCGCCACCAAGTTGTACGCTGTCAGCTAGGACGGGCCGTGCAAGTAGGTAGGGAAAGGTGCAGGTGGAGATCAGGGCTGCACTCTTCCATTCCTACGTAACACCCAACTCTTGCATTTGCTACTGTGCAAAGATGTTCAGAAATATCCTTGCAGACTTGCAGTTACTTGCTGAACGCCTGGATGTATGTAGTCTATGTGTGGTCTGCAAGTAGTTGAAGACCTGTCACCAATACTGACATGTCTGTTTTAGAAACTACATTTCCAAGCAGCCTGCCATTAACCACTTCCGATATATGCCATACATGTATGGCAAATGTCGGGTCTTTAAAGATGGCTGTCAAATGCTTGCTGTTTTACACACCAGACACTCAGTAGCAGAGTCTGTGATTGGCATTCTAACCTATCAGATGCCATGGTCAATTGTTACCACGGCATCTGAGTTAAGCCCTGTCTTTTATTTTTTTAAGTAATAAAACACAAGAAAGGAGATTTTTTGTGAAACTTACCTGTAAAATCTTTTTCTCGTCTTTTCCATTGGGGGACACAGACCATGGGTATAGCTTAGAGGAGGGACACTATGCAAATACAAAAGAGCTCCTCCTCCTCAGGCTATACCCCCCGACTCCACCAGGAGGAACTCGGGCGTTGCAAAAGCAGTAGGAGAAGGAGCCAAGAAAAAATAATGGAAGCCATCGGACCAAGCCCATAAGGTCCAACCACAAACAGAAACTGAACTTAAAACTCCTCCTGCAACAGGCAGAATGGGTGGGAGCTGTCCCCCAATGGAAAAGACGAGAAAGAGATTTTACAGGTGAGTTTCACAAAAAATCTCATTTTCGCATACTTTTTTCCATTGGGGGACACAGACCATGGGACGTCCTAAAGCAGTCAATGGGGTGGGAAAAAAAATATCAGCACCGCCAGGAGGAACGTCCAAACGGTCAAACAGGAACCACAGCCTGCAAAACCCTACGGCCAAAGACAGCATCAGCCGAAGCCAGTGAATGCAACTGATAGAACTTTGTAAAAGTATGTAAGGACGACCAGGTGGCCGCCTTACACAGCTAAGACACAGAGGCATGATTGCACTTTGCCCAGGAAGCCCCCACCACCCTAGTGGAGTTAGCGGTAATCCGAGCCGGGGCAACCCTACCACGAGCGCCAAAAGCCGCAGAAATAGCCGAGCGGATCCATCGCACCACAGTGACCTTTGAGGCCGCCAGACCCCTACGAGGTCCCTCGGGAATCACAAAGAGGGAATCTGAACGGCGGACGGATGTGGTAGCCGTGAGATACACTTTCAAGGCCCGGACGACATCCAGGGAATGTAGAGCGCGTTCCTTGGAATTTGCTGGAGAAGGGCAAAAGGAGGGCAGGACAAGATCCTCGTTAAGGTGGAAGGGAGAGACCACCTTGGGCAAAAAGGAGGGAACCGAACGGAGCACACCCTTATCCTGGTGAAAAAACAGAAAAGGCTCCTGGCAGGAAAGAGCGGCCAGCTCCGACACCCGTCTGATGGAAGTTATGGCCACAAGGAAGACCACTTTCCAGGTGAGAAAAGTCAGGGAGACCTTTATCAAAGGCTCGAAGGGGGCCGTCTGCAAAGCGCGCAGGACCAAATTGAGATCCCAAGGAGGCAAAGGGGGAACATACGGGGGAACCGAATGTGCCATCCCCTGAAGAAAAGTCTTCACAGGAACCACAAGGGACTTCTGAAAAAAGACAGCCAGCGCCGAAACCTGACCTTTCAGGGAACTCAGCGACAGTCCCATCTCAAGCCCGGACTGAAGAAACGACAGCACCATCAGGATGGAAAAGCGAAGGCCAGGGAACCGCGAGCTCTCACAAAAAGTCAGGAAGGCCTTCCAGGAACGATAGTAAATCCGGGAGGAAGCCGGCTTCCTCGTACTGATCATGGTTCTAATTACTGAATCCGAGAAGCCCCTCTTCTTCAGGATGGCGGTTTCAACAGCCACGCCGTTAAACAAAGAGACCGTAAATTCTGGTGGAAGAGCGGGCCCCGAGACAGTAGGTCCTTTCTGTCGGGAACAGGCCATGGGGCGTCCGCCAGCATCTGAGCCACGCGCGGCAAGGCCACTCTGGGGCGATGAGAACAGTTGGAATCCCTTCCGCCTCGATCTTGTGTAGAACCTTCGGCAGTAGAGGAAGCGGAGGTAAGACAGAGGAGGCGGAAGTCCTGCCATGGAGACACGAGCGCGTCCACCCTGTACGCCTTCGGATCCCGGGCGCGAGTCAGGAACAGCGGGAGCTTGTTGTTGAGCCTGGACGCCATCAAGTCAACATCCGGACAGCCCCATCTGTGGCAGATTTCTTCGAATACATCTGGATGCAGAGACCATTAGTCTGGATCCACCTTGTTGCGGCTTAGAAAGTCCGCTGTCCAGTTGTCTACTCCTGGAATGTAAACTGCTGACAACACCGGAATGTGCGACTCCGCCCACGTCAGAATTCTCATCACCTCCTGCATCACCATGCGGCTGCGGGTCCCGCCCTGATGGTTGATGTAGGCCACAGCCGTGGCATTGTCCGTTGAATCCTCACCGGGAGGCCCGCAAGGAGAGGAGTCCAATGGGAGAGGGAGTGAAAAATCGCCCTCAGAGGTCTTGTCCCAGAGGGAAAGGATCTCCTGTTTCAACAAGCGAGTGTGAAACTGGGCATATGGAATGGCCTCGAAAGAGGCTACCATAAGACCCAGAACCCGCAGTCTGAAAGGGGTCCTTACTCATCACCCGCCACCCTTTGAGACTCGTCTGACCAGAAGACAGCTCCGATCCGGTGTTTGGAGCGAGGCCTAGCGGGGGAAGAACCCTCAGCTTATTAGCAGGTGGAGGTCGTCTTGAACGCTTCTATTTAACACCGTTCGGCAGAACAAAGTCACCGCATACCAGGAGTAAGGTAAAGTGTCGCATCAAAGGTGCTTACCTTAGTCCGGCGGCTGCTGAGGACACTGATTCGCATAGGAGGCGGTTTGCACGGTGCGAGCGCCATCTTGACACACGGCACTACAATCGCATGAATCGATCTCCTGCAGCAGCGGTCCTTCCCTATGCTGCACACAAAAAGCGATTATCAGCCATTGTGAAATCCTTAAATAAGGCACAATTACCAGTAGGCTGCCTGATATAGCTGCAAGATCGCTTGAATCACAATCTTTTACATCCATAGCAGCTCCTCACAACGCTTAGATCCTTGCTTATAGGGATAACAAACTAAGGTCAGTAAACACAAACAGCGTCTCCGATTTAATACAGCTAGTCCACTGAATATACCACATCGCCGCGGAGGTCCTGACACAGACAGGGAATAAACTGCCGCATATAGGGGTTGAAAGCCGCCGCTCCGGTGATATATCGCTCGAGCGAAGGAGGTCCCGCTGCAGGCTGGAGACGCATCGCAGAGCTGTGACAAAGACATCACCGCTGAAGTTCCGACGCGGACAAATGGAAGTCGCCACAGCGCAGCACAGTTAAGGAACCCACACAACTGGCATACAAGATCGCCGATTGCGGACCTGGTCGCCAGGATTAGGCGAACGGCGGAGCTCGCTTAAACTACTGGAGGTCACAGAAGACCCTAAGCTCCTGTACAGCACTGTTCTCAGATTTATCAAGCAAGGAGACACTGAGCATCCGGAGCAGCACACAGAGTCTCTGTAAAAGTCGAGCTTCAGCGCAGAAAGTATAGGCGCAGAGCTACAGTACTGAATTCAAAAGGTCCCACTCAGGTCTGGTTTGGCTCAGGACTTAACTGTTACATTTCAACTGGGAACCGGAGCTGAAATTCAACACCGCTGTACCCCAGAAAAGTTCAGTGCTGAAGCGATTATAAACGGCCGACCCAGGATGGCCCTGAGAGATCGCTATATAAATCGCATTGCTGCAAACAGACCTTTGTTCAGAACAGCCACCACACGAGATAAATTTGCCCTCAGTCTACAATCTACCCGCTTTGCTGCCTCTTACAGGTTAATTGGGATAATACAATGCGGAATCATATGTAATTTGCAGCTGTGGCTAGTGAGGACCACAAGAAAATGAGGGACTGATATTCCTCTTACACCATCCTATCCACTCAACGCAGTAGAGCTGACAATCTCAGACATCTGTTATAACAGTAATGGTCAAAATCGGCCAAAATGGGCAAATCCAGACCCCCCTCCAGCAAGAGTCTCACAGGCTCATTAGACTCTTACATGCAGAAACGCCCTCTGGCACCACCAGCCAAGGTCTCACATACGCAAAAATCCATGCCTAATAACTCAAAACACCCACCACCAATAACCCATCGGAGATGGAAAGTGACCAAGAAGACGACACATGCTTACCCATTTCCAGAGGGTTTCTAGGTCAGACTCTGTCGAAAAGCACTTGAACCAGTAGTAAAAGAAATCCAAGAGATAAAACAGGAAATGAAGTGCATGGGTGAAAGAGTTGAGCAACTAGAAAATACTCAGGCACAATTAGTCTCATATACAGAAGCATCCTCTGCAAATTTCTCATCATGCCAGGCTCACATGAACAAAATTGTTAACTGGATGGAAGACCAGGAGAATAGAGCCAGACGCAATAACCTGCGTCTTAAAGGTATCCCAGAATCCATCAAGATAGGACAATCCCCAGAGGCGTTACCAGACACATTTAAGCAAATATTCTCAGCCATACTAGGCGACAACTACCTCTTGGAGATCTCCATTGAAAGAGCCCACAGAGCATTGAGAGCCAAACCACAAGCGTCAGATCCACCAAGAGTTGTAATCTGTCGCCTTTTCAACTATAGAGTAAGAGACGACATATTAAAATTCGCCTGCATCAAACCCATGGTCAAAAGTGGAGGGATCCAAAGTGTCAATATACCAAGATTTAGCTAGAGTCAATTTATCTAAAAGAAACATACGAAATCCAAAACAAAAACAAGACTTAGACATCCCCTTTAAGGTATGAAATAAGGGGCCTCAGTTTATAAAGTCTGTCTTGCCCAGATTGACTGTCTCTGAAACAAATAGAGTTATAGCTGAAATGTAAAAAATATCAGAAAAATTTGTTAACGTGAACTGGCAATCACAGATGTAAAAACTGGCATATGATGTATGGAATATGTAAGACCAGAAGGATGCCAGCTCAGTTTTTTGGGCAATTCCCATGTTGAATGTTAGGGCAAGGAACTTTTTCATTTCTAGCACGTTAGTTGGCTTCCAAAATTTGGGTTTTGCATACGCTTAATTAGTAAGAAAAAGTTTAAAAAATAAAAAAGTGGGGAAAAAAAATTCAGATTGCACTTTAATGCCAGTTTGTGCTGTAAATAGTGGAATGTTTGTCATATTATTGGAGGGGGACCTTGCTACGTTTATGTCAGAGGGGGCAGAGTGTGCACTGGTAGTTCCAGGCACAGGTTCACCACTTTAATCGCTACTGCTGCAACTAGCACTTTGTGCCATGTGGCTTGTAGATGGCCTTGACACATCACTGCTGGTACTCGCTGTGCATTCCTTATTACTGGCAATCGGCCTTCTCTGGATTTTTTTTGTGGTATGTGGATTTTAGAGTCAGAGCTTGTACTTAAAGTGGTTATCCGAGACTAAAAAATGTCCCCCTCACACTGAATATACTTAACTGGCTCCCTGCGCCGCCGCTTCTCCTCCCCGCATGCAGATGAAAACAAACATTCAGTGTCGGGGGGGGGGGGGGAGCAGCCAATGGCAGGAGGTGACGGGGAGAAGCTGCAGCGGCGCTGGGAGCCAGGCAAGTATATTCAGTGTGAGGGGCCTGGCATATGGGGGACACTTTTTAGCCTCGGATAACCCCTTTAATGTGTCACTGCCTTTAAGGAGTTCATACTTAGAACCTGACTCTGCCACACTAATTTATTTACAAAAGGAACAATGGTATATGCCTCTTCGGGGCTGAAGTGGCTGTTTGCCATTTTACTTTATACAAAAGACCAAAATGTATTCAAATATAGATGTGTGCAAATATACATAAAAATAGGTGCCTGTGCGTATGTACTTTTTTATGAAAAAGAAAAACTATCTGTATATTAAAACACACAAAAGACCACAGATCTAAGTAAAAGTAAAAATACCTTTTTCTTTTCTATGAAGAAGAATACATGCAGATACTCAGGGGCATCCCTAAGGTGTTTGGCACCCAGGGCTGGTCTTTTCTCTGATGTGTGCCCCCTCCACAGTAGCAATGCCCACATTGTGCCCCCTCCACAGTAGCAATGCCCACATTGTGCCCCCGTCACAGTAGCAATGCCCACGTCACAGTAGCAATGCCCACGTCACAGTAGCAATGCCCACGTCACAGTAGCAATGCCCACGTCACAGTAGCAATGCCCACTGTGCCCCCTTCACAGTAGCAATGCCCACTGTGCCCCCTTCACAGGAGCAATGCCCACTGTGCCCCCGTCACAGTAGCAATGCCCACTGTGCCCCCTTCACAGTAGCAATGCCCACTGTGCCCCCTTCACAGTAGCAATGCCCACTGTGCCCCCTTCACAGTAGCAATGCCCACTGTGCCCCCTTCACAGTAGCAATGCCCACTGTGCCCCCTTCACAGTAGCAATGCCCACTGTGCCCCCTTCACAGTAGCAATGCCCACTGTGCCCCCTTCACAGTAGCAATGCCCACTGTGCCCCCTTCACAGTAGCAATGCCCACTGTGCCCCCTTCACAGTAGCAATGCCCACTGTGCCCCCTTCACAGTAGCAATGCCCACAGTGCCCCCTTCACAGTAGCAATGCCCACAGTGCCCCCTTCACAGTAGCAATGCCCATTGTGCCCCCTTCACAGTAGTAATGACCATGGTACCCCCTTCACAGTAGTAATGGCCTACCTGTGCCCCCATAAGTTAAGCCCCTTTAAAGTAGTAATGCCCTGTACCCCTTCAAAGTAGTAATGCCCACTCTGTGCCACATAACAGTTATGATCACCCCCTTCATAGTAGTGATACCCATTGTGCCCCCTTCACAGTAAAGCGTTAAAAAAAAAAAAAAAGAAAAACACATCTACAAACTACTAACCTTGTCCCGTTCCTGAAGTTCACATCCAGCTCTCCCCTGCAGGCACAGATCATTTTGCAGCACTGTGTGGGAGGAGCACAGACAGAATCCGATTCCTCCTCCTCCCAAACAGCGCAATCTGTGCCTGCAAGCTGAATGGTGGAGCAGGGAGCATTCAGTGCGGGAGAGGGGGGGTTGTGCTGAGCAGTCAGTGAGTGACAGGACGGCAGCTCCCGGGACTTCAGCAATGAGCGCTTCCATCTGTATCGATGGATGTGCTCATTGCTTTTGAGATCTGGCACCCCCTGAGTGGGCCCCCCTACCCCCCTCCCCTCCCTTCAACACACCACTGCAGATACTGTATATTATGCTATCAAAAGACCTCTATTTATTTTTAAAGAAAAAAAGATGTGCATGTATACACCACCTTCATATTAAACACACACAAAATACTTAGTTATATAATGTATGCAAAAAACTGCTACATGCTAATGATACTAACGAATAGTTTATCAAAGGAAATACTTTATGTGTGTAGAAGTCACACACTAAAGACTTGTATACCATTTCAAAAAGTGTTTTTTTTTTTCTTTGTGATGAAAAGAGTAGACGTGTGCACACACAAATAGATGAATATGTGGTTATATGATGGAGCAAAAAAAAAAATAAAATATAAGAAAAACGCTATACACCAATACTAAAGAAAGTTAATTTTTTTTATTTAAATAAAAAACGTAGAAGTGTGTATATTGGGCATACGAAAGACTAAAACTGTAGCTAAAACGATTTTTTTTATAAATGAAAAAATATGCGTGTTTGTATATTTTACACACAAATTACAAGCTATGAGAAATTGAGAAATAGATTATACGTACACAGGTCTGCTATTTCTAAAACAAACTTTTTTGTTTATTATGAAAGAAAAAGCTGTGGGAAAAAAAAAAAAAAACACATGTATATTTCACACAGGCAGCTACTGTACAGACCCTACTGTGTCTTGAAATAACTTTGTAAGGCGGAGCCTGCACCGGAGCTGTATGGCAGCATGAAGTGAAGCTCTGCTACAATCGTATCCCTCTCAGCTTTAATTTAGTGGCACTTAAACCCCAGAATGGTCAAGATAGGTGGCCCTAGACCCACTGAAGCCCAGGGAATCGCTAAAGCTCCGACAAGTGGTGAATCCATGGAGAAATTCATTAAAAAAGCCGCTCAGATGCATGTGGCTAAAGAAAGCAAGATGGCGCCCGGAACGCCGAAAGCTGCAGGGAGCGCTCAGAAACATACAGCGGCAGCTGAGAAGGTAAGGGAGGTCTCCCCTGGGGCCGATACCCTACCCATCTCCAGAGCATTCCTAAAAGATGCCTTGCTAGAAGCACTGGAACCGCTCAGGTCAGATCTCTCCTTGATAAAAGAGGACATGCGCCACATTGGGAGGAGGGTTGAGACACTTGAGGACAATCAATCTGCCACTGTTACACACCAGAGTGCTGTCTCTTCCATACTGACCCTGCATCAGGCGCACATGAACTCCCTTTACACGCTCCTTGAAGATCATGAAAATAGGAGCAGACGCAATAATCTGCGCTTCAGGGGCATACCCGAATCTGTGGGCCCTGCTGAGATACCAGAGGCTGTTATGAATATTTGCCTGCAACTACTCGGCCAGGACTCCCCTCATGAACTTATCATTGAGAGGGCTCACAGAGCCTTACGTCCCAAGCCTCAGCCTGCGGAACCTCCAAGAGACGTTATTTGCAAATTTCTTCATTATCCAGTCAAAGACGCGATCCTTAAAGCAAGAAATTTTCAACAGCTAACCCCGGAGGACAGCCCAATCACCATATTCCAAGATTTTGCCCAATCCACATTGAAAAAAGGAGGGCATTGAAACCGCTTACGGATTGGCTTTGCAACTAAAAAGTTCTCTACAAGTGGCTATTCCCCTTTGGGCTGTCGTTTTTATACGAAGGTCAGCGCATTTCCATCTCTTCCTTCACCGACCTGCCCAAAGCATATGATATTCTACAAATTGACCAACTACCCATTGAGAACTAGGACTACATCCAAAGCAATAACCCACTTCCGGAACTTCCATCGGCTGATCCTTGGGAGACACCTCGTCCAGTCAAACCCCAAAGAACCAGAAGAGGTCGACACTCAACTCCAAGACGCCTCCCACTTCATGATTCTTGAAGGACTCAAGGCTTAATCCTGGGATCCGTTACATGTTCATTAAGATTATTTTGAGTAGTCTTATCACTTCAATAATGCTTAAGAAAAGTTTCTCTCTAATTTGGGGCATAACACTTTATAACCATTACTAATTTTGAGCTATGTTATACAGTTTAGGGTTCTTTGTCCCCTTACTAAGTGCCTAGTAGAAAATTATTATGAGGGTACGGCTATTTATCACATTACAATGTGCACAATTTCCCCCCATCTCACTATTGGAGTAGTATCACTCTAATATTAATGTTCTACATACTTGAGCAATATCTCATACTGTTCTCACAGTTTTTATTTTATTGTTGGTTATATGACAGGTATAGGAAGTCAACCTTGCATTCTCAGAATGAAGGACGCTTCCTTAACCCTGTAGCTCCACCCTGGATGGCTAAGAACAAAAAAAATGCACCCACACATCTCCTGTTAAAAACTTTCAGCGGTACACTCTCAGTCATTCTTTTACCAGATGGCTGACATGTGCATTGCTTCTTTTAACGTTAAGGGTTTTAACGCCCCATCGAAACGTAGTCAAATATTCTCCTTTGCTAAAAAAGAGGGTTGCTCAGTCTTGATGCTCCAGGAGACTCACTTTAAATTTAATAAATATCCCGACCTATCCCGTTTCATGTTCCCACACTGGTACCATTGTGGTTCAAATTCGGCATCCAGAGGCGTGAGCATAGGGTTCCAGAGGGGTCTACCTTTTATATACATATCACATGTCCAAGATGTAGATGGCAGGTATATACTACTGAAGGGAAAAGTGGCAAACCAAGTTTATACCTTTGCGAACGTTTACGCTCCAAATGTCAATCAAATTACATGGCTGAACGAGACGCTTAACCTTTTGGAATCATATAAGGAAGGGGTAGTGGTGCTTGGAGGAAACTTGAATATAGAAATAAACCCTTCTTTGGACTCATTGTCTAAAAAATCAGCTCTATCACTCAGAGCAATTAGACATTTGAGGAATAAATTACATCAAGGTTCCCTCTATGATATATGGAGTCTTCGTAACCCCTCCAGGCAAGACTACACCTTTTTCTCCCACCCTCACAACTCATATCAAAGGCTTGATTATATATTTATGTCAAAAGAACATCTACATTTGTGTTCCCAAGCCTACATAGGTGATATACTTTTATCCGACCATGCACCAGTATTCATTAAAATTCAAGCCCCCTCATTAGAACCTAAAGCCTTCAGGTGGCGACTTAACGAACAGCTGATTTCCACAGAAGAAAATAGGAACCACACTCAAAAGATTCTGGAGGAATTATTTTTCTTTAACTCCCTCCCTGAAACTTCCCCTCACATATTATGGGATACCCACAAGGCCTACATGAGAGGTCAGTTTATTAGTATGGGTTCAAGAATTAAAAAAGAAAGGAAGAAGAAAGTAGAGGATCTCTTAGCCCAGATACACAGGCTAGAAGCTGTATATAAAAGATCTTTATTAGACTCATCTGAACTTATAGAATTGAAAAACTCCTTAAAAAACTTGCTTAATGCAGCTTCAGCTAAGTATTATCTCCATGCGCAATACAAATACTAAGCGCATGGGGATAAGGCTTCTAAGTTCATGATGCAGCGAATTAAACAAAGGAAATCTCATAATTATAAACACAAAATTAGAGTTTCCGGGAGGGAAGAAGTATCTTCCACACCAGAGATAAAACCTTTGAAATTGGTTGGCTATCACTCCCTATATAACATAAAAGAGGATAAGAAAGCTGATGACAACACCCCCTCCCCCCCCCCCTCCACCCCCCAAAGGAAACAATAACCTCCTTCCTGAACTCCCTTGATCTACCGGACCTGTCAGATGCTCAAGCTCAAACTCTACAGGCCCCCTTTAAGATGGAGGAACTATTGTCGGCAATTAAACAACTCCGTAACGGAAAAAGTCCTGGACCTGATGGTTATCCGGCCTTATATTACCGCACTTTTCAGAATATAGTAGGACCATATCTCCTCTACATATTTAATAGCTCCCTGTCTGGTGTCCCATTATCCATAGATATGACTAGAGCACATATCACACTGATCCCGAAGGAGGGGAAAGACAGTTCCCATTGCTCTAATTATCGCCCAATTTCCCTGTAGAATTTAGATTTGAAGTTATTAGCCAAGATGCTTGCCAATCGCCTGTCCTCCTTCCTCCCAGATTTAATTAAAAATGACCAAGTGGGCTTCGTCCGTGGTAGGGAGGGCAGAGATAATACAGCTAAGATGCTAAACGCTATTTACTTTGCTAAAAAGTTTAAAAGGCCTCTAGTCCTCCTTACCACGGACGCAGAAAAAGCCTTCGACAGAGTAAGTTGGGAATATATGAGAGAAGTTCTTAAAACCATTAAATTCCCTGACCCGTATATTAATGCCATTTTCTCCTTGTATACCCATGCCTCAGCAGACATCATCATTAATGATACTTTGCCCCCCTCTTTCGATATCAGAAATGGCACCAGACAGGGATGCCCACTTTCACCTCTGTTATTTGTTCTTGTAATGGAAACACTGCTCCAAGCTATTAGACTGGAGAAGGGGATAATGGGCATAAAGATAAATCAAATTGAACATAAGGTGGCTGCTTTCGCAGGTGACCTGTTAATAATGAATACCAACCCAACCGAAGCCCTTCCACTGATATATAAGTTATTGGAGCAATTCAGCTCCTAACTTCAGAATTAATATGAGCAAATCCCATATCAGTATAGACCTTCCAAATTCAACTAGAGATATACTGAAGGCAAATTCCCCTTTTAATTGGGATGCTTCATATATTACATATTTGGGAGTTAAGATGGGTCCAGATCTGTCGACTCTTTTTCGACTAAACTACTTTCCTCTCCTTCAGTCTGTCTCTGACCAACTAGTTGGGTTTAAGTACCCAATGCTTTCATGGTTCGGAAGAAAAAATATTGTAACCTCATTGGTCTTACCAAGATTGACTTACCTACAACAAGTTTTACCGATCCCAGTCCCAAAAACGTACTACACCAAACTTAAGCGACATATCAGCTCATTTATTTGGGCCGGGAAAAGGGCTCGACTGGCTCGCTCTGCAGACCAAAGACTAATGGGGGAATAGGTTTACCTGACCCAGAACTGTATGGGAGAGCTGTGATACTATCTAGATTAGTGGAATGGATGACATATCCAAACCCGAAGTCGTGGGTCTCCATGGAACAGGGCGACCTGGTTCGTTCCCTTCAGGTCTCCTGGTGGGCGCAAAATATTTCCCACCCCTAGATAGGCCCCTTAACCCAATGGTTAAATCGACAATTGAGACCTGGAACTGGTTCCAGCAATCACAACATGCCATACCACTGCCCTCACCACTGATACAAGTTAAGGACATAATAGCCTTTGCTCCGACCACCCTGAGAGAATGCCTACCAATTTCAGTCCGAAACTCCACACTGTCTCTTTACTCACTTTTTGACATAAACGGCACAGTAATGAACAACGAAAATATTTTAGGAGTTTTTCCAGAATGCAAACAGTTTCCCTACTTATTGTCTTTCATAAGCTCTTTTATATCTAAGAATGTCACTATGAATGACTTACTACGCCCTTGACCTGGTTTGAAAGTATACTAAATGATCAATCTAAGCACACTAAATTAATCTCTCAAATCTATAAGAAACTAAGTACGCCAGTGTCAATGACTAAACCAGCATTTATAGGGCTATGGGAACGGGATTTGGATACTAACTTCTCTCAGGCAGAGATCTCAAAACTTCTACTAATACCTCATAAATCCTCTAGGTGCATCCGTACCCAAGAAAATGGATATAAAATATTAACAAGATGGTATAAGACTCCAGATGTCACCTGCCGCTATAATCCAAATAATGCTGATACGTGCTGGAGATGTAAAAAAGAAAGAGGATCATTCTTCCACATATGGTGGACATGCCCACCACTGCAAAAATGGTGGAAAATAATTTTTTCCAAAGCTAACATGATCTGTGGGGTAAATATTCCACTTTCCCCTCAACTAGCGTTGTTAGGATCACCTCCATCTTCGCCAAGAATATCACCAACTAAATTATTCCATACTATGTTAAGCGCAGCACGCCTATTGATACCAAAATTTTGGCTATCTGAAGAGGTACCCTCCATCTCTCAGTGGGTAGGGAAGATGGACCAGTTGTGTAGATTTGAGGAGATCGCTGCATGGGAATCCCGGAGAATACATCTATATAGGGCCCAATGGAAAGAATGGTTCACCTATAGAAACACAAACACCTCACACACCACTCCATCCTATGTTTTACTTGATTAAGACTACTTACTCCAATTGCCCCCTTACATGACCCTTATAAGTGCATTAGAAGCTGATGAGATTTGTATGACTTATTGTACTACCCATCCTATGGAAATGTTGTAAAACAAACCTGTCAAACCACCGGTTATATTACATTACTCATATGTCTTTAATTGATACCAGTATTTACTTCTTCACATCTAAACATATGTACTGATTTTATTTTCAATAAATTCTATTTGAAAATGAAAAAAAAAAAAAAAAAAAGAAAGCAATATCTTTGCAGAGAGACTCGCTAGCCGTTTTTAAAAACACAGGACCCACTTTGATTATTTATTTAAAAGTGCTATTAATTCCATGGCGCTGTACATCAAGGGGGGGGCTTACAAATACATAATCTAAAAATACAAGAAATTATTAACAGACTGGTACAGAGGGGGGGGAGGACCCTCCCCGCAAGAGATTACAACTTACAAGGGAAGCGGCAAAAACACAGTAGGCAAGGGTATATGCTTCTTATTTGGCTGTATGGTGGCAGGGTTTCACTGTGACCGCAGCTGTATATTAACAAGGCGGTCACAACCATCTGCAGCACCACCGGCTGCCGGTAACCAGACAATTTTAGACGTCAGGTTACATTTAAAACCTACCACCTAGGGCTGGGCGATATGGCCTAAAATCTATATTGCGATATAATTTGAAGCATGTGCGATATTGCAACATATTATTTTCTTCTGCATGTTTACAAATTACATGGCCATCATTCATGTCCCCCAGCGAGCGCCATCAGCCCCATGCCATTGCCATTTGCCACCATAATCATATCCCCCAGCCAGCGCCATCAGCTGCATGCCATTATTTGCCACCATCATCATGCCTTCCAGCCAGCGACCCCCCCCCCCCTTGAGCCCCCCACCCCCAGTAGATTTGAGCCCCTGCTGCTACTTACCTTTCCTGCATGGCTGGCTGATTGAGTCAACAGCAGACGAGACAGGCCGCGTCTTCTTCCCAGCATGCACCTGACGTCTCACACAGCGTCAGCCAGCGCGATGTGTGATGTGTGAACGCAAGGCCCTGCAGCGCGGTGCAGAGACGGGAGGCCACGGAGCGGTGAGTGAGAAGCTTCTTCAATTCACTACCTCTCCGTGGTCATCTATCGCGATATAAATAAAATCTATATCATCGGCCAAGTTGATGACGATAACGTTTATATCACCCACCCGTACTACCACCATGATGTATAAAGTTGCTGGGTGCTAGGCAAACTGTTCATTTAAATACTAAACTAAATTGTGTGCGGATTACAAAACCAGTCAGAATTGTTGTAACACATCACAAAATTTTGCTATGCATAAATATGCCTAAATGAATTAAGCACATAATTAAGCACTTGGAAAGCATTGAATAATTTTGAACAGAACAAGTTTTACTCCAACAATTACCTGATCTACATCAAAGTTTGCGTAGTAAATAGTGTATTCAAATAGAATTTTTCTTTTAAACTAAAAAGTGTGTTTTTTCCCAATTCCACCGCATTTGGAATTTTTTTTGCAGCTTTCTACGACATGGTACGCAAACGTAAATGGTGCCATTAGAAAATACAACTTGTCCTGGAAAAAATAAGCCCTCATAAGGCTATGTGAATGGAAAAATAAAGTTAGGACTATGGGAAGGTGGGGAGTGAAAAACAAAAAACGCAAAAATGGAAAATCATATTAAGGGGTTAAAATCTAGACGTGATAAAATCACATGTTTTTCTCTCAGTAGCAAAATCATTGTTGCGCGGTGAATCGTACTAAAACACAGAATGAAGTTAACATTTCATTTTTACCACATGGGAACACTGTAAAAACAAAACCCACAAAACTATGGCGGAACTGTGTCGGGAAGGGGTCAAGGTCAAATTGGACGTTAGCAGCTGGAGGTGTGCCTCAGCACAGTCTGCTAAATGTAACACGGATTATGACCACATGGCATGGTTGTGTTGCAGTTGCAACGTGGCCGTGCTGTGGTTAAGTAACGCTGCGGTTGTACGGGTCGCAGCTGCCTCTAAATAACTAATGAGACCACACTGTTCAGTGGGTCTGTACTGTTAATGACTGCATGGTATTGAAGGTGCTGCACGGCCATCAAGCCTACAGCATAGTCTTCATTACTTAAAAGGAAGCTGGAGACTAATTGGCTGAGTGGCACTTGACTGCAGCACAGCCGCATCCTGTACTGTGCAGGGACACACCCACACTTGCAAAATCGAGTGTGACCTTTATTGTATAGTGTTAGCAATTTTTTCCTAAACTTCTAGTAGGGATAATAGAGAAATGACACAACAAAGTTATATAAAAAATGCTCCCGAACTGTTATTTTAAGGAAAATGCAAGTAGTTAATAAAAAGGACATATCAAGAGAGGCGAGATTCTCTTAAAGGGGTATTCCCATCTTGCTTTTTCAATCTTACCAGCAGTAGATGTCCTGTTAACTTCCTGGTTTGGCTCAGGCAGTTGAGTGAAGGCCAGCCACGCCTCCTTATGACTCACCCTGAGAGCTCAGTCCTTGCGTGCTCGTTCATGTGGATGAGTCATCAGTCTGGCAGCCTGCAGAGTATGTTAAGCTCATTCCCCTGCTGGGGAATCACTCAGTGACCACTGACCAATGCTAGTGAACTAATGTAGTAACTTGTGGCTGTCCTGCATTCTAATACACTTTTACACACAAAACCTGTGTTACCAACCCATTCTGTGCAGCAAAAACAAGAAATCACTACAGCCCAAATGCATGTTAGCTAGTAGCCATATGATCTGTGCTAGATATAGATAGATATATTCACTGACTTATTACCCAGCTTATTGGGGGGCGGGGGCCCATCTGTGGATGGCACTTATGGGGCGGGGGCCCATCTGTGGATGGCACATATGGGGCGGGGGCCCATCTGTGGATGGCACATATGGGGCGGGGGCCCATCTGTGGATGGCACTTATGGGGCGGGGGCCCATCTGTGGATGGCACTTATGGGGCGGGGGCCCATCTGTGGATGGCACTTATGGGGCGGGGGCCCATCTGTGGATGGCACTTATGGGGCGGGGGCCCATCTGTGGATGGCACTTATGGGGCGGGGGCCCATCTGTGGATGGCACTTATGGGGCGGGGGCCCATCTGTGGATGGCACTTATGGGGCGGGGGCCCATCTGTGGATGGCACTTATGGGGCGGGGGCCCATCTGTGGATGGCACTTATGGGGCGGGGGCCCATCTGTGGATGGCACTTATGGGGCGGGGGCCCATCTGTGGATGGCACTTATGGGGCGGGGGCCCATCTGTGGATGGCACTTATGGGGCGGGGGCCCATCTGTGGATGGCACTTATGGGGCGGGGGCCCATCTGTGGATGGCACTTATGGGGCGGGGGCCCATCTGTGGATGGCACTTATGGGGCGGGGGCCCATCTGTGGATGGCACTTATGGGGCGGGGGCCCATCTGTGGATGGCACTTATGGGGCGGGGGCCCATCTGTGGATGGCACTTATGGGGCGGGGGCCCATCTGTGGATGGCACTTATGGGGCGGGGGCCCATCTGTGGATGGCACTTATGGGGCGGGGGCCCATCTGTGGATGGCACTTATGGGGCGGGGGCCCATCTGTGGATGGCACTTATGGGGCGGGGGCCCATCTGTGGATGGCACTTATGGGGCGGGGGCCCATCTGTGGATGGCACTTATGGGGCGGGGGCCCATCTGTGGATGGCACTTATGGGGCGGGGGCCCATCTGTGGATGGCACTTATGGGGCGGGGGCCCATCTGTGGATGGCACTTATGGGGCGGGGGCCCATCTGTGGATGGCACTTATGGGGCGGGGGCCCATCTGTGGATGGCACTTATGGGGCGGGGGCCCATCTGTGGATGGCACTTATGGGGCGGGGGCCCATCTGTGGATGGCACTTATGGGGCGGGGCCCATCTGTGGATGGCACTTATGGGGCGGGGGCCCATCTGTGGATGGCACTTATGGGGCGGGGGCCCATCTGTGGATGGCACTTATGGGGCGGGGGCCCATCTGTGGATGGCACTTATGGGGGTGGCATTTGTGGATGGCACTTATGGGGTGGCATTTGTGGATGGCACTTATGGGGGTGGCATTTGTGGATGGCACTTATGGGGGTGGCATTTGTGGATGGCACTTATGGGGGTGGCATTTGTGGATGGCACTTATGGGGGGGCATCTGTGGATGGCACTTATGGGGGGGGGCATCTGTGGATGGCACTTATGGGGTGGGGGCCCATCTGTGGATGGCACTTATGGGGTGGGGGCCCATCTGTGGATGGCACTTATGGGGCGGGGGCCCATCTGTGGATGGCACTTATGGGGGTGGCATTTGTGGATGGCACTTATGGGGTGGCATTTGTGGATGGCACTTATGGGGGTGGCATTTGTGGATGGCACTTATGGGGTGGCATTTGTGGATGGCACTTATGGGGGGGCATCTGTGGATGGCACTTATGGGGGGGCATCTGTGGATGGCACTTATGGGGGGGGCATCTGTGGATGGCACTTATGGGGGGGGGCCCTGTGGATGGCACTTATGGGGCGGGGGCCCATCTGTGGATGGCACTTATGGGGCGGGGGCCCATCTGTGGATGGCACTTATGGGGCGGGGGCCCATCTGTGGATGGCACTTATGGGGCGGGGGCCCATCTGTGGATGGCACTTATGGGGGTGGCATTTGTGGATGGCACTTATGGGGTGGCATTTGTGGATGGCACTTATGGGGGTGGCATTTGTGGATGGCACTTATGGGGGTGGCATTTGTGGATGGCACTTATGGGGGGGCATCTGTGGATGGCACTTATGGGGGGGCATCTGTGGATGGCACTTATGGGGGGGGCATCTGTGGATGGCACTTATGGGGTGGGGGGGCATCTGTGGATGGCACTTATGGGGTGGGGGGCATCTGTGGATGGCACTTATGGGGTGGGGGGGCATCTGTGGATGGCACTTATGGGGTGGGGGGCATCTGTGGATGGCACTTATGGGGTGGGGGGCATCTGTGGATGGCACTTATGGGGTGGGGGGCATCTGTGGATGGCACTTATGGGGTGGGGGGGCATCTGTGGATGGCACTTATGGGGGGGGCATCTGTGGATGGCACTTATGGGGTGGGGGGGCATCTGTGGATGGCACTTATGGGGTGGGGGGGCATCTGTGGATGGCACTTATGGGGTGGGGGGACATCTGTGGATTGCCGCCTGGACTCCTCCTGGGCACCAGAGAGCACGGCGTCCTCGGTTGCTATGACGACGTGCGCTCCCTACTGCTGCCGGAAAACCAGAATTAGACTTACCGGTAATTCAGTTTCCATGAAATCACCATGACGGCCACAAGGAGATTGACCCATGACCTCTGTGGGGGCAGGAAACAGAAGAGGTTAAATTGCTCCCTCCCACCACCACACCTCAGTGTTCCAAAGATATCAAGTGCCAGAAGTGTCCTAGTATTTCCCAGTATTACACCATACCAGAAAAATACCGGTGAAAAAGAACCTCAAACAAAAGAAAGGGAGGGAATATATGGGCCGTCATGGTGATTTCATGGAAACTGAATTACCGGTAAGTCTAATTCCGGTTTTCCCACATCATCACCATGACGGCCACAAGGAGAGTTATAAAATTATTTTTTATGGGTGGGGGCAACCGCTTGGAGAACCTTCTGACCAAAGGAGAGGCCAGAGGTTCCAGACAAGTCCAAACGGTAATGTTTCACAAATGTGTGAATACTAGACCAGGAGGCGGCCCTGCATATATCATCCAGGGAGGCCCCTGCTCTTTCAGCAAAAGTAGTGCAGACCGCTCTGGTAGAATGTGCCCTAATATTGGAAGGAGGATCCAGATTTTGATTCTTATAGCATAGGGTAATGGTGTCCTTTATCCATCTTGCAATGGAGGATTTAGAGACCCTGGATCCCTCATTTTTTCCAGCAAATTGGATAAGCAGGCTGTCAGACTTCCTAAAGTCCTTAGTGGCTTCTAAGTATCTAAGGACTGTACGCCTAACATCAAGGGAATGAAATCTCTCCTCCTCCTGATCCTTAGGATTGTTGAAGAAAGATGGAAGGAAGATCTCTTGGCCTCTGTTGTGGTCTGAGGCAATCTTTGGCAGGAAACCTGGGTCTAATTTAAGCACAATCTTATCATCAGTGATGGCAAGGTATGGTTCCCGAATAGAGAGGGCCTGAATCTCTCCTAATCTCTTAGCAGAGGTAATTGCTATAAGGAAAGCTGTCTTGAATGAAAGCAATTTAATTGAACAGTTCTCCAACTGCTCAAACGGGGAACACATAAGGTTATTGAGTACTAGATTTAAGTCCCAGGTCAGGGTGCGGGATCTTAAGGTGGGTCTAAGTCTACTGGCAGCTCTTATAAATCGTTTAATCCATCTATGGTCTGCCAGGTCTGCTTAAAAAGTCCGCTTCTAGATTTTGGGATCCCTTCAGGTGCATTGCTGAGATGGATCTTAGCTCTTTCTCTGCAAAGGAGAAAATTTCCTCTGAGATATTCTGGAGTCTCCTTGATCGAGTACCTCCCTGGTGTTTCAGGTAGGAGACCACGGTCGTGTTGTCCGATAGGACCCTCACGTGCTGTTTTCTTATCAGCTGTTAGGCTGAAAGTAGAGCTTCTCTTACCGCATACAGCTCCCTGAAATTTGAAGATTGGACAGATATGAGATGCTTCCAAGTTCCCTGGAAATAAGCTTTGTCGATTTTCGCTCCCCCATCCAGATTTGCTGGCATCCGTGAAGATCATTATTGAAGGCGATTTGATCCATGGAACCCCCTGGGAAAGATTCTTCTCCTTCGTCCACCATGAGAGAGAGATCTTTACTGACCCTGGAATCCAAAGCTTGGAGTCCAGAGAGCCCTTCTTCTTGTTCCAGTGGGACAATAGCCAGTTCTGTATTATTCAACAGTGAGCCTGCGCCCACTCGACAGAAGGTATACAGGAGGTTAGGAGGCAGAGAAGGCTCATTGCTTCCCTCACTGAGCATTTCTTCCGGTGTTGGAAGTGCCTCACCTTGTTTACCAGGGACTGGATCTTGATCTGTGGTAAGAAGGTCGACTGTGTTAGGGAGTCTAGTGTAACTCCTAGGAACCTCACCCTCGTGAATGGTACTAACATGGACTTGGGTTTGTTCACTATCCATCCTAGCTGTGACAGATGGGATAAAAATATTTCCAAGTCCGACAGTAGGAGCTCTTTTGAGTCTGCTATAATTAAAAAGTCGTTCAGGTACGGCACTATATTTAACCCTTCTTGTCTGAGTGGGGCTATCATTTCTATCACCAGTTTGGTGAACAGCCTTGGTGCGGCTGAAATCCCATAGGATAACACTATGAATTGGAAATGGAGAATCCGATTGAAAGGGTCTAGGATCGCAAACCTTCGGTATCTCTGGGTGAATGGGAACATGCAGATAAGCGTCTTTCAGGTCGACCGAGCACATAAACGCTCCTAGCTTTATCAGGGGTACTATGGATTTCAGAGACTCTATCTTGAACTTCCTGTAAAGAATAAACTTGTTCAGTTGTTTCAGGTTTATAATAGTCTGAAAGTCTCCTTCCTTCTTTTTTTACAAAAAATAGGGCTGAATAGTACCCTCGACCTCTTTGAGACGCGGGAACTGGGATTACTGCTCCCTTCTTCACCAGGTCCTGGACTCCCTGGAAAATATTCAGGTTGGAGGATCTGGCAGGCATCCTTGTGACGACAAATCTTGGAGGGGGGAGAGAGGTGAACTCAATCTTGTAACCTTGCCGAATGATATCCAAGGCCCAAGGATTTTTTGATGTTAGTGCCCATTGACCTAGGAAATCCTTCAGTCTCCCCCCCTACAATGGCGTCACTGTTTATCTTCAAATTTAGATTGGGGCTTAAGAAGGAAACCTCTTCCTTCACCCCCCCCCCCTCCCCCCTTGGGATAAGCCCAGCGGCCTGACTTGCCTTCCCCCCTATAACAGCCTTATTTTGTCCACTGTATGACCTAAAGGACTGGTTCCTTCTAAAGGACTTTTCCTAAGGGAATCCTTTTTTCTTATCAGCCGCTTTCTCAAGTATCTTGTCTAGGACCGGCCCGAATACATACTCTCCTGAAAAGGGGATAGAATTTCTAAACAGAAGTTAGTATCTATCAAGCGACCAGGACTTCATCCATAAAGCCCGACGAGCCGCATTGGAAAGTCTGGCCTCCTTAGCACAGAATCTAATAGATTCAGCCCAGGCGTCTGCCAGGAATCCTGCAGCAGACTTAAGCAGCGGGATGGACTGCAGGCAGTGGCGTACCGCCAATATAGGCAGACCACGCCGCTGCTATGGGGCCCGCAGCACAGGGGGGCCCGGAGCACACAGAAGGCCCCGCCCCCTTAGTTTATTTTAGACAGTACACAGACTTGTGGTGCAGGCGCAGCGGGCCCTCGGCACTTGCGTTTGATCGGCAGCACCCCCCTTCCCCAGACCCCCCCTTCCCCAGCATCTGGAGTCTTGTCTGACCTGCCTCTTAATTCACCCGGCCGGGCTGTGGGCGTGTTTTGATTCACACTGGCCAATCAGCACAAGGAGGCAGCTGCTGATTGGCCAGTGTATTGCAGGCAGCAGGAGCGGGCGCTGCTCATACATACAGACTCAGAGCGCGTGAGCGAGGCAAGTAGGTGACACACACGGCCCCCTGCAAAGCCATGCTGAAAAAGTAATCTGCCACTGCCCTGCCGTTTCCCGGCGACAGCAAGTGCAGTGACACTAGGGAGTGAAGGCCAGACTGAAGGACTGCCCGCTCCTGAACAGACACAGACGGTGGTCTGTTGATTGAGTGGTTGTGTTGTGTATGGGAAGGGATAATGCAGCATTGCCAGCAAGAGAACTCCTAGGGAGGGCGGGGAGGCTCATAGAGCACAGTGTGCTTTCCTCCTACCCTGTCCTCTATGAGCCTCCCCCCCATGAGTCCCCCCAACCCCTAATGCCCCCCCCCCCAAAATGCCCAGGGGGGTGGAGTAATAGGAGTAAAGCACACTGTCCTCTATGAGCCCCCCAACCCCTAATGCCCCCCAAAATGCCCAGGGGTAGAGAAGTAGGAGGAAAGCACACTGTCCTGAGAATTTTGGGGGGCATTAGGGGTTGGAGGGGCTCATAGAGGACTCAGGAAACCCCTTGCTGCTGATGCTAAGTGTGCACACAGCCACCAATCACATTCCCCCAAGCCACCCATCCCCCAACACATCAGTTACCTTTGGGGGGGAGGGGGGGGGGATTTGATTGGTGACTATGTGCACACTCAGCATCAGCAGCAAAGCGTTAAAGGGGTTTGGGGTAAGAGAAGTGATGACAAAATGGCACTGGTAGCAAAGGGGTTAAGATGTGGGGGATGGCCTACGTCTGGCTTTAGCACAGTGGACACAGGCAGGAGGAGCGATGTGTATGCGGGCTCCGGCCCTGCACTCGTTCAGCTATGCTCGCATACATATCGCGCCCTGTGTCCACTGTCCTGTGCCCACTCTGCTAAAACCTGACATAGCCCATATATGCCCGGCTTTACCAAAGCAGACAGGTATGTATGTGTGTGTGTGTGTGTCTGTGTTTGTGTCACTATCACCATGCCCACAATGTTCCTATGTCTTGACGCAGCTGCATCAGGACGTTCTGTGCGGAGCAAGAAGATGGAAGAGGAGGCAGCGCCGCTAGCGTGGATTCCGTGGAAGAGACACTGGGAGGCACACTAAGGACACAGGTAAAACTACCACATGATCTACTCTAGTGTTATTTGTGGTTTTACAGAGGACTGCAAGTAACACTACCACATTATCATCACTAGTGTTATCTGTGGTTTTAAAGAGGACTGCAGGTAACACTACCACATTATCATCACTAGTGTTATCTGTGGTTTTACATAGGACTGCAGGTAACACTACTACATTTTCGGTAATCAGAGAGCCATCACTGTGTTATCTGTATTCAGAGAGCTATCGCTGTGTTATTTGTGGTGTTACATAGGACTACAGGTGACCTCTACTACATTATCTGTACTCAGAGTTATCAATGTGTTATTTGCAATGTTACATAGGACTGCAGATAAAACTTTTATGGATATCCACAGTAGTCCCATAGATTCAGCTACCACAGGGTTTTGTTCCTGCGGCATTCCCTTTGCCGCAAAAATGACCTGTGCCCTTCATTCTCTGGGTCAGTACGAATACGTACGAATGTATGTATACATTTCTTAATTGGCAAATGGGGGGGGGGGGGGGTGGCAGGGGAGGAGCCAGGACAGGAGGTGGGATGGACCAGGGGTGGGTAGTGGGCGGGGTTAGGGGGCCCAATTCAGATTCTTGCTATGGGGCCCAGTGATTTCTATGTACGCCCCTGACTGCAGGATTTCTTCCCTAGAAGTCTTACTACTAAGGTGGTTTTCAAGCTCTCCTAACCATAAGTACATAGACCTAGCAACAGACGTTACTGCAATGTTGGTGTTAATGTTATACATTGAGGCCTCCCAAGATTTTCTTTCGCCACCTGCACGTCTATTTTAGGGGTCTCTAACAATTTAGACTGAGAAGGGTTGAACAATAATCGATTTTTAAATTCATTGGATACTCCAAGTCGTTTTTTCTGGTTCTGACCACTCCTCCAAAATCATCTCTCTTATATGTTTGTTTATGGGGAAGACCTTGGATTTCGTCCCCCGAACATTTCATTGCATGGAAGTAGAAGCTTTATCATCAGCATCATCAGATCCCGAGGTAATGATCTTAGAACGCGGACATTTGCGAGAGGGCTCGCCCTGGGAATCAGATGGAGCAGCTCTAGCGGCCCTAAGTTGTTCCTGAACCACAGATCTGATACTATCCATAAGGGAGGATTGTTCCTGCTGGATCACATCAGAAATACACTCCTTACAAAGCTTCTTTCCATATTCATCAGGCAATCTTTTAGCACAAGAGATGAAGCGAGGAGGTTTTTTTAACCCTTTTTTTTAGCCTCTTTAGCCTGAAAATAAATAAATATGGAATAGAGGCATCAGAAAATATGCCTAGCAGAAAATTCAATACTATCAATAAGCGGACCCCCAGAGGGATACTTACAGAAGGCAGAGAGGGAGCATCAGGCTCCATAACAGTTTGCAATTCGGGACCTGACATTCTGGAAGTAGAACTGTATACACAGTACTTACAGACTTCAGATCAGCGTTCCATGGCCGTCCCGCCTTTTATTCAAACTGCTCTGCCTTCTGCGCTTTACTTCTGGGTTGCGTCACATGACCGAAACCCGGAGTGGCGTCACAGACGTCGGCGTGCGCACACGCCGGCCGCTACACAACCCGAGCCACTGGGGAGGAGGAGGAAGAAGTTTGCGGCCCGGGAGCAGGCTCCAGACCAGCCAGAGCGAGCCCTCCCGATACCCCTCAGCCCAGCATAAGCACACGGCTGCCTGGGGACTGGGGGAGCTCCGATGAGCTTCAGGTAAACCAGATGACCGTCCTCGGACCCTCCTGGAGAAGAGAAAATAAAAAAGGGTGTAGGGACCAAATTTCCCCATCTTCATCTCCCTGCCCGTCCGCAGGGAGACTCTTCTCAGACCCGGGGCACAGTGGGGACAGGAACACTGAGGTGTGGTGGTGGGAGGGGGCAATTTAAACTCTTCTGTTTCCTGCCCCCACAGAGGTCATGGGTCAATCTCCTTGTGGCCGTCATGGTGATGATATGGAAAAACAGTAATACACTGCTATGATCTATAAGAGTGTATCACTGTATTCCGGCGGCAGGAGGGAGCGCACGGCGTCATAGCAACCGAGGACGCCGTGTGCTCCGGCGCCCAGAAGGAGTCGGCCCGGGACTAATAGGGGAACATCAATCACTAAACTCTGCCACTGTGGTATTCCAGGGCCCTCCTTCCTCCTCTAGCATATGCAGGACAGCAGTGTGGCAGGCAGACCGTTTCTCTCCCCGGCACTATCTCCAGCATGCAGGGTCAGACACGGCTGTTGTGATCTCTTTGGGCATGCGCGGCCTCAGCCAGCGTGTGCGTTCTTGAGCGGCCGGCTGGGGAGAAGGTAGGACATTGTGCGCAGGCGCGGCCCATACAAGCCCCACAAGTATGTGGCTGTAACCAGGGGATACAGGTAGACAACACAGGCGCAGATGAAGGGATTTTTCAGGAGAACAGTGGAGAACAGTGCAAGTTAGAAAATAGAAGTTATTTAGAAGATTATTCAAGGACACTTGGGGAATCTGATTAACAGCAATTAATAAGATGAGAATACCCCTTTAAACATAAACACAGACTAATGCACAAGACGCATGGGCGTAACTACAGCAGTCATAAGACTTGCAATGGGGCCTGGAGGTTGGGGGCCCAATCAGGTACAAGAACATTGTACCTTTTTCTGGGGAATAACAATATGATAAATTTCAGCAATAATGTGTGTTTTCTAATATATAGTGCTCTTATATATAATATACCTTTAAATATTGATACTTAACCTGCTTTTAAAGAGGGCCTTTACCACTTCTGACATGCCTGTTATAATGGCTTCATGCACTCCCCATGTAATAATTCTGGAACATCTGTTCTTATGACTATGTTGTGCCATTCCTTTATTATTTCTACTAGAAGTTATGACTGAATTGTTGGCAGTCTGCAGTAAGGGTACATAGGGGAGGTAACCAGTTGGTGGGGAGGGGGTTGTCATTACATGGGGAGTTCATAAAGCTATTACAACAGGCATGTCAGGAGTGGTGAACGGTCTTCTTTAATTTTCCCACACTAGATGGTGGTGGGAGATCTTAAGCTTCTGAGAACAGTCACACAATTACATAAGACATGCTCAGTGCTTGCTATATACCTTGCAGAAGTGGTCTGTATGCAGGGTGAAATTAAGGTGGTTTGACTTTCACAAAACATATAGGGGGAGATTTATAATTTCCCTGAGCCAGTATGGTGGTGAAAAAAAAGTTGAAAACACCATGTTTGCCACTTTTTAATTATCACTGCGATAAAATAAATATTGTTGCACATGACCGTCGACATTTTCTGGAAAGGGGTTGTGGCGAGGGCGAGTAGTTGTCTGTCAAATTTATCTTCATTTGCGCCAGTTGTCAGGCGCAAACAAAGACAGAAATCTATGACAGCTTTGCGATGCCGTAGATCCCATTATGCCTTGTCCTAACTAAAGAACATTCTTCAGCAGCAAACAAGACTTCAAATGTCGGCGTAAAATGCTAGTGTTTGAAAACTTCCCCCATAGTGTTATAAAATGAATTTACTTTATTCTGCAATTTTTATTGATGCAAGTTAGTATAAAATATTCAAAATAACCTTGGCAACAAAACTGTTAAAACTATGAACATTTGTAACCTTTTATTCTTCTTACATTAGGGTGGTTTCACACTAGGTCTGGGCGCTTAAGTGAATTGATTACCATTTCCGTTCATATTGATTATGCCCATATTGTGAAATTGATATTAGCCATCAATCCCTGCAGGCAAGGGCTCATATTGGTCTGCACGAACATCGCAGCAGTCCGGCAATGAATGAAGCTATAGTGGTCAAGATTAAGGTGAAAGGGGTTGTGCCACTATAATATAAATGTATCCCACCCAACAGATATCCCTGTTATTTTTATCAAAACTGCCTCACTCTAAAAGTGTTAGCCTACCAATTCACCCTGTGGAAAATTAGTTTTGATTTTCAGTTACTGTAGGTTACGTCCTGTAGAGGAGTCTTGAAATACAGGACACAGAGTTTATTTTCCTCCCCTTCAATAACCAATTCTCTATGTGCAGTGTCAGTTATGGATGGATGGACACAAATAAACATAAGCATGAATTTTGCCCTAACAAATAATGAACAAGTTGTGTGTTATAAATCCTGTTACACAGGAAGTAGAAATGAGCTATTAAGGCTGGGTTCACGTTTTTTAAAACATATAAGAAAAAATAAAATAAAAAGTATACATTGCCTCAGACTGATGCCATACAAGTGGCATCCATTCTCCATAGTAAAAAAAAAATGAAGAAAAAAAAATCATAATAATAATAATAATAATAATAACATAGTACATAATGCCGAAAAAAAGACATTTGTCCATCCAGTTCGGCCTGTTATCCTGCAAGTTGATCCAGAGGAAGGCAAAAAAAAAAACACGGAGGTAGAAGCCAATTTTCCCCACTTCAGGGGAATAAAAACCGGAATTAGACTTACCGGTAATTCAGTTTCCATGAAATCACCATGACGGCCACAAGGAGATTGACCCATGACCTCTGTGGGGGCAGGAAACAGAAGAGGTTAAATTGCCCCCTCCCACCACGGCACCTCAGTGTTCCAAAGATATCAAGTGCCAGAAGTGTCCTAGTATTTCCCAGTATTACACCATACCAGAAAAATACCGGTGAAAAAGAACCTCAAACAAAAGAAAGGGAGGGAATATATGGGCCGTCATGGTGATTTCATGGAAACTGAATTACCGGTAAGTCTAATTCCGGTTTTCCCACATCATCACCATGACGGCCACAAGGAGAGTTATAAAATTATTTTTTATGGGTGGGGGCAACCGCTTGGAGAACCTTCTGACCAAAGGAGAGGCCAGAGGTTCCAGACAAGTCCAAACGGTAATGTTTCACAAATGTGTGAATACTAGACCAGGAGGCGGCCCTGCATATGTCATCCAGGGAGGCCCCTGCTCTTTCAGCAAAGGTAGTGGATACAGCTCTGGTAGAGTGAGCTCTAATATTGGAAGGAGGATCCAGATTCTGATTCTTATAACATATGGTAATAGTGTCTTTTATCCATCTTGCAATGGAGGATTTTGAGACCCAGGATCCCTTATTCCTTCCAGCAAATTGGACAAGCAGACTGTCAGACTTCCTGAAGTCCCTAGTGGCTTCCAAGTATCTAATGACTATACGCCTAACATCAAGGAAATTAAATTTCTCTTCCTCCTTATCCTTGGGATTGTTGAAAAAGGATGGAAGTAGGATCTCCTGGCCTCTGTTGCGGTCTGAGGCCACCTTTGGCAGGAAACCTGGGTCTAGTTTAAGCACAATCTTATCCTCAGTGATGGTAAGGTATGGTTCCCTAATGGAGAGAGCTTGAATCTCTCCTAGTCTCTTGGCAGAGGTAATTGCTATAAGAAAGGCAGTTTTGAATGAAAGCAACTTAATTGAACAATCCTCCAATGGCTCAAATGGGGAACACATAAGATTGTTGAGAACTAAATTTAAGTCCCAGGTTGGGCTGCGGGACCTAAGCGTGGGTCTCAGTCTACGGGCCGCTCTAATTAATCGTTTGATCCATCTATGGTCTGCCAGGTCGGAGTCAAAGAAGATGCTTAATGCCGAAATTTGAACCTTTAAGGTGGATGGAGAGAGGCCCATGTCCAGGCCCCTTTGTAGAAATTCCAGAATTTTCTGGATATTAGGCCCCACAAAATTTGGATTCTCCTCGCCTGACCATAAGCAGAATCTCTTCCAGACCTTCAGGTATATCGCGGAAGTTACTTTCTTCCTAGAAAATCTCAGGGTGGCTATAACCTGGTCTGACAGGCCCTGAGACTTTAAGAGGGAGATCTCAGGATCCAAGCCGTGAGCTTCAGGAACTCCGGATGAGGATGTAGCAAAGGACCCTGGTATAGGATGTCCCCTCTGAGTGGGAGTCTCACTGGTTCGTCTATTGCTAGCTTTAAGAGGAGCGAACCAACTTCTCTTTGGCCAGAACGGAGCGATCAATATTACCGTGGTTCTCCCCTCCTGAATCTTCTGAATGACCCTCGGGATGAGCGGCAATGGAGGGAATGCGTACCCTAGAACCCCCCAGCACCATTTTAGGGAGAAGGCGTCTATTCTCCAGGGATGATCTCCGGCATTTAGGGAGCAGAATGTTTGTACTTTCGTATTTCCCCTTGATGCGAACAAGTCTATTGTAGGAAGCCCCCATCTTTGGGTTAGCATATTGAAGACCTCTGGATTCAGTGCCCACTCTGTATGATCTACCACTTGTCTGCTCAAAAAGTCCGCTTCTAGATTCTGGGATCCCTTCAGGTGCATTGCCGAGATGGACCTTAGTTCTTTTTCTGCAAAGGAGAAGACTTCCTCTGAGATACTCTGGAGTCTCCTTGATCGAGTACCCCCTGGTGTTTCAAGTAGGAGACCACGGTCACGTTGTCCGATAGGACTTTCACATGCTGATTTCTTATCAATTGCCTGGCGGCGAGAAGGGCTTCTCTTACCGCATACAGCTCCCTGAAATTTGAAGACTGGGCAGATATCAGACGCTTCCACGTTCCTTGGAAATGCACTCTGTCGATTTTTGCTCCCCAACCGGATTGGCTGGCGTCCGTGAAGATGGTTATTTACGGTGATCTGATCCATGGGACTCCCTGGGACAGATTCTTCTCCTTCATCCACCATGAGAGGGACCTCTTTACTAATCCTGGGATTGGGAGCTTGGAGTCCAGAGAACCCTTCTTGTTCCAGTGGGACAATATCCAGGTCTGTATCACACGGCAGTGAGCCTGTGCCCACTCGACAGAGGGTATACAGGAGGTTAGGAGGCCGAGTAGGCTCATTGCTTCCCTCACTGAGCATCCTTTCTGGCGTTGGAAGTGCCTCACCTTGTTTATCAGGGACTGGATCTTGCTCTGTGGAAGAAAAGTTGACTGAGTTACAGAGTCTAGAGTAACTCCCAGGAATCTCACCTTCTGGGATGGAACCAACATTGACTTGGATTCATTCACTATCCATCCTAGTTGAGATAGGCGGGACAGAAATACTTCCAAGTCCGACAGCAGGAGTTCTTTTGAGTCTGCTATAACTAGGAAGTCGTCCAGATATGGCACTATATTTAACCCCTCCTGCCTGAGTGGGGCTATCATCTCTATCACAAGTTTGGTGAAAAGCCTTGGAGCGGCTGAAATCCCGAAGGGTAGTGCTACGAACTGGAAATGACGAATCCGATTGGAAGGGTCTAGGATAGCAAATCTTAGAAACCTCTGGTGATCTGGGTGAATGGGGACGTGCAGATAGGAGTCCTTCAGGTCGACCGAGCACATAAATGCCCCTAGCTTTATCAACGGTACTAAGGATCTGAGAGACTCCATCTTGAACTTCCTGTAAAGAATAAACTTGTTCAGTTGTTTCAAGTTTATGATGGTCCGGAAGTCTCCTTCCTTTTTCCTTACTAAAAATAGGGTTGAATAGTACCCTTGACCCCTTTGAGATGCGGGGACTGGGATTAGAGCACCCTTCTTCACCAAGTCCTGGACTCCCTGAAAAATATTTAGGCTGGAGAATCTGGTAGGCATTTTTGTGACGACGAATCTTGTAGGGGGGAGAGAGGTGAACTCGATCCTGTAACCTTGCCGAATGATATCCAAGGCCCAAGGATTTCTTGATGTTAGTGACCATGGACCCAGGAAATCATTCAGTCTCCCCCCTACAATGGCGTCATTGTTTGTCCTCGGATTTGGATTGGGGTTTGAGAAGGAAGCCTCTTCCTCTACCCCCTTTGGGATAAGACCAGCAGCCTGACTTGCCTTTCCCTCTAACAATCTTGTTTTGTCCGCCGTAGGACCGAAAGGACTGGTTCTTCCTAAAGGACCTTTCCTCAGAGAATCACTTTTTCTTGTCGGCCGCTTTCTCAAGTATCTCGTCTAGGACCGGCCCAAATACGTATTCTCCTGAAAAGGGGATAGATATTAACTTTAGTTTAGAGATTCTATCGCCCGACCAGGACTTCATCCACAAAGTCCGACGAGCCGCATTGGAAAGCCCTGCCTCCTTAGCACAGAATCTAATAGATTCAGCCGATGCATCTGCCAGGAACCCCGTAGCTGATTTAATTAGCGGGATGGACTGCAAGATTTTTTTATCCCTGGAGGTCTTACTGCTTAGGTGGTTCTCAAGTTCTCCTAACCATAGGTACATAGACCTGGCAACGGACGTGGTCGCAATGTTGGTCTTAATGTTAAACATGGAGGCCTCCCAAGCTTTCCTTAAAATGGCATCTGCCTTCCGCTCCATAGCATCTTTCAATTGGGCAGCATCCTCAAACGGCAGGGCAGTTTTTTTGTTAACTTTCGCCACCTGCACGTCTACTTTAGGGGTCCCGTCAAACAACTTAGACTGAGAGGGGTCGAATAATAGTCGATTTTTAAATTCTTTGGAAATCCCCAATCGTTTTTCTGGTTCCGACCATTCCTCCAGAATCATTTGTCTAATGTGTTCGTTTATGGGGAAGACCTTGGATTTTTTCACCTCGAGTCCCCCAAACATTTCGTCCTGAATGGATAAGGACCTAGGGGTCTCTTCAATCCCCATTGTCGCTCTGACAGCCTTTAGCAAGTCACTCATCTCCTCGGAGGAAAAATAAAATTTCGTATAACATTATTTTCGTATATTTCCCCTTCAGAGAGAGATGGATCATCCTCCCACTGCGTGGAAGTAGAAGCTTTATCGCCAGCATCCTCGGATCCGGAGGAAATAATCCTGGAACGCGGACGCTTGCGAGAAGGCTCGTCCTGGGGATCAGACGGAGCAACTCTAGCGGCCCGGATTTCTTCCTGAACCACCGATCTGATATTCTCCATAAGGGACGATTGTTCCTGCTGGATCACATCAGAAATACATGCTTTACAAAGCTTCTTTCCATATTCGTCAGGCAGTTTCCTAGCACAAGAGATGCAGCGAGGAGTTTTTTAAAACTTTTTTTGCGCCTCTTTAGCCTGAAACAGATATGGAATAGCGGTATCAGAAATAAGCCTAGCAAAAAAACCGTGCCATAAGAAAAGTGGACCCCCAGAGGGATACTTACAGGAGGCAGAGAGGGAGCATTAAGCTCCATAACAGTTTGTACCTCAGGACCTGACATATTGTGAAGCAAATGGCAGTTGCAGTACTCACAGACCTCAGATCAGCGTTCCTATGGCCGCTCCCGCCTTTTATTCAAACTGCTCTGCTCCTGCGCTTTACTTCCGGGTTGCGTCCGAACCCGGAAGTGACGTCACCGACGTCTGCGTGCGCACACGCCGGCCGCCACCAGCCCCGACCCACAGGGGAGGAGGAGGAGGAAGATTGCGGCGCGGGAGCAGGCTCCAGACCAGCCGGAGCGAGTCCTCCCGATATCCCCCAGCCCAGCATGAGCACGCGGCCGCCGGCGGACTGGGGGAGCTCCGACGAGCCTCAGATAACCAGGAGGCCCCTGGAGAAGAAGAAAAATAAAAAAAATAAAGAAACAAATTCCTATCTTCATCTCCCTGCCGGCCGCAGGGAGACTCTTCTCTGACCCTGGCCACAGTGGGGACAGGAACACTGAGGTGCGGTGGTGGGAGGGGGCAATTTAACCTCTTCTCTGTTTCCTGCCCCCATAGAGGTCATGGGTCAATCTCCTTGTGGCCGTCATGGTGATGATATGGGAAAAATTCCTTCCCGACTCCAATCAGACTAACTCCCTGGATCAACGATCCGTCTCTAGTAGCTATAGCCTGTAATATTATTACGCACCAGAAATACATCCAGGCCCCTGTTGAATTCCTTTTGTACTCACCATCACAACCTCCTCAGGCAGAGAGTTCCATAGTCTCACTGCTGTTACCGTAAAGAATCCTCTACTATGTTTGTGTACAAACCTTGTTTCCTCCAGATGCAGAGGATGTCCCCTCACAGTCACAGTCCTGGGGATAAATAGATGGTGGGATAGATGTCTGTACTGGCCCCTGATATATTTATACATATTAAGTCATCTTTTTTCTAAAGTGAATAACCCTAATTTTGATAATCTTTCAGGGTACTGTAGTTGCCCAATTCCAGTTATTACTTTAGTTGCCCTCCTCTGGACCCTCTCCAGCTCTGCTATGTCTGCCTTGTTTACAGGAGTCCAGAACTGTACACAGTACTCCATGTGTGGTCTGACTAGCGATTTGTAAAGTGGTAGGACTATGTTCTTATCACGGGCATCTATGCCCCTTCTGTTGCAACCCATTATCTTATTGGCCTTGGCAGCAGGTGCCCGGCACTTTTTTTTTGCAGCTTAGTTTGCTGTTTATTAAAATTCCTAGATCCTTTTCCATGTCAGTGTTACCGAGTGTTTTACCATTTAGTATGTACGGGTGACTTGCATTATTCCTTCCCATGTGCATAACTTTACATTTGTCAGTGTTAAACCTCATCTGCCACTTATCTGCCCAAGCCTCCAATCCATCCAGATCCCTCTGTAGTAGTATACTGTCCTCTTCAGTGTTAATTACTTTACACAGTTTAGTGTCATCTGTGAAAATTGATACTTTACTATGCAAGCCTTCTACAAAATCATTAATAAATATATTGAAGAGAATAGGGCCCAATAATGACCCCTGAGGTACCCCACTAGTGACAGTGACCCAATCTTAGTGTGTACCGTTAATAACCACCCTCTGTTTTCTATCATTGAGCTAGTTACTTACCCACATACAGACGTTTTCTCCCAGTCCGAGCATTCTCATTTTATATACTAACCTTTTATGTGGTACAGTGTCAAATGCTTTGGAGACGTCCAGATATACGACATCCATTGATTCGCCGCTGTCAAGTCTAGAACTTACCTCCTCATAGAAACTGATTAAATTAGTTTGGCATGACCGATCCCTCACGAAGCCATGCTGATATGGCGTTATTAGCTTATTTCCGTTGAGATGCTCTAAGATTACAGCTCTCAGAAAACCTTCAAACAGTTTAATAATAATAAATAAATAAAAAAAATATATACATATATATATACACACATACATACATATACACACACACACACTTTGTTTTACCATTGTAAAAAACTAAACAAAAAACTTTACTGGACTCTGTAGGATACAAGAATGTGGTGTGCTAAGATTATATATATATATATATATATATATATATATATATATATATATATATATATATATATATATATTTTTTACATATACGTCAAATTGAGGCATAAAACGTTATACGAACCCACCCTAAGTGTTACATGTACTGCTGATGTCAGGACACATTTCACTGCCTTAAGGTATAAGACAAGTGTCATACGACAAGCCAGGAAGTAGGATTCAAACATGCGGGTATCAGAGAGAACTGCAAATGAGGTGAATCCAAAAAAGGTAAAAAAACAAACAAAAAAACTATCCAAAGAGGAATGGTAAACTTCAAAAACTTTAGAATGAAAAGTAGTTTATGGAACAACCTCCTTACCTCCAACGCCAGCTGTTCGATTGGTTCTCTAAAAATGCAATAGCAGGGTGCTGATGCATTACTATGCATCAGCATAGGTCCACAGGCCTGCCATGACGGTATGCCACAGCCTAATAAACAGACTGTCACTGTTACATTACATGTCAGTACTTTAAAAGATGGTGCCTGCTCCGCGCTCCGGAGTCTAAAAATATTTTATAAATAAAAATATTAAAAAAAAAAAAAAAACATTATGGGCATTGCCACATGCGAAAAACGCCCATACAATTCAGGGCTGTGGAGTCGGTAGATAAATGCTCCGACTCCGACTCCTCAGTTTTTTGTACTTCCGACTCCGACTCAGACTCCCCGACTCCGACTCCTCTGTATTTAATATGCAAATGTATTTTATACATTCCTTGAAGGAAAGAAAGAAGTTCTTCTAAGCTCTTCTAGCACAGAGAGGTAGTTGGGCAGAAGCTGCTGCCTTCTCCTTTGTGTGCTGATCTTCTGCTGAAGATAGGGCAGTGGGAGGATCCAGGAAGGGACATTTATTTTAAAACATGATTTCCCTAGAAGAATCCCATAGTCATGTTTAAAGTTTAAAGGGACACTGACAGGGCCAATAAGCATATTGAGGTATATATATGGCACTACAGGTCTTATAATGGGTATTACAATCATATACGTATCCCCCCTGTCCACATTATACATACAGTAAACTTTAAGTTTTATAACCTGCTCCAACGGTCTTCAATCTGCCCAAGGGGCGGCGTTTCACCTCTCTTGCGCCCAGCCAGCCTCCCCAACTGCCGCTTTGAAGCGCCGCCCAGCTCATGAATATTCAGTTTGCAGGGCGGCTTCTGCGGTCCCCGCTCTGAAGCGCTTCGCTTAACAGTGCCCGGCGCATGCGCCGGATCTTGTGAAGTCCGGTACAGTAAGCGCCGCCCAGCTCATCAATATTCACTTCGCTGGGCGGCGCTTACTGTCCCCGACTTCACAAGAGCCGGCGCATGCGCAGGGCACTGTTCAGCGCAGCGCTTCAGAGCGGGGACCGCAGAAGCCGCCCAGCAAACTGAATATTCATGAGCTGGGCGGCGCTTCAAAGCGGCAGTTGGGGGAGGCTGGCTGGGCGCAAGAGAGGTGAAACGCCGCCCCTTGGGCAGATTGAAGACCGTTGGAGCAGGTTATAAAACTTAAAGTTTACTGTATGCATAATGTGGACAGGGGGGATACTTATATGATTGTAATACCCATTATAAGACCTGTAGTGCCATATATATACCTCAATATGCTTATTGGCCCTGTCAGTGTCCCTTTAAGATAACATTCTGAGTTTACACGTTTTATAGCCTTAGCTGAATGACAGCAGTTTTTCCAATGGTTTACAGCTTCAGTCTTGAACTATTGACCCTCCAGTCCCTTCACTTATACAAGTGTCTCTAGTCCTGCAAAACACATATTTACTTAATCCCTTATCAGTGAGAGGCTAGGTAAACCATGGGCATTGTGTTCCCTGTAACATCAGAACACAACACAATGGAAAGTATATGTATTGCCACTCCTAATTGTGCATTGCGTGCCATATAGTGAAGCATATGAAAAGCATGCTTCTTCACATCACTGAACGCGTTTGTTTTGCGGTTACGTGAGGCACTGCATGCATTGGCCTTTATTCTTACAGTAGAGAAGTCATTAATTATAACTGTTTATGAATTCGGACATTTAAACTTGCTTTTTTTTTTTTATTCCAATTTAAATTTAGTAGGAGTCGGAGTCGGTTCATTTTTTGCCGACTCCGACTCCAGGTACCCAAAATTGACCCCGACTCCGACTCCTCGACTCCGACTCCACAGCCCTGATACAATTATAATATAAAAATATTTTTCAAAGTTCAAAATGTCAGATTTGCTGTTTGATTGCTTCACTTCCCACATAAAATTGAATAAAAAGTGATAAAAATGTCATAATACCCCAAAATAGTATCAATGACAAGTACAGATCAACCCCAAAAAATGAGCCATCACATAGCTCCGTACAAAAAAGTATAGGGGTCAGAAAATTGTGATGGAAAGAAAGAAAAAAAATTGTCAAGGTTTTTATATTTTTTTTACAGGACAATGCCCTGTTACTTGGTGCAGGGCTGTTGCCAACTGAATATTGTTGTCAGTATGGCAGTGTAAAGCAGTGGGGAACAGGCGACATCAACCCACTGTCAGAGGGATGCTAATGACCCCCCTTATACACGTGAGGTCAGCTTAATGCCAGACCACAGTGGGTTGATGTCGCCTGTTCCCCACTGCTTTACACTGCCATACTGACAACAATATTCACTTGGCAACAGCCCTGCACTAAGTAACACGGCACTGTCCTGTATTACAAGTAAGAAGTCTTCCACTCCATTGTGATCCAACTGTGTTCAGTCCGGCTGGCCTATATCTCAATAGAGAGAACAATCAAGCTATTCAGTTCAAACACAAACTTATGGTGTGTACTATAGCTTGTAGGGCTACCTGTGGTCTGGCATTAAGCTGGCCTCACGTGTATAAGGGGGTCATTAGCATCCCTCTGACAGTGGGTTGATGTCGTCTGTTCCCCACTGCTTTACACTGCCAACAATATTCAGTTGGCAACAGCCCTGCACCAAGAACCACGGCATTGTCCTGTATTACAAGTAATAGGTGGGAGGTAGTGCACCCCTCCACGCCCCGTCATTGCCGTTCAACATCTCAATTCTCTAGTGGAGTGCTGACTGTATTTTTAATATAGTATTTTTTGGTTTGTAAAATAGTTAATAAAGGTAAATAAAATGAGCACTAGATAGGTCATATTGCCTTCCTAGGCATTTGTAAAATTATTTGTTAATAAACCTTACCCAGGTTAGGTCGTAATCATTATTAAGTTAGTGAATATGAGACTTTGTAAGAAAAAAAAAAAAAATTAAAATCATTTTCCGCTAACTTGTGACAAAAAATAAAAAACTTCCATGAACTCACTATGCCCATCAGCGAATACCTTAGGGTGTCTACTTTCCGAAATCGGGTCATTTGTTGGGTGTTTCTACTGTCTGGGCATTGTAGAACCTCAGGAAACATGACAGGTGCTCAGAAAGTCAGAGCTGCTTCAAAATGCGGAAATTCACATTTTTGTACCATAGTTTGTAAACGCTATAACTTTTACCCAAACCAATATATATATTTAGAGAAAAATTTATATAGAAATGTAGTTTTATTTGAAAAATTTTACAACCGAAAGTGAAAAATGTCTTTTTTTCCCCAAAAAATTTAGGTCAATTTCGATTAATAACAAAAAAAGTAAAAATGTCAGCAGCAATGAAATACCACCAAATGAAAGCTCTATTAGTGAGAAGAAAAGGAGGTAAAATTCATTTGGGTGGTAAGTTGTATGACCGAGCAATAAACTGTGAAAGTAGTGTAGTGCAGAATTGTAAAAAGTGGTCTGGTCATTAAGGGGGTTTAAGCTAGGGGAGCTGAGGTGGTTAAATGATGATTTCATATAAGGGAAAAAAGCTGTTTAAACCAACCTGGCCCTATGTAAAAACGTAATTACCCCTAAACCTAATAACTGGTTGTGCCACCCTTGGCAGCAAAACTGCAATCAAGCATTTGTGATAACTGGCAATTAGGCTCTCATCTCTGTGGAGGAATTTTGGCCTACTCTTTGCAGAATTTGTCCTTCTTAAAGAGAACCTGTCATCGGGATTTTGGGTATAGAGTTGAGGACATGGGTTGCTAGATGGCCGTTAGCACATCAGCAATACCCAGTCCTTATAGCTCTGTGTGCTTTTATTGTGTAAAAAACAACAACGATTTGATACATATGCAAATTAACCTGAGATGAGTCAGAGCTTGAAAATATGACTCTTCTCTGGTCACACAAGTAAGATATGACTTATGTTAATTTGCATATTTATCAAATCGTTTTTTTTTACACAATAAAAGCACGCAGAGCTATGGGGACTGGGTACTGCGGATGTGCTAGCGGCCATCTAGCAACCCATGTCCTCAGCTCTTTACCCAAAATCCCGGTGACAGGTTCCCTTTAAGCTCAAGTGTCCGTTGGTTCTGCAGGTCACAAACTGATGGCTGAACATCCTCCTTTAGGATTTTCTAGTAGAGCATGGTTCCATTAATTACAGCAAGTAATCCAGGTCCTGAAGCAGCAAAGCAGCCCCAGATCAACACACCCAACACCATGTTTGACTGTCAGCATTTTTGCCCAGTTTCTTTCTTATTGTTGAATCGTGAACACTGACCTTAACTGGGGGGCAAGTGAGGCCTGCAGTGCTTTAGATGTTGTTCTGGGTTCTTTTGTGACCTCCTGGACGAGTCGTCAATGCGCTCTTGGAGTAATTTTAAAAGGCCAGCCTCTCCTAGGAAGGTTCATCACTGTTCCATGTTTTCTCCATTTGTGGAAAATAGCTCACTGTGGTATGCTGGAATCCCAAAGCCTTAGAAATTACTTTTTTAGACTAATAGATGTCAATGACTTTCTTTCTCATCTGTTCTAGCATTTCTTCAGATTGATGCACAATGTGATCTTTTAGCCTACTTCTGGTTGTAAGATTTTAATCAAGTGATTTCTTGATTCTACAGGTCTGGCAGTAATCATGCCTGGGTGTAGGTAGTGAAATTGAACTCTGCTTTCCAAAAACTGTGCTTAATCACAGTTAATATATGGGGTGCAATTTTTTTTTCACATAGGGCCAGGTTGTTCGGGGTAGTTTTTTCCCTTAATAAATGAATTATAAAATTTAAAAACTGATTATTGTATTTACTCAGGTTATTTCTGTATGATATTCAAATTTGTTTGACAATATGAAACATGCAAGTGTAACAAATGTGCACAATCAAAACAAATCTGTAAGGGGGCAAATACTTTTTCACAGCACTGTAAATCAGAGCTCTTCTGCAACTCACTGGACAAAAAAAATTAGAGTCCTCATCATGCTAGCATATGTGCAAGGTTGGCAGAGACCGGCACAGAGATGTCCCTTGTAACCCCAGAAACTTGCTGTCCCAGCCGGACATTGTTTATTTCCTTGAAAAAAAGGTGGCGCTCTGAAGATGACAATGGCACCCGTGCTCGATTATGGTCGACTTGGGGGATGAAAACCTAGCTGATTCTAATGCAGCAGGTTGTTTCACATCTGTGTTAAAATATATCGGGCAGGCTATTCCGGTCGGATCCGGGTGAATACTGGGTGCTACAGCGATACAATTCGGCCCCATTCACCATAATGGGGACCACCATAGTTTTGGCCGCTACTGGCAGAGATGGCAAGAGGCGGGCAGATAAAAAATGCTGCAAGCAGTTGTATTTGTCCAGCCGCTTCTTGGCATTCTTACTGGGTTGTGGCTGGATCTCTGCAAGTCCCCATTATAGTGAAATGGACCAGACAGTATATTGGCAGAGCACAGTACTACCCTGTATTAATGGATCTGGCAGGCTGGTCCAGACCTGCTTAACGCAAATGTGAAGCAAGCCTCAAGCATACTATTGCTCAAGCCATATCGCCTATGGTGAAAGAGCTATTAGATATCAAGAAAGACCTGAGACACATGGGGCAAATTGTGGATGGATTGAAATCGTTGAAGATGTTGATTCTTACCTTTGCTCAGCGACCATTAGAACTGTTGTATGTGATATTGTTAATGATGCATTTTGCCTAATATGGGAACATGGTAATAACTTTCACTGCCAGCTAGAAGGAATAAAAAAAGTATGCTTCCTATCTACATGTCAGACATCGTTATCTGTGATTGTCTCCTTGCCGGCAAGCAAATCTACAAAATTCCTCAAACTTTTCAGCACACTGTCCCTTCCCACACTTGCCCCTGATATTCCTTTCTCTCTGACAGCACCAGTGGCACTATTAGAGATTAGGCAAGCCCTATAATCCAACCCATCGAGGAAAAGCCCAGGGCCAGATGGACTTCCAGTTGTTTACAAACCGGATTCCAAAAAAGTTGGGACACTATACAAATCGTGAATAAAAACTGAATGCAATGATGTGGAGGTGCCAACGTCTAATATTTTATTCAGAATAGAACATAAATCACGGCACAAAAGTTTAAACAGAAAATGTACCATTTTAAGGGAAAAATATGTTGAATCAGAATTTCATGGTGTTAACAAATCCCCAAAAAGTTGGGACAAGGCCATTTTCACCACTGTGTGGCATCTCCCCTTCTTACAACACTCAACAGACGTCTGGGGACCGAGGAGACCAGTTTCTCAAGTTGAGAAATAGGAATGCTCTCCCATTCTTGTCTAATACAGGCCTCTAACTGTTCAATCGTCTTGGGCCTTCTTTGTTGCACCTTCCTCTTTATGATGCGCCAAATGTTCTCTATAGGTGAAAGATCTGGACTGCAGACTGGCCATTTCAGTACCCGGATCCTTCTCCTACGCAGCCATGATGTTGTGATTGATGCAGAATGTGGTCTGGCATTATCTTGTTGAAAAATGCAGGCTCTCCCCTGAAAGAGATGACGTCTGGATGGGAGCATATGTTGTTCTAGAACCTGAATATATTTTTCTGCATTGATGGTGCCTTTCCAGACATGCAAGCTGCCCATGCCACACGCACTCATGCAACCCCATACCAGAGATGCAGGCTTCTGAACTGAGCATTGATAACAACTTAGGTTGTCCTTGTCCTCTTTGGTCCGGATGACATGGCGTCCCAGATTTCCCAAAAACTTCGAATCGTGACTCGTCTGACCACAGAACAGTCTTCCATTTTGCCCAGTGAAAATGCCTGAGCTTGTGGATCTTGCTTAGAAATTGCTTCTTTGCACTGTAGAGTTTCAGCTGGCAACGGCGGATGGCACAGTGGATTGTGTTCACTGACAATGGTTTCTGGAAGTATTCCTGAGCCCATTCTGCGATTTCCTTTACAGTAGCATTCCTGTTTGTGGTGCAGTGTCGTTTAAGGGCCCGGAGATCACGGGCATCCAGTATGGTTTTACGGCCTTGACCCTTACGCACAGAGATTGTTCCAGATTCTCTGAATCTTCGGATGATGTTATGCACAGTTGATGATGATAGATGCAAAGTCTTTGCAATGTTTCGCTGGGTAACACCTTTCTGATATTGCTCCACTATCTTTCTGCGCAACATTGTGGGAATTGGTGATCCTCTACCCATCTTGGCTTCTGAGAGACCCTGCCACTCTGAGAAGCTCTTTTTATACCCAATCATGTTGCCAATTGACCTAATTAGTGTTAATTGGTCTTCCAGCTCTTCGCTATGCTCAAATTTACTTTTTGCAGCCTCTTATTGCTACTTGACCCAACTTTTTAGGGATTTGTTGACACCGTGAAAATTTGAATCAACTTATTTTTCATTTAAAATGATACATTTACTCGGATTAAACGTTTGATCTGTCATCTACGTTCTATTACAAATAAAATATTGACATTTGCCACATCATTGCATTCAGTTTTTATTCACAATTTGTTTAGTGTCCCAACTTTCTGGGAATCCGGTTTGTATTATAAAAAGTTCCGTTCAGTGCCAAGTGCTAGCCCAATACTTTAAGTTAACTTTTAGTAGAGTGTAATCCATTATTGTCATTGCTGTGATTTTGTGGGATCCATGATCGTCATAGTTATAACCAACATGATTCCATGACATTTATATATCCATTTATTATTTTTGTTGCCTTTTAGTGACTCATTAGTATGACCTCCTGAGGAGCCCTCTTTCAGGGTGAAATGCGGTTTTGAGCCATCACCTATGTGCATTGATTAGCCCACATCAGTTAAACCTGGTGGGGAATTCGCCACCACAATTAAGTGATCACTGATTTATATAGTATAGGGACAACCAGGGCATATATAGTCTAGGTATGAGGACAGAGGGGCCCTACCATCTAGGGTTTTCCCTGGGCAAAGGGATAGATAGGGGTAGCAAAGGGCTGTTATCTGCATATATGTCCCTCCCCCTCTCCCTCCTATACGCCCCTGCGTGATCCCCATTTTTTGTTTGTATGTCTGGTCTTTAAGATTAATACAAAATTGGTCACCCTTGTATATGAAATATTGGGACTGCATCCCATTTTTAATAAGACTAAATAAAACATTGTAATTTTAAGAGTTATCTTTCCACGCTGGACTAAATATTTGCAAAGTTTCCCCACTTTTCAGATGGGGCCATGTGCCATTGAAAAAACAGTTCAGCGAATGTTACTGCATATGGGGCTCTGAAGCGGATGGATGGTCACTGTACCTATGTGAATGAAGTTGCATTGCCAAAAAAAGCTTCAATTTTCACAGTAGTATCGGAACTGGATCTCCACTGAATAGCAAAGGATTACCTTCTCTGATTAATTAGTTTTTCTGCTTCATCGAACCGATAGAGGTTGGAAACAATACAGAACAAACATCCTGCAAACAGGAAGAACACAATCTGGTGGTGGCATAGTTATGGTCTGGGGAATGTTTTTGTGGCATTCTCTGGTCTCTCTCATTCATCCTTGCAGACCACATACACTCATGTGTCGATTGTCTTCCATGGGGTGGATGGGCTCTTTCAGCAAGACAATACAACATGTCACACAGCTAGAAATGTCCGACATTGGTTGGAAGAGCATGACCCATAGTTCCAAGTAATACTCTGGCCCCCTAATTCCTCGGACTTGAACCCAAATGAGCATCTGTTGGGACATCTCGACTGTCATACTCGCTCACACCCCCTCCAGCAGCTGTGGGATACACTTCAGTCAGCATGACTCAGATAGATGTGACTACCTTTCTAGCTGTTTCTGCTACACACAGTAGTTACTCTAGATATAAGCTGGTGGTCATAATAATGTGACTTGACTGTGTATAAAATTGTTGCAAAAATGCATATAGCTTTAAAGCATGTTCATCCATTGCTCAACTCCAGATAAACTGGCTGATAAGAAATAACAGACCATCCATTTGACTTCAGCAATGAGGAACAGGTTCCAAACAGACCAAAAGACACAATGACAAACCCCCTTGACAATAATCAAGTCCTCTGGGATTCCAGCATGCAAAAGCAATGCAGGCTGTGCTGTTCTTGTCATCAATTATATCAGAAACCCTTTCAGAAGAAGCTGAATGAAAACAAAAAATAATAATTACCAATGTGTTACAAAGGATTCATTAGGGTGAGGTAGGAATGTCATCTTTTAAATGCCATGCATAATGGCCAGGGTTTCATAGGGGCTATTTTGACTGATCACTCTAGAATGCAGATGCACCCTAGAATGTTAGACATGAGAAGAACGGTTCAGCACTGCAATCAATCCTTTCTTCATTTTCGACCCAAAGTTTTTTTGTTTACTATCACAGATTTCTCAGGTACACATGCTAATAACAATATCTCTCTTCCCCGCAGACAGCTATTTCTAATGACTGCTCTGCGATGAACAGGATCATTATAATTTTTTTCAGAGGCAGATCTCTGCATAATTAACTAGTCACTGGTAATTTGATTTCCTTGAGCCCATAACAGCACCCACAGAGAGGAGGATTCGCCTCCAGGGACAGAAAAACTATAAAAAAATAAATTAGCAACTCCTCTCCTCTCAGTGCAGTTACCTAGACCTGGAGCATGCAGACATTATTAGTATTACCACATTCCATTGCCAAGTGCCCAGAAGCTAACCACCATGAACGTTCAAGTATATATATATATATATATATATATATATATATATATATATATATATATATATATATATATATTATTATTATTTTTTCCTTTGCTTACCTATGCACCATCAACACCAACAGAAGGACAGAGGGTGGGAATATAAGGGGTGCTGACATGGAAAAGAGGAAATCAAGTTACTGGTGAGTAGTTATCAATTACCCTGTCTCTCATGACAGAACCCACAGCAATATACCAATGGAAAATTAGCATGGGACAACCTTACACTCAAAAGGACAGATCAGAAAGTCCCATATCTAACTTACAGTGGTGAAAACCGGTAGGAGGGAGATGACCAGACTGCTGTTCTAAAAATCTGATCACTAGAAGCTTTGCATTTTTTTGCCCATGAGGCTGCCACAATCCTGGTAGAATGGGCCTTAAGGGGGTTATCCGGGTTCAGAGCTGAACCCGGACATACCCTTATTTTCACCTACGCAGCCCCCCTAAGGCTAGCATCGGAGCATCTCATGCTCCGATGCGCTAAATCGCGCAGGGCACAGGCTTTTTTGTTCATCATAACATACTGCCGGGCGGAGGCTTCCGCCCGGCAGTGTGTTCGGTGACGTCACCGGCTCTGATGGGCGGGCTTTAGCGCTGCCCTAGCCGTTTTACTGGCTAGGGCAGCGCTAAATCCCGCCCATCAGTTCTGGTGAGGTCACATCTAAGGTCACTGCCTTTGCAGTGTGCGATTTAGCTCAGGGCAAAGGAGAGCATCGGAGCATGAATTGCTCCGATGCTCAAGTCAGAGGGGCTGCCTGGGTGAAAATGGAGGAAAGTCAAGGTTCAGCTCTGAACCCGGACAACCCCTTTAAAGGGAACCTGTCATGTGGATATTTGATTATAATTAACTATTTATATACAATCATTACCAATAAAAAGTACCTTAGATGTATTCACTTACTGGTGTGACAGATGGTTATCTCATAATACACACACAAAGATGCCACATGCTAATGAGCTGATTGGAGTCCAGCGTGAGGTCATTGAGTCCAGCGTTTATTTAATTAACAGCTATAGCCACTCCCCTGCCCACCTGCTGCTGGTTTATAAGGAAACAAACTGTCATTCAGCAGGTGGGCGGGGAGATTCAGGAGCTCATGAATATTCATGACCCATCATTATCAGCTGGAGCTTTTCAATACAAGATGTTGGCAGATTAACTGGGTCAAATTAAAGAAAGTGACCCAGCATTGTGCTAAGAGAATCAGTCACTTATTTATGTTGCCCTTAGTTAGGACACCATAAAACTGGTGACAGGTTCCCTTTAAAGGTGCACCTTAGGGTGCAATTATTTTTATTATTTCATTGTACTTATTTTGAGCTAAAAATAAAAATTCAATTGGTCTTTATTAACAATATGGAATCTTTTTTTTTTGTACATAACAGATGCTCTACTTTGTGGACTTTGTCTGTTCCCTCATTTGGGCTCCTTATCTCTACTCACTGGCATTCTAAACACTTATTAAAGCTCAGATTTTGTCTTACTGATAAGAATATGGCTTAAATAAGTGTTTATAACCACTTGGTAGTTTAGAGAAAAGGTTTATTAGATGGCTAGTACAAAGTGAAAGTACCAGTCACACAGGGTACTTTCACACTAGCAGCAGGACGGATCCAACAGGCTGTTCACCCTATTGGATCCATCCTGCCGCCACTCCGTCCCCATTTACTATAATAAGGACCGGGGCGCAGCTCTAGTGCAGTACGGCAGTTCACGGTGAGAGGCCGCCGGACTAAAAAGTCAGACATGCAGTATTATAGTCAATGGGGACAGAGCGGTGGTCCGGCGGCACGGCGAAATAGCGGCAGGACGGATCCGACAGGGTAAACAGCCTGTCAGATCCGTCCTGCCACTAGTGTGAAAATAGCCTTAGAAAAACTGTTAACCCTTTGCAACAGAAAGGCTCAATAAATTTAATAAAGGCCAAACGAAAATATGATTTTTAGCCAAAGATGAGTACAGTGCAATGAAACAAAAGTTGCCTTGGATGATGTACATAGCCATTAATTCCTGTCGGTGGAGAAGCACCTGCAAATTTATACGCCATTCAAATCATTTGTCCGAATTATTTTTCAAGTGAGCTCCTCTCTTTCCTTTATTTTGGCCAGAAAAAAAAAGTACAAACAGGGACTTTGATTTTCAGAATTTTCCTGTGTTATACAAGTACCGGAGAAGACATCTAACATCTAAGCAACTGAACTACTTCTTTCTCATTGTGGGGATTGTCACAAAAGGATGGTAGTATTACTTATTGTGAATAATTGAACTGAGAAACTACTTTTGGTAAGAAGGCCGGATCAGGTTTTAGGATGACTATCATCTCTGAGCTCCGTATAAGGCTACTTTCACACTAGCGGCAGGACGGATCGGACAGGCTGTTCACCCTTTTCTGCTACAAGGAAAATCTGTTGCAAAATTTCCAGTCTAAATAGAGACCTCACCAACCCAGTGTTTATATATGCTACTGCCGTGGTGTTGTCTGACAGTATCTCAACATTTTTGCCTTAAACTACTGGGAGGGCCGAGGTCAAAACTTTATCCATCGCTAGAAATTCATTGGCATTGGAAGTGATGGATCCCTCTTCTTCCTTCCAGTTACCTGAACATATTAGTTTTTTGTATGGCCTCTACAACCCCAGGGACTGGCATCTGTGGTTACTATTTGATTTTCTGTGGACCACAGCACCCCTCTAACTAGATGTATCATCGTCACCCACCAGGCTCACCATTCCCTGAGAGAGAGTGAATTTTCGGTCCAGGTTCTGAGAATCCCCATCCCAATTTTTTTTAAAGAAATCTGGAGTGTGCTGAAATTGATCTTGGTCCATGACACTACTGGTATGCAGGCTGTAAATAGCCCCAGAACGGACACTGCAAATAAGGTTTTTCTGGGATTCAAAATTAAAGTCCACACTGCCTGCTGTACTCAGAGAATTTTCAACCTTGGTAGGAAAGAGGAGGACAGGGAAGATTCCAGAGGAGTCCCTAGGAATAGCCTTGATTTTGAAGGGAGAAGAGACTTGACCAGATTTACGTGCCACCCTATGGATGGAGAGCACTATTCTTGTCTAACGAGAAAGGGATTCCTGCAAAACTTCTACTAGTAGAAAGTCCTCTAGGTAGGTTATACCTACCTAGAAAAAGGCGATTTTTGTAAAACGGTGTGTGTGTGGGGGGAAGGGGGGGGAGACACAGAAACCGTGGGTATAGTTATGCCTTATGCCCTCTAGGAGGCATTGACACTAATAAAAGCTGCTAGCTCCTCCCCTGGCAGCTATACCCCCTCCATCCTGGAGAGAGAGCTTTCAGTTTGTGTACAAGCAGTAGGAGAAGCAAGTCAACCAAGAAAAAACATGGAACATCAACCATGCCGAAAACCCAACGTGGTTCTAATTAGCCACAACTGTGGTTGAACAATAATACTGGGTGGGTGCTGTGTCCCCCAATAAAGAGCGAGAAAAAGAGATTTTACTGGTAAGTTATACAAAAATCTCTTTTTCTCGCCCATATTCATTGGGGGACACAGGAACCGTGGGGAGTCCAAAAGCAGTCCACAGGGAGGAAAAAACCACAGACCCATGGAAGCCAGAGTCCCTGCAGGCCTCTAAGAAACTGCCGCCCGCAAGACCAAGCGTCCGCCGATGCATAGTTATGCACCTGGTAAAATATTGTGAATGTATGTAAGGAGGACCAAGTAGCCGCCTTACACAACTGTGCAGCCGAAGCTCGATTCCTCCGAGCCCAAGATGCACCCTCCGCTCCGGCTGAGCCGTGACACCTAGGGGCAGAACCCTGTCCCGGGCGCGGTATGCCTCCACAATTGCAGCATGAATCCAGCGTGTGATTGCCACCTTGGAGGCCGCCAATCCCTTGCGAAACCCTCCGGAATGACAAAAAGGGAGTCCGTACGGCGGAAGGGAAAGGAGGCTGCTAAATAGAGCTTCAGAGCTCTGACAACATCCGAATGGTGCAACTCCCTTTCCTTAGGGTTGAAGGAGAGGGACACAGTGAGGGAAGAACAATTTCCTCGTTGATATGGAAGTCGGTGATCACCTTTGGAAGAGAGGAAGAAACAGGCCAGAGAACAGCTTTATCCTTATGAAGAACCAGGAAGGGTTCTCTGCAAGAGAGCGCCGCCAACTCAGACACCCGTCAGATGGAAGTGATAGCTACAAGGAAAACCACCTTTCGGGACAGAAGTTGGAGAGAACTCTCCTGCAGAGGCTCAAAGAGGGAAGCCTGGAGTGCTAAGAGGAATAAATTCTGATCCCAAGGCGGTAAAGGAGGACAGTACGGGGGAACCGTATGTGCCACTCCCTGAAGAAAAGTCCTTACAGGCCCGAGGGGGGCCAGAGGGTGCTGAAAAAAAATAGAAAGCGCCGAGACCTGACCCTTCAAAGAGCTAAGGGCCAAACCAAGGTCCAACCCTGATTGAAGAAAGGACAGGACCATGGGGAGAGAAAAATGAAGAGGAGGAATGTTTCGGTCTTCACAGAAACCCAGGAAGGACCTCCAGATCCTGGATCATAGAGCGGAAGCAGCCGTCCTAGCCCGAATCATAGTGCGGATAACATCCACCGAAAAACTTTCGCTTTAGAATGGCGGTTTCAATGGCCACGCCGTCAAACTAAGAGACGTTAAATGCTGATGGAAGACCAATCCCTGCGAAAGCAGGTCGTCTGAGTGGCAGTGACCAAGGAACATCTCCCAGAAGGAGACCGAGGTCAGCGTACCATGCGCGATGGAGCCAATGGGTGACGAGGATCGTCAGAATGCCCTCCATCCTGATTTTCCGTAGAACTCTGGGCAGGAGGGGAAGGGGGAAAAACACAAAGAAGGGAGAACCCTTGCCAAGAGGATATCAGGGCGTCTACGCCGCAAGCTTCCGGATCCCTTGTGCGGGAGAGTAAGGTGGGAAGCTTCAGATTGAGCCTTGAGGCCATCAAGTCCACGTCGGGATGACCCCAACGGAGACAGATCGCCTCGAATACCTCCGGGTGGACCACTCGCCCAGATTTATCGTGGTCCTGCTGACAAAGTCCACAGTCCAGTTCGCCACACTCGGGATGTACAGTTGTATCATCGTTAGCGCTCACTTGCAGACTCGCATCAGCGTGTAACGATGGCGAATTTCATTTGTGAACCTGAAGCGCTTGGGTGTGCAATTTTGATGAGTGAACACCAGATGGCGCTTGGAACTACCCAGGACCACTTGCAACTACAGTAATGGGAGAGTAGGCTGTAAACTGCAGCAGCCAGCGCTGCCCTAATGCCTTAATTTTCCCCCTTTTCTGCAATAGAGTTACTATAATATTACAGTATATTATCGTAGTTAATGGCCGTGTACAGCCAATAACTATGATATCATTATCTACAGTACTTGCGGCTGCGTTAAGCAGCCACAAGTACTTTTTTTTTATTGACCCTGGGTATTCTGAATATAACCCAGAAGGCTGGAATTATCCTATAAATAAATATCATTCATAGAAAAGACTAATTCTATAGGAGTAGTATATGAACACAACCTAAATAGGAAGCTGGTCACACTTATATATAATGACGCCCAAAGTATATAAACGTTATATTGAATTATGGATAGTCTTAAAAGATAAGTCTTTAATGATATAATTTTAAAATGATAGGCTCAACAATTAATTGTGTAATAACACAAACCTCTCCTGGAGGACAAAAAGAAGAAATATTTTTCCCTGCCAACTACAGTGAACTGGTCGGGTTCGAAAAAATGTGGAGCCAGGAGGTGTGAACACTGGCCCACTCGGAGGAGTGAGTTAGGGAAAAACAAAGGTGATAGAAATAGAGAGAGGGAGACAGATGCTTGTTCTCAACCCCTACATATATCCCTGTGTTCTGTCATATACACTCCTTCCGTCTGACCCTAGATGGCCCTCAGACCTAATGTTTGACTGCCCAGCTTCGTCGGAAGTAAAAGGACCAGTCACCTCTAGAAGATCAGATGCAATAGAAAGAAAAATAAAGACAAAGAAACTTGTCCCTGTCCCTACGCGTTTCACTGGCTTGCGCCAGATCATCAGGGGACTCAGATATAACCAGGACCACGGGTAGATAGTGACAGGCAGTATATGCCTATCTCAGCTTTCAATGTTAAGCTGAGGCAGCAAAGGACAAAATCCTATACAATATGTGACAGGCAGTACTTAGCTTGCTCGGTGTTCTACTCGGGTCCAGGGTCCGCACCTATCCTGCGTGTGGCAGTGGGAGCGGATAATTCGCGCTGGCGTCCTTTTTAAAAACGCGTGCGTCCTCTAGGCTCCTCCCCCCCGTGCCATGTGATTGGTCACGTGACGTGTGACGTATCCGGTCGCGCCACTCGTTGTCGTCACGTGATCGAGGGCGGTATCAGGCCGTCCATGCTAATGCGGCCGCATCACTCGAAGGTGATTGGTCGCATAGCAGGAGGGGGAAGAGTCTACAGGTAGAGTCTATTGGTGGCAATGCGGAGGTGAGCCTCTCCCACTCCCCACCATAAACCCTATTCCTGACGAGTCAGGTGAAGGTGCGTCACTCCTTAATGTCATGGGAGGCGCTACCCAAGGTATTTTCGGCAAGTTAAACATGTTGCGGTTTGGATGGCCATTTGTAGGTGGTGTAGAGATGAATGACCAAAAAACATTAAACATTAAAAAAACATATGCAGTGTGGACATGAACAAATAAATTCATGTATGTATAAAACAGCTCTGCAGCTGTAGTCGAGTGTCATAATTAGTGTTTCCATGTATACATACAAAAAGACGCCCGGATGGAGAGATCTCAGATGGCGTAGTGTATGTGTATAAGATACAGTATAGGATACATGTATACATACAAAAATGTATACATGTATACATACAAAATGACGCCCAGATGGAGAGATCTCCGATGGCGTAGTGTATGTGTATGAGATACAGTATAAGACACACAGTATAAGGGGTGTCGCAGGAATGGACCTACCCACAAAGTATAGGTGTCATAATCTTATATAGACATGGAAGATCTAGAAGGAAACCATAGGGTATGTCTTTGGGGAAGCAGGTGATGGTTCGAGCTAGTGTGTGGATCTAGATTCCTCAATCAACGAGCTGAATGAAAGCTGTTCATTGATGCCTGTAGGATGGGAAGTTTTAAGCTCAAAGATCCACCACGTCTCCCGCTGTAATATCCTCCTGTCCCAGTTGCCCCCTCTCTTCAATGGGGGGATTGATTCAATACCCATAAAGGTGATGCCTTTAAAGCAACCATTATGGCTAATTTCGACGTGTTTGGCGAGGGGGGTATCCCTTTTGTTCCTGATGTCTCCGAGATGCTCCCCCACCCTCCTACGAAACTCCCTTGTGGTTTTACCCACGTACTCTAATCCACAATGGCAAGTGGCCTTGTAGATGACTCCCTTAGATCTACAATTGAAGAATTTCTTGATATTGTAGATCTTACTGGTAATGTTGCTTTTGAAAGTACATCCTTTTTTAATGAACGGGCAGGCCACGCAGTCACTGCAGCGAAAGCAACCCACCGGCGGTTTTAACCAGCCATCTGTTCGGTCGTTGGTCTCGCCGAAGTGGCTGCGTATAAGTCTGTCACGTATCGACCGACCCCTGCGGTAAGTAATGTTAACAGAGGGTGCAACCACATCCTTGACATCTGGATCAAGTAACAGGATGTTCCAATGTTTGGAAATTACCTCCCGTACCTCTTTAGCTGCCCCATCAAAAGTTCCGATCAGGCGAATTTGTTTATCCCCTTTGTCTGTCTTATTGGGGTGCAGCAATTCAGATCGACTTCTAGAGCAAGCCTTTTGATATGCTGCCCTGAGGGTCGAATCTGGATAACCCTTTTCCTTGAATCTTGTCCGTAAGTCATCGGCTTGTAGTCTGAAATCTCTCATATTGGAACAGTTCCTCCTCATTCTTAAATACTGTCCCGTAGGGATACCCCTTTTAAGCGGGAGGGGATGGTGACTGTTCCAATTGAGGAGGGCATTAGTGGAAGTGGGTTTTCTATAGGTTTTAGTATGAATCTCCCCTTCTCTCCCTCTCATGATGACAACATCCAAAAAGGGTAAGGTGTCCTTTTGGACCTCTGACGTGAACCATAGTCCCACATCATTAATGTTGAGACTGTCAACAAAGTGTTGTAGCTGGTCAGCCTTCCCATTCCACAATAGAAATATATCGTCGATGAACCTGACCCACGTCCCCACCTGTGTGACGACGTGGGCCAGCGAGTCACCAAAAACAATATTCTCCTCCCACCAGCCCAGGAACAAGTTGACGTACGATGGGGCACATGGGCTCCCCATCGCCATGCCCCTGAGCTGGTGGTAGAATACCCCATCAAAAAGGAAATAGTTTGATGTCAACGTAAATTCCAAAAGTTTGATGACCATGACATTATGAGCATAGAATTGTCGGCCCCTAGTCATAAGAAAAGTCTCAACTGCTCTCAAGCCCAATCGATGTGGGATTGAGGAGTATAACGCCTCTACGTCTATTGAAGCCAACCAGGTGTTACCATCGATACACACTCCATCCAAGCGCCCCAGAAGGTCACTAGTGTCCCTAATGTAGGACGGCAAAGTCCTCACAAAAGGGGCCAGGATAAAATCAAGGTAGATACCCACATTTTGTCCCAAACTATTCACCCCGGCCACTATAGGTCTCCCCTTGAGTGGTGTGGTTCCTTTGTGGACCTTGGGAAGACTATAGAAAGTCAGGATTGTGGGATATTTTTTGAACAGAAAATCAAACTCTTCTCCTGAGATTAAGCCAGCAGATCTGGCCTCTCCCAGGATGTTTTTCAGTGTTGTTTGATAGCCAATAGTGGGATCACTTTTAAGTCTTTCATATGTGTTTTTATCCTTTTAGGTGATAGAAATAAAGAGAGGGAGACAGATGCTGGGTCTCAACCCCTACATATATCCCTGTGTTCTGTCATATACACTCCTTCCGTCTGACCCTAGATGGCCCTCAGACCTAATGTTTGACTGCCCAGCTTCGTCGGAAGTAAAAGGACCAGTCACCTCTAGAAGATCAGATGCAATAGAAAGATCAGATGCCCGTTCATTAAAAAAGGATGTACTTTCAAAAGCAACATTACCAGTAAGATCTACAATATCAAGAAATTCTTGAATTGTAGATCTAAGGGAGTCATCTACAAGGCCACTTGCCATTGTGGATTAGAGTACGTGGGTAAAACCACAAGGGAGTTTCGTAGGAGGGTGGGGGAGCATCTCGGAGACATCAGGAACAAAAGGGATACCCCCCTCGCCAAACACGTCGAAATTAGCCATAATGGTTGCTTTAAAGGCATCACCTTTATGGGTATTGAATCAATCCCCCCATTGAAGAGAGGGGGCAACTGGGACAGGAGGATATTACAGCGGGAGACGTGGTGGATCTTTGAGCTTAAAACTTCCCATCCTACAGGCCTCAATGAAAAGCTTTCATTCAGCTCGTTGATTGAGGAATCTAGATCCACACACTAGCTCGAACCATCACCTGCTTCCCCAAAGACATACCCTATGGTTTCCTTCTAGATCTTCCATGTCTATATAAGATTATGACACCTATACTTTGTGGGTAGGTCCATTCCTGCGACACCCCTTATACTGTGTCTTATACTGTATCTCATACACATACACTACGCCATCGGAGATCTCTCCATCTGGGCGTCATTTTGTATGTATACATGGAAACACTAATTATGACACTCTACTACAGCTGCAGAGCTGTTTTATACATACATGCATTTATTTGTTCATGTCCACGCTGCATATGTTTTTTAATGTTTAATGTTTTTTGGTCATTCATCTCTACACCACCTACAAATGGCCATCCAAACCGCAACATGTTTAACTTGCCGAAAATACCTTGGGTAGCGCCTCCCATGACATTAAGGAGTGACGCACCTTCACCTGACTCGTCAGGAATAGGGTTTATGGTGGGGAGTGGGAGAGGCTCACCTCCGCATTGCCACCAATAGACTCTACCTGTAGACTCTTCCCCCTCCTGCTATGCGACCAATCACCTTCAAGTGATGCGGCCGCATTAGCATGGACGGCCCGATACCGCCCTCGATCACGTGACGACAACGAGTGGCGCGACCGGATACGTCACGTGACCAATCACATGGCACGGGGGGGGGGGGGGGGAGCCTAGAGGACGCGCGCGTTTTTAAAAAGGACACCAGCGCAAATTATCCGCTCCCACTGCCACACGCAGGATAGGTGCGGACCCTGGACCTGAGCAGAACACCGAGCAAGCTAAGTACTGCCTGTCACATATTGTATAGGATTTTGTCCTTTGCTGCCTCAGCTTAACATTGAAAGCTGAGATAGGCATATACTGCCTGTCACTATCTACCCGTGGTCCTGGTTATATCTGAGTCCCCTGATGATCTGGCGCAAGCCAGTGAAACGCGTAGGGACAGGGACAAGTTTCTTTGTCTTTATTTTTCTTTCTATTGCATCTGATCTTCTAGAGGTGACTGGTCCTTTTACTTCCGACGAAGCTGGGCAGTCAAACATTAGGTCTGAGGGCCATCTAGGGTCAGACGGAAGGAGTGTATATGACAGAACACAGGGATATATGTAGGGGTTGAGACCCAGCATCTGTCTCCCTCTCTTTATTTCTATCACCTTTGTTTTTCCCTAACTCACTCCTACGAGTGGGCCAGTGTTCACACCTCCTGGCTCCACATTTTTTCGAACCCGACCAGTTCACTGTAGTTGGCAGGGAAAAATATTTCTTCTTTTTGTCCTCCAGGAGAGGTTTGTGTTATTACACAATTAATTGTTGAGCCTATCATTTTAAAATTATATCATTAAAGACTTATCTTTTAAGACTATCCATAATTCAATATAACGTTTAATTCTATAGGAGAAATGCTGGGAGTAGAGTGCATGAGGATGCCGATGCCTTGCACCTATTAGTTGGTAAAGAAACAAAGGACGCTATCTCGGCAGCGCTGTGAATAAGAAAACCCGACAGCCTAGCTCCACAGCAGCACGGCTTGTCAGAGCTGCACAGGGGGCCTGTCGGCTGTGCTCTTTGAGGCTCAAATGTCCCACACTGGAAAAGAAAAAAAGTGTGCTACGATCTGCGTACACGTGTATAGTGGTTGTATCTTATCACAACCCAATAAGGAGAGAGCAATAACTAGCAAGCTCCCATAACCCAAATCGTTCACTGTTAACTCTAAATCTACTACGCTATGTAGCACCTAGCGCTGTGTTCATTCCCTTTTTTTTTTTTTTTTAGAGAGAGAGAGAGAGAGAGAACATAAAATATATAAATATTATAAAAACAAATTGTTGATTGTTGCAATATATATATATATATATATATATATATATATATATAATGGAAAAAAAAAATCGGACAGCACTCCAGACGGTTTCTTCAGTAAAGCAAGTGTCTTTAATCACCCATGTGGTGGCAGCAAAAAAGCAACGTTTCGGCTCTACATGAGCCTTTCTCAAGCAATGACAAAAAGTGATGAGCATACATATATCTATGAGCCAATTACATCAATTATATAACAATGTGATTAATACTTAATGGATGCCAGTGTAAAAACATATAAATACATAAATATACAGATACAGAATAGTCATCCTAGTGATCATTATTAAAGTGCCAAGTGCTAACAGTGCATAAAGCTTATCATCTAACAGACTGTCTTGTATTACAGTCTGAAATCCATAAGCATTATCAGCTGCTCATAATTAAACCATGATTATTCATAAACATTAATGGTGCACATGTGCAAAAGGGGGTATATTAGTGAGGATTACCGGAGAAAGAGATGCGTCCCACATATACTATCGCGCCGTTCAGCGCGTCTCTCTGGTGTCAGTGCGCATGTTCCAGTCGCATATACTACGTCAGAGCGGCACCATGTTTGTTAGAGATGTCGCTCCTACATGATGTCACAGGCACGTCACTAGTGCTTCTCACTTTCCATGAGCGCTACCGTTGGGATAAGGAAGCGCATGCGCAATTCCACATTTGATGTCTGTGATCACCATGTTATTAAGGGGAATGTGGCCAACAAATGTATTTTTAAACCGCCGCGTTTGCGGCTATCTTTTGGCTGAAATCCATGTTAGGTCACAGTGGATATTTACCACATAATCGCAGCTAAGATGAAGGTCTCCACTTTTCCAAGATAGGCGACCATCGTCTATGTATGGCCTCGATGCTGTCGGCACGTTAGTGTCATCAGCACCTTCGGTCAATTCATCGCTGCATCTCATGACCTGGAGGGTTCTCCTCTAATAATGGATCAGACCAAAAGAGTTATGCATTAGGTAATCAGCACTATATCTATATAATCCACATTGTTCCCTTGTATATGCCAACGGGACAGTGACACTATTCCATAAGAGAGAAAACATATACAAGAAAAAAAACAAATAATTCTTGTACACAAGTTTGCAAAAACAAACGATTACTTAGTGGGATCCTCATCCACCTTCTCGGTTCATCCTTATTCTTTCTTGTCTTCCCCCGAAATTCCAATGTGTCTGAAAAGATACATAATATTAGTGTTATATGTGACACTCAAAATTGATAATGACCTTGTTTTACACTGTTTTGTTATATTTTTGTTATTTTTTTAACAAATTTTTTACAATTTTTTTATAAGATATTTTTGTCAATGAACATGTCCTTCACAGGAGGTAATATTTGAGCACATCAAAGGTAGCACTTTAGGAGGCACCCCTCCCACCTCATCCACCACCTCCATACCTATAGTCAATATTCAGGCCATTAGGTTGTAAACTGTTTAAAGTACGAATCCAATATAATTCTCTCTTCTTGAGCAGCGATACCCGATCACCACCCCTACGAGGCATTGATATCTGGTCAATGATCCAGCATCTCAGATCCTTTTCGTTATGTTTTTGTTGGGAAAAATGTCTAGGCACAGGCAGATCAGTGCGACCCTTTCTGATGGTAAACCTATGGTTGTTGAGTCTGGTTTTTAAATCAGTGGAGGTTTCCCCTACATATAATACCTTGCAGGGGCAGGAGAGGACATACACTACAAACGTAGAATCACAGGTAAGATGGAATTTAATGGGGTATACACTGCCTGTGTTAGGATGTGTAAAGGACCTAGATCTGCAAATGAAGCGGCAATTGACACAATTGACACAGTGCCTGCATTGTGTCAATTGCCGCTTCATTTGCAGATCTAGGTCCTTTACACATCCTAACACAGGCAGTGTATACCCCATTAAATTCCATCTTACCTGTGATTCTACGTTTGTAGTGTATGTCCTCTCCTGCCCCTGCAAGGTATTATATGTAGGGGAAACCTCCACTGATTTAAAAACCAGACTCAACAACCATAGGTTTACCATCAGAAAGGGTCGCACTGATCTGCCTGTGCCTAGACATTTTTCCCAACAAAAACATAACGAAAAGGATCTGAGATGCTGGATCATTGACCAGATATCAATGCCTCGTAGGGGTGGTGATCGGGTATCGCTGCTCAAGAAGAGAGAATTATATTGGATTCGTACTTTAAACAGTTTACAACCTAATGGCCTGAATATTGACTATAGGTATGGAGGTGGTGGATGAGGTGGGAGGGGTGCCTCCTAAAGTGCTACCTTTGATGTGCTCAAATATTACCTCCTGTGAAGGACATGTTCATTGACAAAAATATCTTATAAAAAAATTGTAAAAAATTTGTTAAAAAAATAATAACAAAAATATAACAAAACAGTGTAAAACAAGGTCATTATCAATTTTGAGTGTCACATATAACACTAATATTATGTATCTTTTCAGACACATTGGAATTTCGGGGGAAGACAAGAAAGAATAAGGATGAACCGAGAAGGTGGATGAGGATCCCACTAAGTAATCGTTTGTTTTTGCAAACTTGTGTACAAGAATTATTTGTTTTTTTTCTTGTATATGTTTTCTCTCTTATGGAATAGTGTCACTGTCCCGTTGGCATATACAAGGGAACAATGTGGATTATATAGATATAGTGCTGATTACCTAATGCATAACTCTTTTGGTCTGATCCATTATTAGAGGAGAACCCTCCAGGTCATGAGATGCAGCGATGAATTGACCGAAGGTGCTGATGACACTAACGTGCCGACAGCATCGAGGCCATACATAGACGATGGTCGCCTATCTTGGAAAAGTGGAGACCTTCATCTTAGCTGCGATTATGTGGTAAATATCCACTGTGACCTAACATGGATTTCAGCCAAAAGATAGCCGCAAACGCGGCGGTTTAAAAATACATTTGTTGGCCACATTCCCCTTAATAACATGGTGATCACAGACATCAAATGTGGAATTGCGCATGCGCTTCCTTATCCCAACGGTAGCGCTCATGGAAAGTGAGAAGCACTAGTGACGTGCCTGTGACATCATGTAGGAGCGACATCTCTAACAAACGTGGTGCCGCTCTGACGTAGTATATGCGACTGGAACATGCGCACTGACACCAAAGAGACGCGCTGAACGGCGCGATAGTATATGTGGGACGCATCTCTTTCTCCGGTAATCCTCACTAATATACCCCCTTTTGCACATGTGCACCATTAATGTTTATGAATAATCATGGTTTAATTATGAGCAGCTGATAATGCTTATGGATTTCAGACTGTAATACAAGACAGTCTGTTAGATGATAAGCTTTATGCACTGTTAGCACTTGGCACTTTAATAATGATCACTAGGATGACTATTCTGTATCTGTATATTTATGTATTTATATGTTTTTACACTGGCATCCATTAAGTATTAATCACATTGTTATATAATTGATGTAATTGGCTCATAGATATATGTATGCTCATCACTTTTTGTCATTGCTTGAGAAAGGCTCATGTAGAGCCGAAACGTTGCTTTTTTGCTGCCACCACATGGGTGATTAAAGACACTTGCTTTACTGAAGAAACCGTCTGGAGTGCTGTCCGATTTATTTTTTTCCATTGTCCATTAGTGGGTAAGCTCCAATTACCGTGCTCGGACCCTGCACCCACTTTTTTCATTAGTGGTGCTGCCGGTAGATTTTCACATATATATATATATATATATATATATATATATATATATATATATATATATATATATATATATATATATATATATCAGTACCCCTTTTACTGGTTAAATGTATTCTAGCCAGTCCATAATCTCTAAAGGGTTAAAAACTCAAGCAGCAAATATTGCCCAGATCGTTCTACAATGGGTGATCGGCTAATTCTTTATGCTTGATCTGTATAACATCAGCGACATGTCTCTTATGATGGGTTCATAATAGGAAGATATACTGGGTTGTGCACTTGCCCCCTCCTGTGAAGATGCTGGATGTTAGATAGATGCCGAGGTTCTTACCTTGCTATGAGAAAACATTATCCAAAAATAGGTATGAACTCCTCATTCTGGTCTTGTATACAGGACTAAATGTTTATTTATACATTAAACTATCTCAGCTTGGTGGCTCACCTAACTTCACCACTATGTAGAGCAGGGATGTCAAACTCGTTATAATAATGTGCAATAGACCCAACTGACTTTACATTCTGTGCCCCCAATATACTGGCTGTATTTATAGATATACATATAGGTACTCCATTTGACAGATGTAACAACATATTAAGGTATTATATCTGTCAAATGGAGTACATAGAGATAGATAGATATATATATATATATAAATATATATATAAATACAGCTGGTATATTGGGTATATTGTGGGCTCTGAGTGTAAAGTCATTTGTGTCTATTGCAGTGCTTTTGTTCAGAGAAACCTTGGATATTCTTATTGTGCAGATTACTGAAGGCACCCAAACCCTAATAAATTATATATACATCTCCCTTTTAAAACAAAAAATGTGTGTGTATATATAATATCAAATGTATTAAGATTAAAGCAGTAGACATAATAAACCGAACGGGAGCCCGGCCACCCTGCCCAGGCATTACCATCCACACACACACACACACTTAATGTGCACTTCTCATTATGTCACTCATTCTCAGCACTGCTGCATATGACAACAGCAATTCTACTACTGTATAACATGACATTACTTTATATTGTATTACATTTTGCAAAGCCAGCTTTACTACAGAAGACAATTAGCTCTGCCCTTTGACAAACTCAGTTCTACTGTACATGGCACACTAATTCATCCTATAGCTGGCAATCTCAGCCCTGCTACATCTGACAAATTTAGCTCAAATTCATTTCTGCTATAAAGGGCACATTTATCTCACCTACAGCTGGTAAACCCAGCTCTTCTACATCTGACAAACTGAGGTCTGCTCTTCTGAAAAACTGATTTACTTTTCCTATAACACATCTCTGTCATTAATGACAAACTCTGCTCTACACAGCTGACATATTCTGCCTTTCAGCATCTTAAAAATTCAGCACTGCTACATCTGTCCTATTCACCTCCCATTTGTACTGTATCTGACAGAAACTCATCTTTATCATTGCCACATCTGACAAACTCAGCCCTGCTACATCTGATATTGATGCTGCTAAACTCCCAGACAGCACCTTTATACTGGAGAGGCAACCACCTCTCTCTCTCTATATATCTATATATATATAGTACACTCTCACTATAGCTAATGTCATCACCCAAAGCTGGAAGAGAAACCAGGGAAGATACTCGGGGAGCGCTTGATGGAATGGAGCCCATTGCTCTGTGGAGGTGACATCGGTGGAGCCTACCGGCATGCTCTAAATATTTTGTGTCCGGAACATCTCTGCGCTCAGCCCTGGGTTCACACTGCTGCCACAGCGGATACAGTATCTGACAACAACATATACTGTATTGATACATCGCAACATAACCTGCACTTTGTATTTAGGGAAGCCTTTTGATAATTTCTCCCTGCCCGCACCCTCCCCACCTGCATCCCTGTAATCGAGGATTGCTGCTATTAATTAATGCTGCTGTTGCCAATACGTATGCTGCTATTATTTTAATATATTTTCCCATATTTTATTTAATTATTATACATATATACTTACAATTGTTCTATTAATAAATCAACTATATCTGACACCATAGTGTGAGTGCTCGCTTATCCCATTTCTAGTAAACTGTACATATACATACATATGGATGGCTAGAGTTTCCCCTATAACCTAGACAACAGCATTCATCCTCCTGGGACAAGGATGACAGCGCATATCCTGGAGTGACTTGAATAACATCACACATCTCTCTAAAACTAAGCAACATTATTAATGTCATTATTAAATAACTAATATTACTAATATTAATAAAAAAAATAAAAAAAAGAAGAAGCGGCATCCCTGCCTGCAAGATAATTTGGACTGCCATTTTCTTTTCTGTCTGATCCTTATATACCAGTAGGTGTGTTTTCATTGGTTCCGCAAGTCACATGCCCTCCCCTGCTCTGCCTATTCTGTGAATGAAACCTAGTTTTTAGTGTAAATGGGCAGGCATGTGACTTGTGGAACCAATGAAAACACACCTCCTGGTTATATAAAGATCAGCCCAAAAAGAAAATGGTAGTCAAAATTATTCTGGAGGCAAGGATGCCGTCCCCCTTTATTTTTATTTATTAGTGATATTACTTATTAATAATGACATTAATAATGTTGCTTAGTTGTAGAGAGGTGTGTGATGTTAATCAAGTCACTCCAGGATGTCTGCTGTTGTCCTGGTTATAAGGGGAACTCTAGCCACACACACATACATACATACATACATACATACATATATATATATATATATATACATATACATATATATATATATATATACATATATATATATATATATATATATATATATATATATATATATATACATACACACACACACACGCATACACACCATATTATATTCTAAAAATATGCGCACTATATCATTAGCACAGGATTGTCCCCTACAAGAACGGCTAGCTGCCAAATAACAGGAACTGCTATATGCCATTCCTATAATTTGGCAGGTAGCCTTTTTTGTAGTGGACAATTCAGTGCAGTTAGTAATATAATATAACATGCATATCTATATACAGGTCCTTCTAAAAAAAATTGCATATTGTGATAAAGTTCATTATTTTCTGTAATGTACTGATAAACATTAGACTTTCATATATTTTAGATTCATTACACACAACTGAAGTAGTTCAAGCCTTTTATTGTTTTAATATTGATGATTTTGGCATACAGCTCATGAAAACCCAAAATTCCGATCTAATAAAATTAGCATATTTAATCCAACCAATAAAAGAAAAGTGTTTTTAATACAAAAAAAGTCAACCTTCAAATAATTATGTTCAGTTATGCACTCAATACTTGGTCTGGAATCCTTTTGCAGAAATGACAGCTTCAATGCGACGTGGCATGGAGGCAATCAGCCTGTGGCACTGCTGAGGTGTTATGGAGGCCCAGGATGCTTCGATAGCGGGCTTAAGCTCATCCAGAGTGTTGGGTCTTGCGTCTCTCAACTTTCTCTTCCCAATATCCCATAGATTCTCTATGGGGTTCAGGTCAGGAGAGTTGGCAGGCCAATTGAACACAGTAATACCATGGTCAGTAAACCATTTACCAGTGGTTTTGGCACTGTGAGCAGGTGCCAGGTCGTGCTGAAAAATGAAATCTTCATCTCCATAAAGCTTTTCAGCAGATGGAAGCATGAAGTGCTCCAAAATCTCCTGATAGCTAGCTGCATCGACCCTGCCCTTGATAAAACACAGTGGACCAACACCAGCAGCTGACATGGCACCCCAGACCATCACTGACTGTGGGTACTTGACACTGGACTTCAGGCATTTTGGCATTTCCCTCTCCCCAGTCTTCCTCCAGACTTTGGCACCTTGATTTCTGAATGACATGCATTTCATCCGAAAAAAGTACTTTGGACCACTGAGCAACAGTCCAGTGCTGCTTCTCTGTAGCCCAGGTCAGGCGCTTCTGCCGCTGTTTCTGGTTCAAAAGTGGCTTGACCTGGGGAATGCGGCACCTGTAGCCCATTTCCTGCCCACGCCCGTACACAGTGGCTCTGGATGTTTCTACTCCAGACTCAGTCCACTGCTTCCGCAGGTCCCCCAAGGTCTGGAATTGCTCCTTCTCCACAATCTTCCTTAGGGTCGGGTCACCTCTTCTCATTGTGCAGCGTTTTCTGCCACACTTTTTCCTTCCCACAGACTTCCCACTGAGGTGCCTTGATACAGCACTCTGGGAACAGCCTATTCGTTCAGAAATTTCTTTCTGTGTCTTACCCTCTTGCTTTAGGGTGTCAATGATGGCCTTCTGGACAGCAGTCAGGTCGGCAGTCTTACCCATGATTGCGGTTTTGAGTAATGAACCAGGCTGGGAGTTTTTAAACGCCTCAGGAATCTTTTGCAGGTGTTTAGAGTTAATTAGTTGATTCAGATGATTAGGTTAATAGCTCGTTTAGAGAACCTTTTCATGATATGCTAATTTTTTTAGATAGGAATTTGGGGTTTTCATGAGCTGTATGCCAAAATCATCAATATTAAAACAATAAAAGGCTTGAACTACTTCAGTTGTGTGCAATGAATCTAAAATATATGAAAGTCTAATGTTTATCGGTACATTACAGAAAATAATGAACTTTATCACAATATGCTAATTTTTTTAGAAGGACCTGTATATGTAGGAATGGCTCAAGTAAGGCCATTCATATAATTTCATAGATAGCTGTTCTTGTGGTGGACAAATCTGTGCACTTAATATTATATATTTATACCTATTTTATAACTGTCTACTACACTATAATTATGAAATAGAAATATACTATATATAATTATATTATATATTATATACATTACAAAAAGTCTACCTGCCAAATTACATGAATGACATATTAAACAATACCATACATAATACAATAAGGAAATGCAAGGGATTGCTAGCGCTCCCTCCAGAGTCAAGTGAGCACATAGAGCTATCCAATTTCATTAGTAAGCCAGAAGTGCCTGTAGTATCTGTAGATACTATACACCATCTGCAGTACAGTATGTTGCTGCTGGCATAACGCACAACCGAAGTCTTAAAAAGAACAAAGGGAATAGGAATTATTACCTATATTTTTTTTTCCAATTATATGTTCAGTATTATTAACTTAATGAATAATTTAAAAAAACAGGAGTGCTGAGTGGAACCATACACAGTACAGTACTGTAAATCAAAGAAAACCACAGAAATAAGATAATACTGCACTTAATAAAGTAGATGCAAGCACTATATATGGACAAAGTCCTCACTCTGATATGATAATATCTGAGACACTTAGTCAATATATTTTGATCAAAACACATCTAAACCTTAGATGTGTTTTGATCAAAATATATTGACTAAGTGTCTCAGATATTATCATATCAGAGTGAGGACTTTGTCCATATATAGTGCTTGCATCTACTTTATTAAGTGCATTATTATCTTATTTCTGTGGTTTTCCTCAATAATATGGCCAGGGACATCCGCGCATTTGTATCATACAGTACTGTAAACCACCCCCCTCTTCTACATCACCACTTCATCCGTGATCAAATAAAGCAATGTTAGTGGAAAGGGGATGAAAAGGTTAATGGGCAGGAGGTCAGTAAATTAATAAAAATAAATTGACAAAACTGGAATGGGTTAATGGGCAGAAATCATTGCTTCTCTCATTTAAGCATAACGGTTGGACCTCATAAATAAAAGTAGGGTGCCACTGATAATACACTACATATATACAGACACATAGTACACATCACACACACATTACAATTATACAAACACATAGTACACATTATTATTATTACATATAGTATACAATACACACATTATTATTGTAATACTAACATAGTATATATCACACACATTATTATATATTATATATACACTATACTAGAACTTTCCGGGGTAATAGAAATGTACAGATTTCCATGTCTGTGAAAGTTTCCTTGCTCTAAACTTTGTATCATGCACTCTCTGGGTTTGTATAGAAAAAGCACAGCTCGCGCTAAACTTCCAGCTGCCATAATAGGGATTTCTGCTCTCAAGTCCATTTATAACAAATAGGCTTCTTTACTTTTAAGTCTCCTTTATGTTCCCAAGTGAACTAATTAACAAAGCCTATTGTTTTTTGTATTCCTCTTTCCCCACCATCTTTGTATTTGTGGGGGAAGGTGAGTAGAAGACAAAAGGCTTGTTAATTGCGCTCATTACCAACACAATACACCAGGCATGGCCAACCTGCGGCTCTCCAGCCGTTGTAAAACTACAACTCCCACCATGCCCTGCTGCAGGCTGATAGCTTTAGGCAGTCTGAGCATGGTGGGAGTTGTAGTTTTGCAACAGCTGGAGAACCTGTATACTATTATCCTGCGGACCATTCAGCTGTTGCAAAACTACAACTCCCAGCATGCCTGGATAGCTTACATCTATTAGGCCCCTTTCACACGGGCGAGTTTTCCATGCGGGTGCGATGCGTGCGGTGAACATATTGCAGCCGCACTGAATCCTGAACCATTCATTTCTATGGGGCTGTGCACATGAGCGGTGATTTTCACGCATCACTTGTGTGTTGAGTGAAAATCGCAGCATGCTCTATATTGTCCGATTTTCACGCGACGCAGGCCCCATAGAAGTGAATTGGAAGCGTGAAAATCGCTTAGCATCCGCAAGCAAGAACGGATGCGGTGCGATTTTCACGCACGGTGGCTAGGAGACGATCGGGCTGGAGACCCGATCATTATTATTTTCCCTTCTAATATGGTTATAAGGGAAAATAATAGCATTCTGAATACAGAATGCATAGTAAAACAGCGCTAGAGGGGTTAAAAAAACAAACCAACATTATTTAACTCACCTTAGTCCACTTGATCGCGAAGCCGGCATCTCCTTGTGTCTCCTCTGCGCTGAACAGGACCTGGGGTGAGCATTAAATAGAGGTTAAGGACCTTTGATGACGTCACTCCTGTCATCACATGGTCTTTTACCATGGCGAATCACCATGGTAAAAGATCATGTGACGTACCATGTGATGACCGGAGTGACGTCATCAAAGGTCCTTAACCTCTATTTAATGCAGCAGCTCACCCCAGGTCCTGTTCAGCGCAGAGGAGACACAAGGAGATGCCGGCTTCGCGATCAAGTGGACTAAGGTGAGTTAAAAAAATTTTAAAAAAATTTAACCCCTCTAGCGCTGTTTTACTATGCATTCTGTATTCAGAATGCTATTATTTTCCCTTATAACCATGTTATAAGGGAAAATAATACAATCTTCAGAACATCAATCCCAAGCCCAAACTTCTGTGAAGAAGTTCGGGTTTGGGTACCAAACATGCACGATTTTTCTCACGCGAGTGCAACGCATGACAATGTTTTGCACTCGCGCAGAAAACATGCGCATTTTCCTGCAACGCACACGCCTCTTATCCGGGCCAAAAATATGACGCCCGTGTGAAAGAGGCCTTAGGGCATGCTGGGAGTTGTAGTTTTGCAACAGCTGGAGGGCCGCAGTTTGGACATGCCTGTAGTAACAGCATCCCAAACACGTGGGACTCCACATGGGATGCTGCACCAACCGAGCCGGTGAATCTCAGCGGTTAGTTAAACTTAGCTACAGAGGTGGCTATTGATAACCTCACCATTGTGCGGCTGCAAACCAACACCATACAGGGGCAATGCTCAACCTACTATGATATAGATGTATGTATTGGTAATAATTCATTAGTATCTCCATTTCCGTTTTTTTTTTATTAACATTCTATTTTTATTCATTTTAAATGTAATTTAATTTTTTACATGTATTCTTAATAATAAAAACATTTTTACATAAATAATGTATTTGATTATTCTATGCAACACCAGATAACTGTTTGCCCTCCAATATATATATATTTTCTTTTTTCTTTAACCGACAATGGGTTAAATAAATCTCCCCCTAATCTGCATTCCATATGCAAACTGAGATTAAAGTAAAGCTACACTGGATACCTAAAAAGTTTATTAGGTACACATGATAAGACAACTTAAATAGGTTCTTATTGGCTGGCCTGCAGAAAAACAGGAAATCGCTCCTCCGCACTTGTACAGGAGTTTCCATGCATTAGTACTGAGCAGCTGAGGATGTATGACTTTTGGCACTACACATGCTATATTACGTAAATGTTTTGAGGTGGAATAAAATAATACACCAGGGGTCACCACAACAAATATGTAACAGCTATTTAAAAAAATGATACTAGAGTGGTGGTCTAAATACATTGTTGCAGGTATGGACACTGACTGTCTATGAATTTTATGATATTATGCAGTCAGCTGCGGAGTCTCATCGTTCTAGTATTAGACCTAAGGATGTGCTGCTATGATCCCAGCACAGAAATATGTTCAGTATTGGCATCATGTGTAGTTAGCAGGGGACCTGTTTCCATACAGAGCCAGTTCAGTGTATTAGCGAACTGTAAAGCACAAGTGCTTGAATGTATGTCTGAATGTTCTGTAACGATATTTGTAGTACATACCATTCTAGTCAGTTGGTTAAGGGGAGAGAGGTATATATCATTATTTGTTAATACGCTCTTTCTTTATTTGCTCCCAACTAGCTCAGTCAGTTAGGTGCACAAATATTGTGCAGGGGAGTGTAGCACCTACCAATTTTAGAAACATTATTTAATAATGATTATTTATTCTGTGGAGACACAGAATTACCAGAGGAGCTACATTATTTACAATACAGTGGGAGAATAAAATATTCTGAATGAAATGGCCCCAAGGTTAGTGGGTAGCAGCAGTGACCTGTACCACTAAAATAAAAGTGGTTAGTTATATCACTAATACAATAAGAAGCTGGAATTAATGTGGAAAAAGCACACTAATGGAGAAATAAATTTTCCCAATATTCTAAGTAGAGATAATGGAATTCATTTGCAAAAATCAACTCGTCTCATCAAGCAGAGTTCTGCACCTGCGACAGGGTATCCCCAAAGCGAAGGATGCTTCCCCTGCCGCTTGATTGAGAAGTCCAAACATCTCAATGACCATGTGAATCTCGTACCTATGCTGCTGTTCCAAGTAGTGGTGCAAGTACTTAGGCTCTGCTTCTACTAATAGAGCAGCGACTTTGCATGCGCCAGTAGCGGCATATGCTCTGCACCCGTGCTGCTCTCAGTGCAAGATTGTCATGGCCGGCTCAGCCCGGCTGAGATGTCCGGGCCCGTCAATGAAGTGGTAAGGGTAGTGTCCTTAGTTTAGGGACACCCCGTGACAGGTGCAGAATTCTGCTTGATGAAACAAATCAATTCTTATGAATAAATTCGCTCATCTCTAGTCCAAAGCAGAACCCAAAATTGGTTGGCCAGATCCCTGTCACTATCTCCAATATAGTGATATGAATAGAAATCTGTCTCGCCATCTAAAGTCAAGTGACATATACTGGCCTGCTACTTTCACACTTGCGTTCGGAGCGGATCCGTCTGGTGTCTGCACAGAGGGATCCGCTCCTATAATGCAAACAATGGGAACGGATCCGTCTGCATTATCTTTCAGAAAAAATTGTCTGAAAGTTAGTCAGACTGATCCGTCCAGACTTTGCATTGAAAGTCAATGGGGGACGGATCCGTTTGAAATTGCACCATATTGTGTCAACTTCAAACGGATCCGTCCCCATTGACTTACATTGTAAGTCTGGACGGATGAGTTTGGCTCCGCACGGCCAGGTGGACACCCGAACGCTGCAAGTTGCGTTCGGGTGTCTGCCTGCTGAGCGGAAGGGAGGTCAAACGGTGCCAGACTGAGGCATTCTGAGCAGATCCGCATCCACTCAGAATGCATTGGGGCAGTACGGATCAGTTCGGGGCCGCTTGTGAGAGCCTTCAAATGGAACACACAAGCGGAACCCCGAACGCAAGTGTGAAAGATTAGGGCACCATGGACCTGATGACAGATTCTTTGATCTTGCTCCAGAGATAGTTGAGAGTGAGCTTATGGAATTTCCTCTTAAACACAATAGTCATGTCTGTGACCATCTCTGGAATATTTGAAAGTACAAATAATGTATGCATTATTCATCACCTCAACAAATCAACACTGCACCAGCACCACTCCTCTGCAACAGGATTAACCCTTAATAACATGTCCTCAGCTCTATACATCAGATGATGGCGACAGGTTCCCTTTAATGCTGATTGCAATTGTCTGTATTATCTGTATAATTGTCTGTACACCCCTTATCATATGTATATCATGGAATGAATGGCGCTTTAATAATAATCTATCTATATCTATATCTTTTTTTCAAACTGGTGTAAAGTAGAACTGGCTAAGGCTACTTTCACACTAGCGTTTTGGCTTTCTGTTTGGGAGATCCGTCCAGGGCTCTCAAAATTTATATCTTAGAAAAATCCCATAAAGTGTCTCTACTAAAAGTCCACTTGGAGGAGCTAAATAGCTATAGACGTTTCCTTAGAGACCCTTTAAACACTCTCTCGGCAAAATTTTTCCTTAATTCGCAACATAAGATATACGCTCATGGAAACAAAGCCTCTAGATTAGTCATGAGCAGGGTTAAACAGAGAAAGTCAAACAACTTCGTACATATACTAACTAATGCCTCAGGTTCACATATTTTGATTAAGATCAAATTGCAATGCAATTTAGAAACTATTATGAGTCCCTGTATAACCTAGAGGGGCTTGCTCCTACTCCTCCTTCTCCTGAGCCATTATCATCCTTTTCCGAGTATATACAATAAAAATAAGACAGTTATCCTTTTACGTTATGTAGGCATATTTTAATCTTCCAGCTAAAATGTAGTGCGACCTCCGGTCATAATGCTATACTGTTTTTTTTTTTTAAACAGCAAGAAAATAGCGAATACCCTTCATACCTATAAAAATGATGTGGCATGTACTGGTGGGACAAACCCTTCAAGGTAAAAAAACAATTGCATGTGGATTTGTGTAGATTTCAAGCTTTGCATCAGTATGGAGAGTTTGAAGTTTTGCGGCATGCACTGAATTCCAAATTTTTTCCCACTGTGTGTGGAAAGCATCAAAGCAGCTCACCTACTGCTGGTGTTGTCCTCTTTGGAAACTCCACTGAGTCTGCAGAATCATCAGAAATCTTCTTGCCTGATAAGAGTAAACAGAAAATGATAAATATCTGTTATTGTCAAAACAAGTTTTATATATCAGTTTCTGAAATTGGTTATCCTTTTTTGTACAGTGATCAAAACAGTAATACAAAGTTGTTTACCCTTGGAAACGCTTTCTTCAAACACCTCAGCCCGGCCAAACCCGTTCTTGTAATCATACTCACCTGACTGAACCTTGCCGCTGGGCTCAAGTTGCATCACTGCCCCGCTGTCTTTGCAGGTACCAGGTCTCCCCACGTCAAAATCTGGTTTGACGTGGATGACCACTGCAGCAGTGACATGTCACCCATGTGGTACGTAGTCACAACCCCTTTTGGATTTCAATTGCATCTGTCTACAGCAAATATGATTATAGCCTCACTATCCCCATATCTTCTATAAAAGTAAACAGATTTTTACCTAATCCTGTAGTCCCTTTCCCCAGAGATAAGCAACCCCCACGGACAGTTCGGACCCATTTTTCTGACTGAAATCACATCCATATTTAAATATTTTTAAAGGCTATGGATACCTATGTGCATTAAAAAAATCAATAAACCCATATCTTGCTGTAATGTAGCACATAGTAAAATTGCACTTGTTTGGTTATTGGTATCAGCTTTGCGTCACACACACTCACAAATGCTTTTATGTGATTTTTACTCACTTATCCCCTGTGAGGCTCTGTGGGCGCTCCCTCAGCACTGGTCACATGGCCTCTCCCCTGTCTGTCGATTTCACATGCACCAGCACAGCTCTACTTCCCCCTACCTTCTCTGAGATAACAAGTTCTATGCTACAACTTGTTATCAGCAAATCTATTTATCACTTCTGTAGAAAGTCCATTATTTGTAGACAGCAATGGATATTTCTGCTCATAACGTTAGTGAAGCAATCTACTGTTGCATCTTACAGTCAGAGCCATGGCATTATAAGCATGATCTACAGTAGATCTCATTTACTGACAGGTATCACGCGGTCACTACATGCACTCTGTTCTGAATACAATATGGGCCAGATTTATCACTAGCTCAAGTCAGAATATTGGAATGAAAAAGTCACAAATTTTTGGGCAATTGCTAAAACTGTGCAAAAATTTGCGACTTTTTTCTGCTCTGCGCTATACTCGCCAGTTTTCTGAAAGTGGGCGTGATTTCTTATGCAAATTAATCTCTACAGATTTACTATTGCGACCATTTAAAAAGTCACTCCAGTGAGGACCATGCTTATCTTATGAGACTTTTTAATAGAACATGCGACTTCTTCATAAAAACGTGCAACTTTTTCGTAAAGATGTGCGACTTTTGTAAAGCTGCTTACTGACGGATAAACTGCTACCGTCAAACCACATTTATTACAGTCTTAAAGGGCCGATCATGAATCTGACTTGGCTAAAACTGACTTTAGCCATATGTGAAAGTGGAGTGAGCTGTCATAGTAATGACAAATCTGGCCCTTTATGTGTGCAGTCTGCACAGTGAACTGTGACCTTTTCCACACAAATTAGTATAGTGTGACGATTTTGTGAGCAAATATGACGCACCATGCTATGTACACATATAAGTACACAGTGGGGGAGATTTAGCAAAACTAGTGCAAATGAAAACTGGCTTAGCTGCCCATAGCAACCAATCATATTTCTCCTTTCATTTTCCAAAAGGGCTGTGAAAAATGAAAGGTGCAATCTGATTTGTTGCTATGGGCAACTTAGGCTACTTTCACACTAGCGTTCGGGCGGATCCGTTCTGAACGGATCCGCTCATAATAATGCAGACGGAGGCTCCGTTCAGAACGGATCCGTCTGCATTATTTTTAGCATAGAACAGCTAAGTGTGAAAATAGCCTAGTACGGATCCGTCCAGACTTTCAATGTAAAGTCAATGGGGGACGGATCCGCTTGAAGATTGAGCCACATTGTGGCATCTTCAAACGGATCCGTCCCCATTGACTTACATTGAAAGTCTGGACGGATCCGCACGGATCCGCACGCCTCCGCACGGCCAGGCGGACACCCGAACGCTGCAAGCAGCGTTCAGCTGTCCGCCTGTCCGTGCGGAGGCGAGCGGAGCGGAGGCTGAACGCCGCCAGACTGATGCAGTCTGAGCGGATCCGCCTCCATTCAGACTGCATCAGGGCTGGACGGCTGCGTTCGGGTCCGCTCGTGAGCTCCTTCAAACGGAGCTCACGAGCGGAAACCCGAACGCTAGTGTGAAAGTAGCCTTAGACTACTTTCACACTAGCGTTTTTGCAGATCCGTCATGGATCTGCAAAAATGCTTCTGTTACAATAATACAAAAACATGCATCCGTCATGAACAGATCTGGTTGTATTATGTCCTCTATAACCATGACGGATCAGTCTTGAACACCATTGAAAGTCAATGAAGGACAGATCAGTTTTCTATTGTGAAAGAAAATTGATCCATCCCCATTCACTTACATTGTGTGCCAGTGCGGATCTGTTTGGCTCCGCTCCATCAGGCGGAAAGAAAAATGCTTAAGGCATCCTTTTGGTGTCCGCCTCCAGAGAGGAATGGTGACTGAACGGAGGCAAACAAACATTCTGAGCGGATCCTTTTACATTCAGAATGTGTTAGGGCAAAACTGATCCGTTATGGATCGCTTTTGAGAGCCCTGGACGGATCTCCCAAACAGAAAGCCAAAACGCTAGTGTGAAAGTAGCCTTAGCCAGTTCTACTTTACACCAGTTTGAAAAAAAGATATAGATATAGATAGATTATTATTAAAGCGCCATTCATTCCATGATATACATATGATAAGGGGTGTACATACATAATACAGACAATTGCAATCAGCATTAAAGGGAACCTGTCACCATCATCTGATGTATAGAGCTGAGGACATGGGTTGCTAGATGGCCGCTAGCACATCCGCAATACACAGTCCCCATAGCTCTGTGTGCTTTTATTGTGTGAAAAAAAACGATTTGATCCATATGCAAATTACCCTGAGATGTGTCCTGTCCCGGAGCCGAGTCCAGCGTGAAGGAGCCCAGCACTGCCCTGCATCCTCAGAATCTCCTCCTTGCGGTGCTGGGCTCCTTCACGCTGGACTCATATCACGTACAGGACACATCTCAGGGTAATTTACATATGGATCAAATCGATTTTAATTTATTTCTTTTTTTACACAATAAAAGCACACTATGGGGACTGGGTATTGCGGATGTGCTAGCGGCCATCTAGCAACCCATGTCCTCAGCTCTATACATCAAATCCCAGTGACAGGTTCCCTTTAACAAGACAAGTTACAGACTAGAACAGAATGAGAGAGGGCTTTGCCCGTGAGGGCTTACAATCTACAAGGTATGGAGGAAGGACATAGTAGGTGCATGGTAGTATTAGCTGAAGCAGGGTCACTGGTTGTAGGCTTGTCTGAAGAGGTGAGTTTTCAGGTTTCTTTTGAAAGATTCCACTGTAGGCGAGAGTCCGATATGCTGGGGTAGAGAGTTCCAGAGTATGGGGGATACACAGGAGAAATCCTGGAGGCGGTTGTGGGAAAAGGTGACAAAAGGAGAGAAGAAGGTCTTGTGAGGATTGGAGATTACGTGTCGGGATGTATCTGGAAAGTAGCTCAGATGTATAGAGAGGACAGGTTGTGGGCGGCTTTATACGGGTTTGTTAACATTTTTAACTGAATTTGCTGGGCAATGGGGAGCCAGTGAAGGAATTGGCAGAAGGGAGAGGCAGCAGAGTAATGGGGGGAGAGGTGGATTAGTCGGGCAGCAGAGTTGAGGATAGATTGGAAGTGTGCGAGAGTGCTACATGGAAGGTCACAGAGGAGGATGTTGCAGTAGTCTAAGCGGGAGATGAGGGCATGTACAAGCATTTTTGCAAACTCATGGTTAACGAATGCGCGGATGCGGGAGATATTTATGAGTTGGAGGCGGCAGGAGGTGGAAAGGGCTTGGATGTGTAGTATGAAGGAGAGGGCAGAATCCAAGGTCATTCTAAGCCAGCGGACTTGGTTGATCGGGTAGTCTGCAGCCATTGATTGTGATAGATAGGTCTGTGGGGGAGGGTTGAGCAAGATGGGGGAAAGATGATCAATTCTGTTCTATCCATGTTAAGTTTAAGAAAGTGAGATGAGAAGGAGGAGGATATGGAAGAAGGCATTGTGGGAATCTGAATAGTAAAGTGGCGATGACCAGAGAGGTAGATTTGTGTCCAGATAAAAGTGATACTTAAATCCATGGGACTCTATGGAGCTATCCCAGGCGGAGGGTGTAGATAGAGAAGAGCAGGGGTCCTAGCTGAGAGCCTTGTGGGACAACAGAGAGGGAATGAGACGAGGAGATGGTGTAAGAGTGGGAGACACTTACGCTGGGTTCACACCTGAGCGTGCTCTGTATGCGCGATTTTATCAGGCGTTTACATACGCGGGAGGAAACAAGCAAACGCCCATTGTCGCGCGTTCCCGGAAGTCTATGTGCGAGAGCGCGCAACAATACGCCCCAAAGAATATCCTGTACTTCTTGGGGCGTAGGGCGCTTTACAGTGCGTTCCTACGCACTGTAAAACGCTCAGGTGAGAACCATGTCCATAGGGAATAATTGGTTTGTGCCTGTTGAGCGTTTTACAGCGCGTAGGAACGCGCTGTAAAACGCTCAGGTGTGAACCCAGCCTAAATGTCCGGTCTTTGAGGTGTGACGTGATCCAGGTCGGTGATGCCAAGAGATTATGGGCAGCACCGCATATTTTAGTTTTTTAGCTTTTATCTGACACTTTCTTTGTGTATTGCACTGCACTATTGTGTATTAAATTAAAAAATTGATAAGTCCCTTCCTTGTTGTCTTATAGAACTTGCTCTTTCGAAGGGAAAAACATTACCGGTAGTGTTTCAGAGAATTGTAGGTCCCATGTAGATAACTAGTGTTACGGTGTTAATTTTGGGTTAAGAGAATATGCGAGTATAGGCCCCTATTGCCTTATAGTATAGGCGGTGGCAGCAATTGCAATAGAAAACATTGGGGTGTTAGAATCTAGGAGAGTAAGTTAGCATAATTCCATCATCTAGAATAGGTGGGTGGGAATTTATGTGATAAATTGATGAGCTCACTAGTATAATTCACCCCGTGACATGACCCGAGAGTAGGGATCGTCACACCATCCAGGACCGCATCCTCTGTGTCAGCAGCACTGGAGTCCGTACCGTACATCGATACTGACAGCTGCACGATCTCCCCCGATGTCAGCTCTCCTCCCGCCACGCATCCTGCAGGCACAGACCTGACCTCCCCGCCTTGCGGCCGCCGCTGACAGTTTCAATTTAATATCCAGCCTCACAATCAATAAGTTTTTTTAAAAATTATAATACATCTTTATATGCATTATTCTATATTACCTACCCTGGATCAGGCACCCCGCATCCAAGTTCATGATAATCTTAAAGCGAACCTTTCACCAGGATTTCACATAATAAACTATTACCAGTACCTTATAGATATCCTCATGGTGTTTCAATGCATTATTGTGCCGCTTTCCTGGGATGGATATTCATGAAAAAAATGAGTTATAAAGTCCCGTCTCCAGCTCCTGAAGTCACGCTCCTGAAGTCACCTTCCCTCACTCCGGGCTGTACCTCCCCTGCCCTAACCCTGCCTCTATGTAGTGTAACCGACACCCGGCTCAGTCGCCGGGACCGCGCTTGTACAGGCGGCGCATGCGCAGTCGGACTCGAGCGCGATCCTGTAACTGAATCGCGCATTACCTCACACGCGATTCAGTTACAGGATCGCGTTAGAGTCCGACGGCGCATGTGCCGCCTGTACAAGTGCGGTCCCGGCGACTGAACCGGGTGTCAGTTACACTACATAGAGGCGGGGTTAGGGCAGGGGAGGTACAGCCCGGAGTGAGGGAAGGGCTACCCCCCTTGACTTCAGGAGCGGGACTTCAGGAGCTGGAGACAGGACTTTATAACTCATTTTTTTCATGAATATCCATCCCAGGAAAGCGGCACAATAATGCATTGAAACACAATGAGGATATCTATAAGGTACTGGTAATAGTTTATTATGTGAAATCCTGGTGAAAGGTTCGCTTTAACATTAATGTTTATTCAAAATAAATACAGCATTTCTATAATGACACAGTATATAACAATAAATTCAAAGACTCCAGCCAAGTAGTATTTAGTGCAATTTTGTGCATTTTGCATACAAAATGGTGGTTGCTGCGGCGAAGTGACGTTTCGGCATATCCGTGCCTTCATCAGACTAGTGCGACTTTGTGGGAGACTAGATCAGTTGTGGACACAGTGAAGGGTAGAAAGAAAGAGCGCTCTTTCTTTCTAGCGGTACTACCGCATGTCGACCCCTCACTGCGTCCGCAACTGATCTCGTCTCCAACAAGGCAGCACTAGTCTGATGAAGGCACGGATGTGCCGAAACGTCACTTCATTTTAGGCCGGACAGTCCGGCTTTCAGACTCCCTGTCCTCCAGTCTTTTGAGGATGGCCTGAATGGCCACCCTACCTTCCACAGAACTGTGCCCTCCACAGCACTCTGCTCCCTTAACAGTGTCATCCACAGTGCCCTGCCCCTTTAAAGCTGACCTACAGCAATAAGGAAAAATGGCTGGGTTGTTATGGAAACCTGGTGTAAAACTGTATGTGGAGACTTCGTCTAACACCACCAAAAAATATTTAAAAATGTGTCTAACAAACTTAATTTAAAACAATAGGTGATTTTCTAATGACACATTCATTTTAAACTAGGAAGGATTGTTGTGTTCTCCAAATGGAACTACAGAAACAAAATTTTAGATTGGTGGCTGCAGTCAGCCAGCCATTGTTTTATCACATACTGCATGAAAGGAGGGGATTCAAATTTATATTAGAGCTACTTAGGTTAGTTTCACATTAGCGCTATATATGGGGCAGCCTGCTCTATGCATATTTGCCGGAATGCGGCTGGATCTCCACCAGTCCCCATTATAGTTATTGGAGCCAGACAGAGATTTACAAACTTCTGGCAATGCCAGAATGCAAAGGGATCCAGCAAGCTGTGTAGTGCTAGTGTGAAATTAGCCTTAGACATGGCTCACGTTTTAGTTATTCGGTCAGTTATTTAGATCACTGAGGGTCCATTCACACGTCCGTTTTTTCTTTCCTGATCTGTTCCGTTTTTTGCGGAACAGATCAGGACCAGATCTGGACCCATTCATTTTCAATGGGTCCTGGAAAAAAATCGGACAGCACAATGTGTGCTGTCCGTTTCCGTTGTTCCGTTCCGTTCCGCATGTCCGTTTAAATATAAAACATGTCCTATTCTTTTCCGCAAAATTCGGATCCTGGTACAATACAAAGTCAATGGATCCGCAAAAAACTGAAGACATTCGGATGTCATCCGTTTTATGCGGAATCCGTTCCTGGAAACACACAAATTTTTATTTTTTTTTTCCATTTTTTTTTCAAAGAAATCCAAACAACTTTATTTGATTATTGAAATTTATACATGTATCCGTTTTTTGCGGATCCGCAAAAAACGGATGACATACGGAAACATTTTCAGGAACAACGGATCCGCAAAAAACGGACAGAAAATCGGGATATAGAAAAATACTGACGTGTGAATGTAGCCTTATTGTGAGCCAAAGTCATCACAGTGTAGGCGCCACTTCTGGTTTTGGCTCACAATAACTGTTAAAACTAACCAAATGACCAAAAAAATGAAGTGTGAACTTGGCCTTATCAGGGTAAATCCACTAGTTAAATTTGTAGCTTTCAGTGGAAGGGGATGAGGCCAGTACCAAGATTTGCTATGATATCAGTGAACACCTCTGTTTAAAGTCTATATTTAAACACATATTAGGGCTTGGGCTAGTTCCTTATGTCTGTAAGGGAAAATCTGCAAGGAACATCAGACAAAAAAGATCACAGAATATCCTCTGTACAGTCTTTCTACCTTGTAACCCAATTAGGGTCCATTCACACGACCGTTCTATCTCCCTAGCCCTTCGCTATTTACACAGGTACTACAAAAATTTTGAGTAACACCTAAATCAGAATGCAGAAATAATTACCTTTACCACGACGCACACCAAAGCAACTAGGATTCTGTGGTTCAGTATTCTCAGTCAGGTGGTTTTCTTGATACTTTTCAGCCTGTGGTATCTCACGATGGATGTGATAAGAAAGATTCCTTAGGAGGCATACCACATTCTCCACAAGCTACAGAAAAAAATAAAAAAAATAAAAAAATAAATAAAAACAAAGACCCATAAAAAAGTTAGCACTATAGTGTGTATTATACACACACACCCCAATACATTTGGGTAGAGATATGCAAGTAAGAAAAGGTTTTAAAGAAACACTCAAAATATTTTATCATTTGACATGTTTGTACATCAGGTATAGCTTTGCAGTCTTCCCATAAATTTCAATGAGACTTACGCCTCATCTCATGCACACAACTGTATTTTTATTTTTCATCTGTTTAGTATCCACATTAGGGCTCCTTCACACTTGCGGCAGGGCAGTCCTTTCCGCTGTTTCGCCGAGCCGCCGCTCCATCCCCATTGACTATAATGGAGACGGGGGCTGAACTCCGGCGCAGCACGGCGAAAGCCACCGGAGTAAAAAGTCGGACATGCAGGACTTTTTAGTCTGGCGGCTTTCGCCGTGCACCGCCGTTCTGCGCCGGAGCTCAGCCCCCGTCCCCATTATAGTCAATGGGGACGGAGCGGCGGTCCGGCGAAACAGCGGAAAGACGGATCCGACAGGGAGACCAATTACCTATTAGAAGCACTCTAAAAGGGGTACCATGATATGTCTGTTCAAGATCGACCCAGGGTTCCTTCGGAATGCCTTTAATCCACCCTACAAACCTAGCAAGAAGGACTGCATTGTTGTATAATTCAGGGTCAGGCAAACCTATCCCACCAAAGGGTTTGGGCTTCTTTAAAGTCGAGAAAGATATCCGAGCTTTCTTGCCAGCCCAAATAAATGATCTAATCATCCGATTAAACGAGGCATAAAATGATTTGGGCACTGGGATTGGTAAGACTTGTTGGAGATAAGTCATTTTAGGAATAACAAGTGAAGTCACTATGTTTTTCCTGCCAAACCAGGACAAAAGAAGCTTGTCAAGGGAGGACATCTGATCTTTTATTAAGTTCAAAAGCGTAACATAGTTTAGGCGAAACAGTATCGGGGTCAGGACCTATTTTGACTCCCAAATAAGTGATGTGTGGATTAGCCCAATTAAATGGAGATTTCGACCTGAGTTTATTAACCAGAGATGTGGGAAAACCAACGTTAAGGACATGTGATTTTGTGGCGTTAATTTTAAAATTAGAAAGCCTACCAAAAAATCCCAATATACGTTCAATATGTGGAAAAGCTATGGTCGGGTTCGTGAACATAATAAGCAAATCGTCAGCAAATGCTGCGACTTTGTGAATGTATCTTCCGGCACTGATCCCTTGAATCCCTTCCTCTTTTCTGATAGCCTGTAGCAGTGATTCCATGACTAAAACAAATAAAAGAGGGGAGAGGGGGCAACCCTGTCTAGTTCCGTTATGTATATTAAAGGGAGAGGATAATGAGTTATTTACGATTACCAAGGCTGATGCATTTGTGTACAGAAGATTGCATTCAAGAACTTTTCTGGAATCCCGAATGTTGACAGAACTTTACACATAAAATCCCAGTCTACTCTGTCGAATGCCTTCTCAGCATCAGTGCTGAGAAGGATCAGGGGGCGTTTAAATCTTTTTGCCTGGAAGATGCAGTTTAAAACTCTAGCCGTGTTATTCTTCTCCTCCCTACCCTTTACGAAACCTACTTGATCCTTTAGGATTAAGGAGGGAAGAAGGGAGGACAAACGAGAGGCCATTAATTTAGCCAGAATTTTTAGGTCTAAGTTTAGCAAAGAGATGGGACGGTAACTGGCACAGTCAGAACTAGCTTTCCCTTCTTTGTGGATTAAAGAGATGTGAGCCTTCGTCATGTCTGTAGTCATATTAAAGCCACTTAAAGCGCTATTACATACATCCAGTAGAAAAGGGCTTAAAATGTCGGAGAGAGATTTAAAGTATGATGCTGGAAGTCCGTCTGGTCCGGGACACTTTCCTCCAGCAAGCTGCTTGATAGTGTCTTATCTCTTGGAGAGTGAAAGGGGCTTGTAACCATTGGGCCTGTTGCATGGTTAATGAGGGTAAGGACAAGGATTGTAAAAAGGACGATATTAAATCGTTAGGCGGGTAAGGGTATTGTACTTTATTATCTGGATATTTTAGATTATACAAAGAATGGTAAAATTATTTAAATCGAGCAGCTATGTCGGATGTAGTATAGAATAGCTTACCACTAGTGGTTTTAATTTGATGTATAAAATTATGGGCCTTTCTTTGTTTAATCCGCTGCATCATGAACTTAGATGCTCTATCTCCGTAGGCGTAGTATTTAAAACACGCTTGCAGGTAGTATTTGGCTGAAATAGAATTTAGAATCTTTTTTAAAGGCTTCCCTTGCAGCTGTTAATTCAGTAAGGTGAGACTCTAGTAATGACTGTTTATGGAGGGTTTCCAGTTTTTGAATTCTACTGAGTAAGGAGTCTACTCGGGCTTGTCTGTCTTTTTTGGCTCTTGCACCCATTGAAATGAAGTGACCTCTTATGAATGCCTTATGGGCGTCCCATAAAACCTGGCAGGAACTAATTGAGTTTTTGTTGAGAATAAAATATTCTTTTAACGCTACTTGTGTCTGGGATAAAGGATCACCTGGGGCAATTAATTGCTCGTTAAGTCGCCATCTGAATGGGCGAGGTTCCATATTAGGGGCGAACAGTGTCAAAAATACAGGTGCATGGTCGGATAAATGCATAGTGCCAATGCTGGCCTGGCTGCAGAACTGAAGATGTTCCTTGGTTATGAACAAGTAATCTAATCTATGATAAGATCCATGCACGTGGGAAAAGAAAGATTAATCTCTTTAGTTGAGATTAAAGAGTCTCCAAGCATCACAAAGAGACCAATTGTGTAAGGTTTTCTTGAGGCGTCTAAGCACTTTGGTAGCTAATGGAAGTTTTTTAGAGGTGGAGTCGATGTGGGGTTCAAGTGTTAGATTAAGGTCCCCCCAAGAACTACCACTCCCTCCTTAAATGGCTCTAATAAGGATAGCACTTCTATAAGCCATGCAGCCTGGCCAACATTGGGGGCATATATATTGATGAAAGTGTAGATCTGATTAGCTATGGATCCCTTGATTACCAGGTATCTACCTTCCTGGTCTTGGATATGATCCTTCCCTAGGGCAAATTATTACCAGACCCAGGTTCGTATGTGGAGAGGCAACTATGTATGATCGCAGTGTAAAAGCGAATAGCGCAATACCCAATTATCGGGGCTTACGATTTAAGCCTATTTTGCCGGGTAATATCTAAGCGAACAAATACAACATACAGTTGGAAAATTCAGATGTAAGCATACGCATATTGTAGTGTACGTTAATCTTACAATACTACTACAGCATGCGTATTGAACTAAGGCTATAAGGATGTAGTTAAGCAGTTAACTGGAATGACATCAGTAAAATAATCGAAAGCTAACACCCATAATTTGAGTTGTTCACTTATGGTGAACTCTATAGTAGAACTGCAATTATATACTTTTCAAAAAAAGCCTTGAAGCACTAATAACGTAATTCCCATGTTTCGAGTCAGGGGATGTAAGCCTATGTTGCGAAGGAATATCTGAGCGATCAGCTGATATAGCGTAATAGAAAATTCGGATGCAAGCATTCGCATAATTAAACGATCACTGTCAAAAAGATTCTCATGCAGTCCTGTGAATTTATACTTATTGAGAGTGTCTTCCCCAGCGCATCAAACATAGTAAACCTGAACGAGGTGGACACAGTCAATCCTCTATCTCAAAGCGCCGTTCGTGACGAATGACTCCTTTCCAACTCTTGGGGTATGCGATTTCAACTTAAACAGAGAATTAACATAGCAGCTATCAAAAAAGTCGTAGAAAATGATCGGGTGAAAACACCTGCATATTATGGTGCACACTAGAAGTTATTTCTACAACAGTCCTGCAAGTGTATACTTATCAGGAAGAGCTGGGTTCAGTCGTCGATCAGAGGTAGTCTTCTCGGAGTGGCAACAGACATTTTCTACCTCTCTGCGGTTTTGGAGTACGTAGAGGTTCCCAAGGGATGAGAGGCGGTAGGTCCGGTAGAGAGCTAGTGTTTTGGAGCACTTCACAGTTTTCGATTGGCAGCGGCTGAATTTGAAGCTGCGAGCAGATCTTTTCCAGGTCCTTAGGTGAAGAGACGAACAAGCGACGACCGCCATGGGAGAATGACAGACCGAAAGGGAAGGACCATCGGTACAATATCTATGAGCGTAGCCAGTCCGTGAGTGGTTTCAGCGCTCTACGTTTGCGAAGAGTAGTTTGAGCTAGGTCTTGAAAAATCGCGATTTCATTGCCTTCCCACAGTAGCTCCGGGTTATTTCTAGCGCTAGAAAGGATTGCTTCTTTGACTGGAAAATATAGGAATCTACATATAATATCTTGTGGAGACTCATTCGGAAGCGGCTTGGGTCTTAAAGCCCTGTGAGCTCTTTCGATTATGATCTCATGCGCTGTATCGGGGCCTAATAACTGAAGGCAGATTTGCGTCACTGCTTCTGAGATATCGCCCGAGCCCACAGATTCAGGGATACCCCTAAACCGAAGGTTATTCCTTCGTCCCCTGTTTTCCTGGTCCTCCAGCGCCGTGTAGAGTGAATTTATGTGGGCTTGATGTTCCGCCAGGTTAACAGATACCTCTTTCTGATGCGCCACCATCTTATGCCGATTTTCCTCCAGGGTCTCTACTCTGGATCCAATGTGGCGAATATCACTCCTTATAGCCGCAAGTTCAGAGCCGAGAGGTTCCAGGGCTTCAGCAAGAGAGTCTTTGAGAAAGCTCCTGGAGATTGGAAGGGCGTCTGGGCTAAGGGAGGATTCCCTGCCTCCTTCAGCACCTAGCGGAGCTTGTTGTTTGCAGCCAGCAGCTTTCGGTGTTCCAGGCGCCATCTTAGTATATCTTGCCACATATGAAGCGGCAGCCTTCTTAATGAATTTATCCATTTCTCCGGGTTGAGTCGCCGTTTTGGAAGTACCGGAGTGTTCTGTGTTCTTTTGTCCACCAATTTTGACCATTTTCGGTCTGGTTAGCTTATGATAATAGGCTTAGAAGGATATCTAAGTAGCGGAGCGACGCTTCACACAGCCACCCACTCTTGACGTCGGCTCCGCCCCCCATTTTACCTCCTTTTCTTCTCACTAATTTGGTGGTATTTCATTGCTGCTGACATTTTTACATTTTTTGATATTAATCGAAATTGACCGAAATTTTTGCAAAAATAAATAAAAAATAAAAGACATTTTTCACTTTCGGTTGTAAAATTTTTCAAATAAAACTACATTTTTATATACATTTTTCTCTAAAAGTATTGTTCTACATGTCTTTGATAAAAAAAAAATGCAATGTGTATATTTATTGGTTTGGGTAAAAGTTATAGCGTTTACAAACTATGGTACAAAAATGTGAATTTCCGCATTTTGAGGCAGCTCTGACTTTCTGAGCACCTGTCATGTTTCCTGAGGTTCTACAATGCCCAGACAGTAGAAACACCCCACAAATGACCCCATTTCAGAAAGTAGACACCCTAAGGTATTCGCTAATGGGCATAGTGAGTTCATGGAAGTTTTTATTTTTTGTCACAAAATTTTACATGAACTCACCATGCCCCTCATAGAATACCTTGGGGTGTCTTCTTTCCAAAATGGGGTCACTTGTGGGTATTTATACTGCCCTGGCATTTTAGGGGCCCTAAAGCGTGAGAAGAAGTCTGGAATCCAAATGCGTAAAAAAATGCCCTGTGAAATCGTAAAGATACTCTTTGGAATTTGGGCCCCTTTGCGCACCTAGGCTGCAAAAAAGTGTCACACATGTGGTATCGCCGTACTCAGGAGAAGTAGGGCAATGTGTTTTGGGGTGTATTTTCACATATACCCATGCTGGGTGAGAGAAATATCTCTGTAAAAAACTAACTTTTCCAATTTTTTTTTATGAAAAAAAATAAAAATTCCGCTAACTTGTGCCAAAAAAATAAAAAATCTTCTATGAACTCGCCATGCACCTCAAAAGTGATCTTTTTATAGCGCCGCAGCGGTTTTACTGCGTTTTTGCAGTGATCAATTGCAGACAAGAAAAGGCATTTTCTATATAGTTCTGGTAATGTGCGGATCCGCAAAATGTAGAAAGCACATTGCCGGTGTCCGTGTTTTGCGGATCCGCAGTGTCAGAGCTTTGCGGATCCGTGGATCCGCAAAACACATACGGGCGTCTGAATGGAGCCTTACAGGGGGGCGATCAGGGAGTCTATATGGGGTGATCAGGGGGTTAATAAGGGGTTAATAAGTTATGGGGGGGGGGGTGTAGCGTAGTGGTGTTTGGTGCTACTTTACAGAGCTGCCTGTGTCCTCTGGTGGTCGATCCAAGCAAAAGGGACCACCAGGGGACCAGGTATATTAGACGCTGTTAACAAAACAGCGTCTAATATACCTTTCAGGGGTTTAAAAAAAATTGCATCTACAGCCTGCCAGCGAATGATTGCCGCTGGCAGGCTGTAGGTCAGCTGGTTTACCTTCCGATCCTGTGAACGCGCGCTCCACTGGAGGCGGTTAATCTTTGCTCATAGCCGAGATCTCCCAGACCCTTTATGAGTTTAGTCACTCTGTACTTTTTCTAACTCCAGGGCATCCCTTTTCCTGTATGTAGTCTCGTAGAAGGCTCTCAAACATTTTTCCCCACTATGGAATGTTAAGCTTACTGGTCTATAATTTCCTGGTCAAGATCTAACAACCTTTTTTAAAACACAATCGCCTTGAGCAAGTCCTTTGCTACAATGCCTGTCATTAACCCCTTAAGGACCCTTGCTGTACATGTACATCACAGCTGGACGTCACTTAAGGACCAGTGACGTACATTTATGGCAGGCTGTTCGGGAGGGTGCAGGAGCTGCACCCGCCCAATCATCGGCACGGACCCGGTAGTCATTGACAGCTGGGTCCCTGCTGCATACGCCAGCATCGTTGAAAACACAGATGCTGGCGTGTTAACCCCTTGTATGCCGCGGTCAAAGCTGACCGCAGCATACAGAGGGTTTGCAGAGGGTACGGGGGCCATCTCTTCCCCATCGGGTCCCCGTGCTGCAGTGGCAGGGACACGATGGCAGTCAAGGCAAGTCCAATGCCTTCCATAGGCATCGGAGCTCGCCTTCTATAGAAGCATGTGAGATCCAGCCCTTAGGCTGGGTCTCACAGGCGGGCTGTAACCATAAAAGCTGACAGTCAATGCATTACAATACAGGTTGTATTGTAATGCATTGTAGAGGGGATCAGACCCCAGAAGTATTTTATAATAAAAAATAAATAAAGTTTCAAGTAAAAAAATACATTCCCAAAATAAAACCCATAAAAAAAAAAAATTGTAAAAAAATAAAAAAAATTGTAAAAAAAATATAAAAAAAATAACGAAAACCAGACATATTGCCTATTGCTGTGTCTGTAATGACCGGCTCTACAAAAATATTATATGATCCACCCCCTCGCCTAAACGCTGGAAAAAAAAAAAACTATGCTAAAACGATCATTTTTTTTGTCACATTACATCACAAAAAGTGACTAATAACTAATATTGGGGCTTATGAGAGGCATAGGGACTGATATAGGGGCTGATGAGAGGCATGGAGGCTCTTATCTGAGGTCTGATTGGGGGTCATTTACATTGGGATCTGAGCTGACGTCTGATTGGGGGTCTGATCTGAGGTCCTATTGGGGTCTTATTAACATTGGGGGGTCTGATTGGGGCTGTCAGTTAAGGGCCGATTAACATTGGGGGTCTGACCTGAGGTGTAATGAAAAATATTTTTCTCTTATTGTCCTCCTCTAAAACCTAGATGCGTCTTATGGGCCAGTGCGTCTTATGGCGTGAAAAATACAGTATTTAACAATATACTTATCCAAAGCAGATTTTAAGCACTCCCATTTAGCGGTAGAGTCATTATGTGACAATAGTTGCTCCCATTCTACATCCTGAAGAGCAGTACTAACCCTGGGAAATTAGCCTTTTTAAAATTTGATATTTTTGCCATACCGATCAGATATTTTTTTTTTAACCAAACAAGAACACTATCAAATGTCTAGGATTAAAGACCTGCCCAATTAACCAAAAAAATGATGAGTGCCAAACTACCCCCAACTGGAGGATTCCAAGATTTTCATACACATGGGCCAATGGTGTTTTTTTCTCGTATGCCCAGGCAAGTTGAATGTGGAAGACATAGACCTCTGAGTTTTTGAATAGATGGGCACCGACTATTTTGAAATGCAATTGATTGACTCCCTGAGCTTATCTTTGTGGACAATTAAAGAGGTTATCCAGGTTCAGAGCTGAACCCGGACATAGCCACTTCTTCACTCATTCAGCATCAATGAGTGGAGCATTTCACTCTACACTGTTCCCCCTTGTCTTGTGCTGAATTGTGCAAGGGCTGTTTTGTTTACATTCTCACTACTAGACGGAAGTGTCTGCCTAGAAGTTTTCCTGCTTTTTTAAAATACAAAAAGTTTAAAATCGCCCCCTTTCCCAATTTTACATATAAAATTTACAAACAAAAAATAAACATATTACATATAGCCACGCCTGAAAAAGAGCAAACTATTAAAATATAAAAAAATAAAATAAATCCTATGCAGTGGACGCTGTAACAGGAAAAAAAAAAAATATCTAAACCATGTGATTCGACATTTTTAGTCACCTTGTCCCCCCAAAAAATAGGATACGACTGTTCTATTATGGGCCGGATGTTCCATAACATTTTTTAAAATTTACAAAAAAAATGTTTTGCATGGTATTGAATATCGCAATACTTTTATTATGGTATCAAAATAGAATCAACATTTTGGCATTGTGACAATGTTGTCAGTCTTTGGGTCAATGTATGTGAACAGATCTTTTGCCCGTTACTAAACAGACTTACTGTCAACCATCTGAAAGTCACCTCATATGAGCCAAAACTAGATCACCTTTGCAAAGAAAGTCAGGGACAACGGTCACACTGAATAGCAAGTTAAACTGATTTGGTTTATGGCACATACAGTTTGTGCTATATAATTTTTCTGTATTGCAGGAACGTCAAGCCTTTGTCCAGCTACAGGTATGAACCAAACCTGGATCTTCTTTGCAAAGAAAGTCAGGGATGAGGTTGAGACTGAATAGTAAGTTAAACAGGTATTCCAGTACCCCCTAGTAATTATCCCACAAATCATTTAAAAAACACATCAAAAAGTGTTATTCACCCCAAAATGATATCAATGAAAACTACAAATCGACCCGCAAAAAATCAAGCACTCAAACAGCACCTTAGAAAGAAAAATAAAAAAGGTTATAGGTCTTGGGATGTGGCGATGCAAGAAGATTTTCTTATGAAAAAGGTTTTTATTGTGCAAAAGTAGTAAAATGGAAAAAAAAATGTATATGGTATCACTATAATAATACTGACCCAGATAATACCGTTATTTATGAAAAATTAACACTGCAAAATGTATAATGTAAAAACTCTGCATTAATATTGCTGTTGCCCCCATCACACTTCAAACGTCAAGAAAGTTAAAAGTTAATAAGTAAGTTATGTGCACCCCAAAATGGTGCCATTAAAAACTACAACTATTCCCACATAAAACAAGTCCGCATATGGCTACACAGAAAAATAAAGTTATTCTCTTAGAAGGCAACGATGAAAAATAACGAATAAAATAAAACAAAAAAACGCTTGGTCAGTAAGGCTGAAAACAGGCTGGTCATTAAGAGGTTAAACACAACACAGTGTTTATTTAGCTACATTTGAGAAATGTTCCTACTAGTATATATTTTGGAACATCAGGGTGTGAGCTTAAAGGGTCACCCAGATTTTAACGTCAACCTTCCACTCTGCTACTTTGCACCACAGGTTTACGGAAATCTCCACCACTTGTCATATTAAGCGGACAAGATGCTTTAACCCCTTAAGGATCAGGCTCATTTTGACTTAAGGACCAGGTCATTTTTTGCAAATCTGACCATGTTGAGATAACTTTTAAACACTTATTATCCATGCCATTCTGAGATTGTTTTCTCGTCACATAGTGTACTTCATGACAGTGGTAAAATTAAGGCTACTTTCACACTAGCGTTCGGGTTTCCGCTCGTGAGCTCCGTTTGAAGGAGCTCACGAGCGGACCCGAACGCAGCCGTCCAGCCCTGATGCAGTCTGAATGGAGGCGGATCCGCTCAGACTGCATCAGTCTGGCGGCGTTCAGCCTCCGCTCCGCTCGCCTCCGCACGGACAGGCGGACAGCTGAACGCTGCTTGCAGCGTTCGGGTGTCCGCCTGGCCGTGCGGAGGCGTGCGGATCCGTCCAGACTTTCAATGTAAGTCAATGGGGACGGATCCGTTTGAAGATGCCACAATGTGGCTCAATCTTCAAGCGGATCCGTCCCCCATTGACTTTACATTGAAAGTCTGGACGGATCCGTACTAGGCTATTTTCACACTTAGCTGTTCTATGCTAAAAATAATGCAGACGGATCAGTTCTGAACGGAGCCTCCGTCTGCATTATTATGAGCGGATCCGTTCAGAACGGATCCGCCCGAACGCTAGTGTGAAAGTAGCCTTAGTCAAACATTTTCATTTTTATTTATAAAAAATAAATAACAAATTTACCAAATTTCTATTTCTTTACTTTTAGAATAGATAATACCTAGACATTAGAAGGCTTAGAAGTTTAGAAGCAAATCTTGAATTCCATGTGGTATTTTTATAGAGCAGGTTTTTATGGACACTGCTATAACCAATAGGTCTACTTAAAAAAATAAAAAATAAAAATTACGGAACATTAAAAAAAAGCATTTTTGAAACAAACAAAAAAAAGAGACAATTTTAGTGTCTTCATAGTCTGAGAGCCATTGTTTTTAAATTTTTGGGGGTGATTGTCTTAAGTAGAGGCAAATTTTTTGCAGGATGAGGTGACGGTTAGATTGGCACAAATTTGGGGGGAATACACATTTTTGATCGCTTGGTGTTGCACTTTTAGTGATGTAAGGTGACAAAAAATTGTTTAATTTAGGTTTTGATTTTATTTTTTTGACTATGTTGATATGAAGGGTTAGGTCATGTGATATGTTTATAGAGCCGGTTGATACAGACGCGGTGATACCTAATATGTCTACTTTTCTTTATTTCCCAATTTAAAAAAAAATTTATTTTACTTTTATTTTTACACTTTATTTTTTTGTCCCACTCTGGGACTTGAAGTTTTGGGGTCCGATTCCCTTTACAATGCATTCCAATACTTCTGTATTGGAATGCATTGGCTATATGAGTAATACAATGTGTATTACTCATACAGCTTCCTGCCTGCGAGATCCAGGGGGCTGGATCTCACAGGCTCTCCACCGGAAGTCAGCCATGATGCCTAAGGAAGGCATCGGGCTGCCCTCGATGCCATCGGATCCCCATTACAGCAGCAGGGGGACTCTATGGCTTCCACAATCGCCGCCGGAATGACCCGTAAACGCAGCAAACCGCAGGTCTGTACTCCCTGTGTCCGCAAGAGGTTAAACTAGGCAAATCCCAATGACCCACTGAAACCCACTTTCTTTCTAGCATTCAGCTTCTTCTGAGGTTGTGTATTTGTTTAGAACACAAGAAGGCTCTTATTAAAGTGACGTTTAGATCTTTAAAGGATCAAAAAAATAGTTACCACAAGGTAAAAATACAATGACATACAAATACAAAGCAACAACTTAGGGTACTTTCACACTAGCATTTTAGTTTACCGGTATTGAGTTCTGTCACAGGAGCTCAATACCCGAAAAAAACTTTTATCCTAATGCATTCTGAATGGAGAGCATCCCTTTTAGGATGCATCAGTTCAGTCCTTCTTACGTTTTTTGGACGGTAAAAAAAAATCTTCTATCTTTATTCAGCAGGGCCTGCGCGGACATCACTGCGCTCACCACGTGGTGAGCGCGATTACGTCAAAGGTCCTTTTGCATGTCCTGAAAGAACAAGAAAGAAGACGATGCCAGCAGCGCAAACAAGTGGATGAGGCGAGTTAATATTTTTTTTTTAACCCCTCAAGCCACATTTTAGTAAGCATTATGTATAAGGCTACTTTCACACTAGCGTTCGGCTAGCGTTCGATCGGATCCGTTCTGAACGGATCCGATCATAATAATGCAGACGGAGGCTCCGTTCAGTACGGATCCGTCTGCATTATTTTAGCAAAAAAAAGCTAAGTGTGAAAATAGCCTAGTACGGATCCGTCCAGACTTTCAATGTAAAGTCAATGGGGGACGGATCCGCTTGAAGATTGAGCCACATTGTGGCATCTTCAAACGGATCCGTCCCCATTGACTTACATTGAAAGTCTGGACGGATCCGCACGCCTCCGAACGGCCAGGCGGACACCCGAACGCTGCAAGCAGCGTTCAGCTGTCCGCCTGTCCGTGCGGAGGCGAGCGGAGCGGAGGCTGAACGCCACCAGACTGATGCAGTCTGAGCGGATCCGCCTCCATTCAGACTGCATCAGGGCTGGACGGCTGCGTTCGGGTCCGCTCGTGAGCTCCTTCAAACGGAGCTCACGAACGGAAACCCGAACGCTAGTGTGAAAGTAGCCTTAAGAATGCTATTATTTTCTCTTATAACCATGTTATAAGAGAAAAATAATATAGTAAATTGACTTATCAATTTACTAACATTATCTCCTAGCAACCATGCATGAAAATCGCACCACATCCGTACTTGCTTGCGGATGCTTGAGATTTTCACGCAGACCCATTCATTTCTATGGGGCCTGCGTTGCGTGAAAAACACAGAATATAGAACATGATGCGATTTTCACGCAACGCACAAGTGATGTGTGAAAATCCCCGCTCATCTGAACAGCCCCATTGAAGTGAATAGGTCCAGATTCAGTGCGGGTGCAATGCGTTCACCTTAGCAGGAAAATTGTCCAGTTCATCAAACGAGTTGTCCCCCAAAGAAATGATAAAGCTAATGGGACAAATACACCTTAAGGGTCCATTCACACGTCTGTAGTGTATTGCAGATCCACAATAAACCTGGCCGCCACCCCCCATAGAACTGCCTATTATCGTCTGCAATTGCAGACAAGAATAGGCCATGTTCTATTTTTTTCGGGAGCCATGGACAGGAAGATCGGGGCCGCGATCCGGAAATGCGGACAGCACACTGTGTGCTGTCTGAATCTCTTCCAGCCCCATAGAGAATGAATGGGTGCGGATCCATTCCGCAACTTTGCGGAACGCATCTGGACCCATTCTACAGATGTGTGAATCGACCCCAAGAAGATCTGCAACTAGCCCCTGATGTCAGACAGGCTGGTGTATATGCTAATGGACTTTTATGACCAAGTTTTATGGGGTCAGTTCTTGGCTCAGTATCTAAGATATATTTTCTTATGGGCATCGTAGCGACTTCATACCACTTTCATCCAACCCATCATAATGTTCTGCACAGATGCATAGTAAAAGACAGCAAAAGGAGTAAAAGACATTACAGGATGCGTTCTTTAATTACCACATCTTGCAGAGCTCTGATTAAGGAGACGTTAACACAGGTGATGGCGGTGGATGGCCTAATTCCAAATCTGGAAAACATTCCTCGGCGCAAGGAACCAGCCGGAAGATCCAGATTGATGTAGGTTGTCAGTAGTTTATTAAGCAGAAAGATACAATGCGTTTCACTAAACTGTGTAAAGTATTTAACACGGAAGAGGACAGTATACTGCTACAGAGGGATCTGGATAGATTGGAGGCTTGGGCAAAGAAGTGGCAGATGAGGTTTAAAACTGACAAATGTAAGGTTATGTACATGGGAAGGCATAATGCAAGTCACCTGTAAATACTACATGGTAAAACACTGGGTAACACAAATATGGAAAAGGACCTAGGAATTTTAGTGAGCAGCAAACTAAGAAACTAGTGTCAGGCTGCTGCTGCCAAGGCCAATAAGATAAGGGTTGCATCAAAAGGGGCATAGATGCACGTGATGAGAACATAGTCCTACCACTTTACAAATCACTACTAGTCAGACCACACGGAGTACTGTGTACAGTTCTGGGTTCCTGTGAACAAGACAGACAAAGCTGGAGAGGGTCCAGAGGAGGGCAACTAAAGTAATAACTGGAATGGGTGGACTACAGTACCCTGAAAGATTATCATAATTTAAGGAAATTTAATTTAGAAAAAAGACAACTGAAGGGAGATCTAATAACTATGTATAAATATATCAGGGGTCAGTACAGAGATCTCTCCCATCATCTATTTATCCCCAGGACTGTGACAAGGGGACATCCTCTGCGTCTGGAGGAAAGAAAGGTGTGAGGAATATGGATTAATATTTACTGTCAGCCATGTCCTCACACCCCCCCATTTGATTCAAAGCCCCCAGCCCTGATTATAATTTTATGCACCTCTTGGCATGATTCAGTGTATATGCAAAATAAGTTTCCACCCACCCCCCAGCCATCTGAGTGTCAGTGGGCCAGGAAGACGCCCCAGGGGGTCCAAGCTTCAAGGAGAAGTTCACACCTCCAGGCACCAGTTTGGAGCCACCTAAATCCGGCAGGAAAACTCTCAGCAGGGGGGTATCTGCTCTTGCCCGGATCAATGAGACTCCCTAGACATATTGGCACCTACCTCTCATAAGGAATTATGAATCACCTGGCCATCGCAGGCGCAAACCGGATACATATTTGTGTCCCGGTGGCCACGAGGTACGGTCGCATGGTCTTTGTTTACTCGTACCCAGTCGGGGTAGGGAGATACCCATATCTCCCCATAGAAACCACCTACCGGTACCAGGTTTGGGCTCTAATTGTAGCTGGAACCCAGTCAGGTCCATTAGTCTCAGAACCATCTCCCTGTGACCCTCTGGTCTGGAGCTATGAACCCTAAAGGGTTTTGTGGGTCATTTGCGGTCAGCTCAGAAGAGGGGGAGTTGACCCCTCCCGATGGGCCGTCTACAGGTTAAAAGCCTGGTGCCAGCAAGTAGGCGCGGTCTTTCTCTGAAGAGGGGTCACATCCTACACATGTGTTTAGAGGGACCCAGGAAATAGCAGGAGATCACAGCCCCTCATGTGGACTCCAGCTCAGGACATCACAAGGAACTTTCATCATACTTGGTAACTTACTTTTACACTGCTTAACCCAGTTGTACCCATATAATCTGTATCTGTAATCTCAGACCACTTTATATATTGTCTGTGTATATTGTGTCATATCTAGTGTGCTCTTACAGCGATTAAATCTATAATTTAATCTTGTGCTATCTTGTATCTCGATCACGAATCCCCACGTCCGTGTTTTGGCCTAGTTATAAGCTACCGCGGGTTGGTTTCTGACCCTATATAATCCCGTTAGCGGACAGGGCTTATATCAAACGAGAAACTGGTGGCAGTTACCCGGGCTGAGTGTGGGCTGTTTTCACTGTGGCAGGGAAAAGGCTCTCCCAGCTTGTTGCCTCTCTGTGCCTGCGTGGACAGGAGGTGTGTGTGTAAACTATACCAGCCTGACCTTACATGCTCCTCTGGAGGGCGTAACTTCACGTTTTTGGTAAACCCTGTGATTATACCGGGTCTCGTGAGCTCGACATGATTGACGTCAGCGGGCACAAGGGGTGGTATTCATCACAAAAGGTTTGTACACAAACATAGAAGAGGATTCTAAGAGCAGTGAGACTATGGAACTCTCTGCCTGAGGAGGTGGTGATGGCGAGTCCAGAGTTCAAGAAGGGCATGGATGTATGGGTCGTTGATCCAGGGAGTTATTCTGATTGCCTGATTGGAGTCGGGGAGGAATTTATTCAATTTTATGGGGAAAATTGGCTTCTAGCTTAGAGGTTTTTTTTTTTTGCATTCCTCTGGATCAACTTACAGGATAACAGGCTGACCTGGATGGACAAATCCTCTGGATCAACTTACAGGATAACAGGCTGACCTAGATGGACAAATGTCTTTTTTCGGCATTATAAACTGTTTCCCCTTCATCAGGTAAAAACAGCATACATAACATACTAACACTTAAAACAGGCATATACAGAAAAAATAAATAAATAAATAAATAAATAAATAAATAAAGGGGTCAAAGGTCTGTGGGGAGTGTTTGGGGGTGGTCCAGGGGTGTACTGGACGATCCCCCAAGAAGAAACACCAAATTTAGACCAAAATAGTAAAATAAACATGTACATCAATAAAATCCACTAAGATATTGGTGGTTCAAATGGTCAATAAATATTAATTTATACTCATATAAATCAGTATAAAAAAATCACTGAGAAGGGTCACATGATCAAGCCGGGATCACGTGACCACAGTAGTATTTCCAGGAGTCAGACATGACAGCACCACATGCAGGAGGTCTCCCTGCCCACTACTGGAACAGGAAACAGAGGTTAAAAGTTTCCCCCATCCCCCACACACACCAGTATTTTTTAAATGATCACCCAATAATTGATATCTACTGAAGCCCCTTTAAACAGCATAATAGTGAAATAATAATCTTTAAGGGAAATTAGGGGCAGGAACTCTGGGTGCTGTCATGTCGGACTCCTGGAAATACAATTACCAGTAAGACTAATCCTTACTTTCCAGGACGTCTTCCATGACAGCACCACATGAAGTAATACCAGATTAATATACAGACTTAGGGAGGGACCACGGCTTTGAGAATTTTCCGTCCAAACCTCTGGTCATGGCTTCCAGCAATATCTAATCTATAGTGTTTGCAAAAGGTATGAGAATTTGACCATGTAGCCGCCTTGCAAATCTGGTCGATAGAGGCTTCTCCATGTTCTGCCCACGAAGCTGCAACTGCTCTGGTGGAATGGGCTCTGATATCTTGAGGACAGGCTACTCCCTGCAACTGGTAGGAATCCCAAATTGCAGAATTTATCCATCTGGCTAACGTTGTCTTAGAAGATTTCTTGCCCCTGCTTCGGCCAGCAAATTGTATGAACAGATTAGCATCTTGCCTAAATCCACTGACAGCTACTAAATAGATCAGAAGATAATGCCCGACATCTAGCAAGTGGAAGCTTTTTTCCTCTTTCATTTTTTGGATACGCACAAAAGGTAGACAATATAATTTTCATGATTTAAATGGAACGAAGAAACCACCTTTGGTAAGAAGGTTGGATCTAGCCTGAGGATAACCCCATCATCTAAAATTAAAAAAGGTAAGGTTTTCGGGTGGTTAAGGCTTGAATTTCATCTAACCTACGTGCCAATGTTATCGCCACTAGAAAGGGTATTTTTTTGGGATAGATATCTCAAACAGCTATCTTGCATAGGTTCAAAGGGTTCTTTTATTAAACCATTGAGAACTATTGTTAGGTCCCAGGGTGGGACTGAGGATTTCAGATAGGGCTGCACGATAAATCGAAAAAATAATCAAATCGCGATAATCGGAAAATGCGATATGGCGATTTGGCCGACCCGAAAATGCCACGAATATATATGAAGGGGCCCCGCGCACATAACTGGCTTTATGTGTAAAGTATTTTACTACTGAGTGAAACAATCTCTCTCCTATTGATAACATGGCCAGCCTCTGTACTCACTGTCACTATGAATGCACTGCAGCGAGCGGGCCGGCCGGCGCGTGACTGAAATCAGAGGCTAGGGTGTTAAGGTGGCTGTCAGGACTCGAACCCGTGGCCAGTCATGTCCCAGGCGGTAGCTCTACCCACTAGGCTACCGTCTCTCCTTGGACTATTCTCTTGCTAACTTCTAACTACCTCTCTTGTCCTTGCCTTGACCTGCTGATTATTCCAATCTCTTGCACCTGCTACTTCCCTATAAAACCCAGCCCTTGAACCCAGCCCTTTGCTGGTTATTGTGCCTCCAAGCCTGTAGCAAGCTTCCTCTCTGCTCCTCCACCACTATTGCTGTTTTACCCTCGTTGCCAACCCGGACCGTTTTGACCTCGCTGATTTGCCGCCTGCATTGACTCACTGCTTACCACCGACCACGCCTCCGTCTAATCCTGCTGTTACCTCGCTGCCCTCTCTGCTGCCGACCCGGACTGATCGACCACGCTACCTGCCTCCTGCTTCTGCGGGCCTTTGCCACTGGACTCCATACTTCCAGCTCGGGTGTCCTCTGACTCAGGTGAGCCTCAATTGACACTACCACCCTAACAGAATAACCAGCCCAAAAAAAAAAAAAATGGAGTCCGTAATGGCCACCCTGCGCAAGCAGGTGTCTGAGCTGCAAGAGTTCGGCACCACCTACCAGGAGAAATTTTCACTACTCCAAGTCAGGTACAGAGTCAACAGGGGGAGATCATTGAGCTCCAACGGCAACTCCTGGACGTACGCGGTTGCAGACACCCGCATGTCACTACCCTCGAAATTCAATGGAGATCGTCGCCAGTACCGGGGCTTTCTCAATCAGTGCCGTATCTACTTCCGGATGCATCCGGCCCCCTTTTCCACTGACGAGAAGAAAGTATTGTTCATTGTTAACCTCTTGACGGACGAGGCCCTGGCATGGGCGTCTCCATACGTGGAAATCGATAGCCGTCTACTGCACGATCTGGATGTTTTCATCACAGCTATGAGCCAGGTCTTTGATGACCCCAATCGTTGTGCGACAGCTGAGGCAAGACTACACAGTCTTCGACAGGGAAGACGCTCTGTCGCCGAGTACGCCGCCGAGTTCCGCCGCTGGGTCTCAGACACCAACTGGAATCCAGCTGCTCAAAGGAGCCAATTTCGGCGAGGTCTATCGGAGGCGATCAAAGATGAACTTGCCAGACTTGGAGCCCCGGATGATTTGGACGACTTCATTCAGGTGTGTGTCCGTATTGATCAGAGGCTCACCGAGAGAAGGAAAGAAAGGCTCTGGTTCCAAGGCGACAGACCCACTTACTCTCTCTCCTCTACTACCCAGCAGGTCGCCCAACCTCCCATCGAGCCGATGCTGGTTGACGCAGTGCGCAAGACTCTGTCTGTAGCAGAAAAAGAACGACGACTGGCCGAAGGCCTCTGCCTCTACTGTGGGGAGCCAGGGCACATTGCCATCAAATGCCCCAACAAATCCCGCAGAACCATTGCCGTCACTAAACTGCGAGAGCAGCGGCAGGCCGCAACCCCACCGGTGACGGCAGAGACAACTGAGTTAGCAGCCACCGGGTCCCACTTCACCATTCCAATTGTCATTACCATCGGGGATCGACGACTTCTCTGTTCTGCAATGCTCGACTCCGGAGCTGGCGACAATTTTATGGATCTAACTTTTGCTCACGAGAACAACATTCCACTTGTAACCAAGACAGCCCCCATCGATCTGGAAACGGTGGATGGGTCTCCACTCTCCTCGGGACCAGTTACACATCAGACCGCAGATTTACAGCTCCACATTAAAACCGACCACCATGAGACGATCCACTTCTCTTTGATTGCCTCCCCCAAGTTTCCGGTGATCTTGGGCATCCCGTGGTTAGCCAGTCACAACCCGTCGGTGGACTGGGAAACCCGCTGTCTACAGTTCATATCAGAGTTCTGCTCTTCGAACTGTCTGCATGAACCTGCTTCCCCAAAGCCCAAAGAATCTTTCATCTCGGAACCAACTGTCAAGGAGCTGTTGCCTCCACAATATAGCGAGTTTCAGGATGTCTGCGACAAAAAAAACGCAGACAAGCTGCCCCCGCATCGACCATACGACTGCCCAATTGAATTATTACCTGGGGCTGAAATACCCTTTGGCAGCATCTACTCCCCCTCGGAGCCTGAACTCAAGGCCCTGAAGGACTACTTGGACGAGGACCTAAAGAAGGGCTTCATTCGACCCTCCACCTCCCCTGCGGGAGCACCCTTCATCGTGGAGAAAAAAAAAAGACTCCTCTCTACGCCCTTGCATTGACTACCGCAAGCTGAATGATGTTACGGTAAAAAAACAGTTACCCTCTCCCCCTGATTTCGGAACTTCTCGAGAGACTCCGGGCAGCGAAGGTGTTTACGAAGCTCGATCTTCGAGGGGCCTATAATCTGGTTCGCATTCGCCCCGGGGATGAATGGAAGACCGCCTTTCGCACACGATACGGACATTTTGAATACCTAGTTATGCCCTTCGGACTTTGCAATGCCCCAGCCACTTTCCAACATTTCATTAATGACGTCCTTAGGGACATGCTAGATCTGTTCGTAGTGGTATACCTGGACGATATTTTAATTTTCTCGGAAAATCTCGAACAACATCGAGAACATGTCCGCAGGGTGTTACAAAGACTCCGCGAGCAGTCTCTTTACATCAAGCTCGAGAAATGCGAGTTCGAACAGACCACCACCCAGTTTCTCGGTTACATCATCTCCCCGGAAGGGCTGAGTATGGATCCTTGGAAAATTCAGGCTGTAATAGATTGGCCTCCCCCTAAGAATGAAAAGGAAATACAGAGGTTTGTCGGCTTCGCCAACTTTTACCGAAAATTAATTCGGAACTTCTCAAAAATCGTTACTCCAATTACCCAGTTAACCAAAAAGACTGTGCCCTTTTCCTGGACACCTGAAGCACAGGAAGCCTTCACCAAGCTCAAATCCCTCTTCACGTCTGCTCCAATTCTGATCCATCCTAATCCCGAACTGCCATTCACAGTCGAAGTGGACGCTTCCGACACCGCAGTAGGCGCTGTCCTATCACAACGTACGGGAGAAAAGATGCTTTTACACCCTTGCGCCTTCTTCTCTCGCCAAATGTCCCCCGCAGAAAGGAACTATGACATCGGGAATAAGGAATTGCTGGCAATCAAAGATGCCTTCTTGGAGTGGAGACATCTATTGGAGGGGGCCATCAATCCCATAACTGCGTTTACTGACCACCGAAACCTCGAATTCATCCGTTCTGCCAAGAGGCTTTCCGCCAAACAAGCCAGATGGAGCCTTTTTTTTCTCGATTCAATTTCATTATCACATATCGCCCGGGGTCGAAGAATGGCAAAGCAGATGCCCTTTCCAGGATGTTCTCTGAACCTTCACAGGACAACAAGGGCCAAGCCAGCATTCTACCCGAGAAAAAGGTCTTGGGAGCTACCTACCCAAAGGAACTCCTGGGGTCAATCAAGAAAGCTTATGAAAAGGACCCCTTCCTCACCCACCCAGCAGAAGACGTCAACCTCACCCTCAAGGGTGGCTTCTGGGTATACCTGGATCGACAACTGTACATACCAGAAATGGCACGGCTCAAGGTACTAAAATATAACCACGATACCAAGTTGGCTGGCCATCCAGGTACAAGAAAGACCCAGGAACTCCTGTCCCGCTCCTTCTGGTGGCCGTCATATAAGGAAGATACTAAAAGGTTTGTCTCCTCATGCACGGTCTGTACCTGCAACAAGACTCCCCGCTCTTCACCCGTGGGGCTGCTGCGACCACTCCCCATCCCCTCCCGCCCTTGGGGTTCAATTTCTATGGACTTTGTAGTTGACCTACCCCCTTCAAAAGGGATGAACACCATCTTGGTTGTCGTGGACCACCTTACCAAGATGGCGCATTTCATCCCCTGTAAGGGCCTACCCACCGCCAAACAGACGGCTGACCTGGTATTGCGTGAAATCTTTAGGTTACACGGGGTTCCGGATGATGTGGTCTCTGACCGAGGAGTGCAATTCACCTCTAAATTCTGGAAAGACGTCTGCCTGGCCCTTGGGATCACGGTAAACCTGTCCTCCGCCTTCCATCCCCAGTCTAATGGGCAGACAGAGAGAACGAACCAGACCCTCGAGCAGTACCTACGTTGTTTCATCACTTATTTGCAGGATGACTGGTTGGACCACCTTCCTACGGCCGAGTTTTCCTACAATAATGCGGAACACAGTTCCACTTATTACAGTCCTTTCTACGCCAACACTGGCCTGCATCCAGCTTTTATCCCACGCCTGCCCATCACCTCCACGCTTCCAGCTGTGGCCGAACGCCTGGCAAATTTACAAGAGGCACAAGAGAACATTTCCAATAATCTCCTTGAGGCTCAGAGACGCTTTAAGCGGGCGACAGACAAACATCGTAGACCCGCTCCGGACTTTCAGATAGGAGATCAAGTGTGGCTCTCCACAAGAAACCTAAGACTGAAGGTACCTGCTCAGAAACTGGGCCAAAAATACTTGGGGCCTTTCCGGATCTCTGGTCGGATTAATGAAGTCACCTTCCGACTGGACCTCCCACATTCCATCAGGGTGCACCCAGTCTTCCATTGCTCTCTTCTCAAGCCGTTTGTAGAGAACACCTTCCCTGGCGGCCATCCTCTCCCCCCCCCCCCCCACCACCACCAGTAAGGGTACAAGGCGAAGAGGAGTACATTGTCTCTAAGATCCTTGACTCCAGACTCCACCGGGGCAAAATCCAATACTTGCTATCCTCCAGAAGACAACTACTGGGAACCGGAGGAGAACATTCATGCCCCCAGACTTGTCAGGGAGTTCCATCTGAGTCACCCAGACAAACCTTCCCCTGCGGTGTCCACTAGGCTACTGTCTCTCCTTGGACTATTCTCTTGCTAACTTCTAACTACCTCTCTTGTCCTTGCCTTGACCTGCTGATTATTCCAATCTCTTGCACCTGCTACTTCCCTATAAAACCCAGCCCTTGAACCCAGCCCTTTGCTGGTTATTGTGCCTCCAAGCCTGTAGCAAGCTTCCTCTCTGCTCCTCCACCACTATTGCTGTTTTACCCTCGTTGCCAACCCGGACCGTTTTGACCTCGCTGATTTGCCGCCTGCATTGACTCACTGCTTACCACCGACCACGCCTCCGTCTACTCCTGCTGTTACCTCGCTGCCCTCTCTGCTGCCGACCCGGACTGATCGACCACGCTACCTGCCTCCTGCTTCTGCGGGCCTTTGCCACTGGACTCCATACTTCCAGCTCAGGTGTCCTCTGACTCAGGTGAGCCTCAATTGACACTACCACCCTAACAGTGGCATTGGCACGATGGAAGCAGAAACAGGAGATTTCATCCCCAGCCCTTTCTTCAGGATGTCAAGGAGTCTTACACCTGGAGAACACCAGCTAGAGATCACAGCAGACACCTAGGCATCGTGTAGGAGCTGCTAGCAGACTAATAATCCTCTAGGCAAGAAGCCAAAGCAGGAAGCGCCTTATCAGAGAAGGACTCGGACCAGCTGTTACGTGATCTTCAGGTCAGTGACAAGGGGGCACAGCACCCACACTGCTCAGTGTGAGAGCTGGGAGGACGATACTTTCACTACACAGCAGAGCGTCCTCCGACACTGCTCCAGCACGTCCTCGCTCTCCACTTCTATCTCCCAAGTCTGCGCTGCAAACAGAGCATGCGCAGTTCTGTTTCAGACACAGCACAAGGAAATAAAGAACAGCGCATGCACGGCCACCCAGCGCGTTCACGAAAGAAATGAGGCCAGCCACTGGATCGATGTGGTTCCTCTGCGCATGCGCGTTCTCTGCATTTGGCCGTAACTAGGGGAAACACAATCACAACAATGAGATAGGAGGGGAAGAATTTTATCAAAAAGGGTGGGAATTGGCTAATACATTATATTTACAAAAATGATCACAGTCACATCATTACGAGATTAGACAGTGATCATTGTGATGGGAATACTCCTTTAAAGGCTCTCTTATAAATGCCCGACAAGTGCTGTTCCCCACCTTTAGGAGAAAAAGGTTCAGCAATTCACGTTCACCGATTTAAAGCAGCGGATCATTTCTTTCTAAAATGCCTGATTATCTTAATGAAAAGGAGCTGGGAAGAAGTCGCTTTGAATTGGCAACTGTCTGCATTCTCACAATAGATGAGGGCCCAATGGTGGAAACGGCACCTATGATATGCACATCTGCCATATCCTGTCAATATGCAAAAAATATGTAACTAGAACAAATTACCTTTAACTTTTTTCTACCATTCAAATAAATTCTCCACATAATTTTCAAGAGAGAGATCATTACTACAGCAGTCTGGTGGTTGTAGGCAAGCCATGCTATTACACAACTCAAATTGCTAATCCCCTTTTCTCTGTCAGCACCATGCCAAACCTACCAATAGTGAACATAATGAACACCAAATAATACTAGCTCTTTAGTAGACAATCCATAGCCAATCCTATACCTCTAAATACACAGTAAATTCCCATACAAAAAACTAAACTAAATACAGATAATACCACATAATAAAAACACAACCAAAATCCTAAAAAAATTAATTGGATTATGTGTGACACTACAACAACCACAATGCATTTAGAGGTATAGGAGTGTTCTTAATAAATTGCATTACTGTATGGCTAATATATTGTTTACTTGGTCATTAAAGAGCGAGCATTCTTTGGTACTCATTACTTTCATTATTGGTGGGGTTGGGCTCCCCTTTAATCATGACCAGGTGTTCACACATTCATTGGTGAGCCACTCCAGTTTTATTTTAGTAACCATGCCAACCATGTTTAAGCTGAACAAGCCATGTATATTAAATTAATATATACCTTGCTGTCTGTTTGTCCATGGCCCACCTCTGAGCGCAATATGTGGACCACAGAATCCACAAGCCCCTCAGACTCCCTCATTTTCCTGCGTGCTTCAGAACGCTCAGATGAGATGTTCCTGAAGGGGAGAAAATACATTTTAAATATTTTCAATACTAAAGTTAGAGCAGTAGTCAAAGTTTGCCAAATGTTTTTATAACTTTCTATTTTTATATTCGATTTCAGCAAAAGTTATGCCCTGCACACGATGAGGACAGCGATTGGCTATATGGTGACCTGTGTGTACGGAATATCACCACTGCAGCTAGAATCAATGACAGGGAGCTCTTAGCTATAAGTAGCAGAGAAGAAAAGGGATAAGTATGGCTTCTGTTGAAATTTTACCAGTTACAGGGCCTGCCTAAGTTTCTATTAAACTCTAACAACGTGGGGCAGCACGGTGGCTCAGCGGTTAGCACTGTATATGTGTATATATATCTCTTATCGCTTACTAGCAGAAGGACCCAGCTTTGCATGGGTATATTTTATCTATTTCATTTAATGTTTGTGTGTCATTAAAAGATAGACAGTACCCCCTCATAACAGTGACTTCCACAGTACCCTGCCCTGTTAACAGTAAACTCCACAGCCCCTCACCCCTTAAAGAGGACCTTTCACCGATACTGACATTGTGAACTAAGTATACAGACAGAGAGCGGTGCCCGGGGATCTCACTGCACTTACTATTATCCCTGGGCGCCGCTCAGTTCTCCCGCTATGCCCTCCGATATCGTCGGTCAGTAAGTTATAGTGGGCGGAGTCTGCCCTTGTTCTGCTGTAGTGCTGGCCAATCGCATCGCAGAGCTCACAGCCTGGGAGAAAATAACCTCCCAGTCTGTGAGCTCTGCAGTGCGATTGGCCAGCGCTACAGCAGAACAAGGGCAGACTCCGCCCACTATAACTTAGTGACTGAAATCTCCACCTACCATAACTTTGTGACCGAAGATACCGGAGGGCAAAGCGGGAGAACGGAGCGCCGCCCAGAGATAGTATGTTCAGTGAGATCCCCGGGCGCCGCTCTCCATGTCTCTAAACTTAGTTCACATTGTCATAATCAGTGAAAGTTCCTCTTTAACACTGACCCCCCCCCCCCCCCGCCCACAGAGCCGCACCTCCCTAAAATGGGACCTCCACAGCAGCCCACCCCCTTAACTGTAACCTTCACAACAGCCCGCCCATATAAGCGAGTTTCACAGCACCCAACTCCCTTGAAATTGACCTCCTCAGGGACCTGCCCCTTAACAGAACAGTGACCTATATAGCACCCCGCCCCTTAACACTGACCTCCATAGGGGACTGGCCCCTTTTGTGTGACCTCCACTGTTCCCTGCCCCCTTAACAGAGCCCTCCACAGCACCTGTCCCATTAACAGTGACTGCCACAGTACCCAGTTCCCTTAATAGTGACCTCCACAGTACGCTGCTGACTTAACAGTGACCTCCACAGCAGCTACCCCTCTAAAGGGTTTCTGCCACCAGATTTCACCCTATTAAGATACCCGACATCAGCGATGTTCTAATAACAGCTAAACCTAACAATCCTATTCCTACTTTTATCTATGCCCCCCATTACACCAGAAATCTAACGTTTATAATATGCCAATTAGCCTCTAGGAGCAGGGGTTGTTCCTGCTCCTAGAGGCTCCGTTCTCCCACCTTTGTCGCCTCCCAAAAAGTCCATATTGACAGGGCCAGGCAGTGCTCACATCTGTCTGCCAGCCCTGTGCTCTGTTGAAATCTTCTCGTGCCGTTCAGTATTCGGCGCGGTGAGGGAAAGTGGCTAGCAGGCTGCCAGCTTTATCACCGCGCCTGAACGGTGCAAGACTTTATCAGAGCACAGGGCTGGCAGACAGATGTGCACGCTGCCTGGACCTGTCAATCAGGACTTGGAGATAGGCGACAAAGGTGGAAGAACGGAACCTCTAAGAGCAGGAACAGTTAGATTTCTGGCGTAATGGAGGCGTAACGCCGCTAATGTCAGCTAGCTTAATAGGGTTAAATCTGGTGACAGAATCTCTTTAATAGTGGCCCCTGCCCTCTTAACAGTGACCTCCAGTGCCCACCCCTTTACCAGTGACCTCCACAGCACCCTGCCACTTTAAGGCTAGGGATAGGGCTACATGTTTTGCGCAACATTTTGTCATACCAATGTTGCGCAACAATCGTCTGTTATGTAAATTGTAGATTCTAACTGAAGGCATCAAAACTATGAATTAACATGTGAAATTATATACATAACAAAAAAGTCTGAAACAACTGAAAATATGTCATATTCTAGGTTCTTCAAAGTAGCCACCTTTTGCTTTGATTACTGCTTTGCACACTCTTGGTATTCTCTTGATGAGCTTCAAGAGGTAGTCATCTGAAATGGTTTTCACTTCACAGGTGTGCCCTGTCAGGTTTAATAAGTGGGATTTCTTGCCTTATAAATGGGGTTGGGACCATCAGTTGCGTTGTGGAGAAGTCAGGTGGATACACAGCTGATAGTCCTACTGAATAGACTGTTAGAATTTGTATTATGGCAAGAAAAAAGCAGCTAAGTAAAGAAAAACGAGTGGCCATCATTACTTTAAGAAATGAAGGTCAGTCAGTCCGAAAAATTGGGAAAACTTTGAAAAAGTGTCCCCAAGTGCAGTCACAAAAACCATCAAGCGCTACAAAGAAAATGTCTCACATGCGGATCGCCCCAGGAAAGGAAGACCAAGAGTCACCAGCCTCAGAAATCGCAGGTTGACAGCAGCTTAGATTAGAGACCAGGTCAATGTCACACAGAGTTCTAGCAGCAGACATCTCTAGAACAACTGTTAAGTGGAAACTGTGAATCAGGCTTTCATAGTAGAATATCTGCTAGGAAACCACTGCTAAGGACAGGCAACAAGCAGAAGAGACTTGTTTGGGCTAAAGAACACAAGGAATGGACATTAGACCAGTGGAAATCTGTGCTTTGGTCTGATGAGTCCAAATTAGAGATCTTTGGTTCCAACCACAGTGTCTTTGTGCGACGCAGAAAAGGTGAACGGATGGACTCTACATGCCTGGTTCCCACCGTGAAGAATGGAGGAGGAGGTGTGATGGTGTGGGGGTGCTTTGCTGGTGACACTGTTGGGCATTTATTCAAAATTGAAGGCATACTGAACCAGCATGGCTACCACAGCATCTTGCAACGGTATGCTATTCCATCCAGTTTGCGTTTAGGTGGACCATCATTTATTTTTCAACAGGACAATGACCCCAAACACACCTCCAGGCAGTGTAAGGGCTATTTGACCATGAAGGAGAGTGATGGGGTGCTGGCCTCCACAGTCACCGGACCTGAACCCAATCAAGATGGTTTGGGGGTGAGCTGGACCGCAGAGTGAAGGCAAAAGGGCCAACAAGTGCTAAGCATCTCTGGGAACTCCTTCAAGACTGTTGGAAGACCATTTCAGGTGACTACCTCTTGAAGCTCATCAAGAGAATGCCAATAGTGTGCAAAGCAGTAATGAAAGCAAAAGGTGGCTACTTTGAAGAACCTAGAATATGACAATTTCAGTTGTTTCACACTTTTTTGTTATGTATATAATTCCACATGTGTTCATTCATAATTTTAATGCCTTCAGTGTGAATCTACAATTTTCATAGTCATGAAAATAAAGAAAACTCTTTGAATGAGAAGGTGTGTCCAAACTTTTGGTCTGTACTGTATGTGTCGGTCTCTGACTGTCTGTTCTTTATGGATGGCCAAACAACTTGACCGATCTTTACCAAATTTGGCACACGGGTACATCAGGTGCCCGGGAAGGTTTAACACAGGGTCTCAGCTCTCTAGGACGTACAGTTATTGAGATATTCCCCCAAAAATTACTTGGCATTAGCCAATACAAGCCTGAAAGAGTCTCTTTTCATATCCCAACTGCCATACACACGGTCACGTGTCCTTTATCAGCCAATAGAAGCTTGCAGACGCCTAGTCTCCACATACACATAGTTTTACTCCAGGTTTCCATAACAGTCATTTTTCTTCACTGCAGTAGGTCAGCTTTAGGCTAGGACTACACGATGACATGTGGCGCATGACACATAGGGCACAACTACACTGCTACATACATACATCTTGGATGGATTTTTTGCTACTGTAGTGTCGCAGTGCGACACCATAGCCTATCATTATAAAAATTGCTGCGTGACATTGGTCTGACAAAATGTTGCGCAACACAGGTCATCATGTACCAGTAGCCTTAAATGGACAGGGCACTGCAGAGGTCACTGTTAATGGGGCAGGAGCTACTATTAAAGAGGCAGCTGCTGTAGAGGTCAGTGTTAAAGGGGCGGGCACTGTGGAGGTCACTGTTAAAGGGGCGTTCACTGTGGATGTTACTTTTAAAGGGGCAGGCCACTGTTAAGGGGGCAGGGGCCACTACTAAAGGAGCAGCTGCTGTGGAGGTCACTGTCAAGTCAGCAGGGTACTGTGAGGTCACGGTTAAGGCAGCAGGGTAATGTGGAGGTCGCTGTTAAGGGAATAGATGCTGTGGAGGTCTCTGTTAAGGGGGCAGGGAACAGTGAAGGTCACAGATAAGGGAACGGTCCCCTATGGAGGTCAGTGTTAAGGGGCAGGGTGCTGTATAGGTCATTGTTAAAGGGGTTTTACCATCTCGCAGATTTATCCTCTCCTTTAGCCTGACTGTTGTTCACTTCCTGGGTTCTTGCTTCTGAGGCTGGGCGGGCTTAGGCAGTTTGATTGATGGGCTGCCACACCTCCTTATGACATCATCCCCATTCCTGCTCGTTCATGTAGCTACCGTAGTACGAGTCATCAGCCTGCAGTGTGATGTTGCCCAACCAGAGATCTCTCTCTCTCTCTCTCTCTCTCTCTCTCTAGGTCAGTCTCCGATGTCCGCGCTGCCATCGGAATAAAGCTTTGCGCATGCGCAGCCTCCCGGCGGCGTGCACGTTCATGTAATCGATGAGCAGACGGCCAGGGGAAAGAAGTGCTTCTTCTGCGCAAGCGAGGCCCATGGAATCGCCCAAGAAGCGGTGGCCGTAACTAGGGGGAACCAAAGTGTAACACTGGGTAGGATGGAAATAATTCAAGAAAAGTGGGAATTTTCTAATAGATCATATTTGCAAAAATGATCACAGGCACATCAGTAACAAACTATAATGATTATGATGGGAATACTCCTTTAAAGGGGGCAAGCCCCTGAGGAGGTCAATGTCAAGGGAGTGTGGTGCTGTAAAACTCACTGTTAAACGGGCGGGCTGCTGTGAAGGTCAAAGTTAAGGAATGGGCTGCTGGAGAGGTCCCATTGTAAGGAGGCGGGGCACTGTGGGGGTGTCAGTGTTATAGGGTGAGGGGCTGAGGAGTTCACTGTTAAGGGGTCAGGGTACTGTAGAGGTCACTGTTATGGGGGATACTGTCAACACAAACAAGAATTAAATGAAATATTCCAGTGTGAAGCCGGGTCCTTCTGCTAGTCATATATATAAAAATGAATTTGTCTGTCTGTTCTTTATGCACAGCCAAACGACTAGACCAATCTGCACTAAATTTGACACATAGGTACATTAGGTGTCCGGGAAGGTTTTAGACGAGGTCTTAGCAATCTAGGACATACCGTTCCTTAGATATCCCCAAAACATTTATTAGAATGTGAGTGAAGCTGCGAGTTCATTTTGGCTAACTGCCAATCACACAGTCACATGACCCTTATTATACAATAGGAACTCGCAGTCTTAACATACATAGTTACACCATGTTTCCATAACTCAGTTCAGTATTAAGGGGGCATGGTGCTCTGTAGGTCACTGTTAAGGGCAAGGTGCTGTGGGGGGTTACTGTTAAGGGGTTGGGCTGCAGTGGAGGTCAATATTAAAGGGGCAGGGCCCTGTGGAGAACAATGTTAAGGGGCCAAGGTGCTATAGAGGTCACTGTTAAGGGGGCGGAAGCTGTGAAGGTCACTGTTAAGGGGGTGGGAGCTGTGAAGATCACGGTTAAGGGATGGGCCTGTTATGCGGGACACTGTGGATATCTTTTAACCTCAACTAAATTAAATAGTTGAAATATACCAATGCGAAGCCTTCAGGGTTTTCTGAGACTTACACGGATGATCTATCCTCCGGAAGCTTACCCTAGACCATGTGACACCACATTAATTGGTCACATTGCCTAGGCACAGCTCAGCCCTATTAGAAGGAAAGGTGCTGAGCTGCGATAGTACAATCTATGGCGCTGTGCTTGGCGAGCTGAAAAAAGGCAGTGGTGCGTTACTGCGAGTGCCTGTGCCTTTTCAAACAGTTGATCTAACAGGTGTTAGACTGCTGATATATTATGATAAACTGTTTCTCTGGATAAGTCATTAGTATGTCTCAGAAAAACCCTTTAATAGATGGAATTTTTCATACTATATCTACATAAAGAAAATCTTGCTAATGTACCATATCCGAAGAGCTTTAAAAAAAAAAAAAAAAGAAGGTATTAATTGTACATCATAGGAAGTGAAAGAAAAAAGAATATTCTTGGTGGGGGACAAAAATAAATAAAAAATAAAATAAAAAATGGATTACTTACCAATAATTTCCTTTTCACGAATCCTTGCTGTCTTATATTTATTATTTCTTTTTGCAGGGGGCGGGGGCTAGATGACCAATGCCATGGTGGTGGATTAATGAAAAGGAAATTACTGTTAAGCATAATCCAGTTTTTCAATTTTGTCCTCCACAATGGCATTACCATATCATATATATATATATATATATATATATATATATATATACACTACACACACACACACACACACACACACACACACACACACACACACACACACACACACACATACATACATACATACATATATATAAAAATAAAAAGAGTTAGTCTGTCCGTCTGTCTTGACGTTTATTATGTGCGACCAAACGACTGGACCGGTCTTCACCAAATTTGGCACACAGGTACATCAGGTGTCCGGGAAGGTTTTAGACCGGGTGTCAGCTCTCTAGAATGTACCGTTCCTGAGCTATTCCCCAAAAATTAGCCCCCCCCCCACTGTATAGGTCACTGTTATTAAAGGGGCGGCCACTGTGAAAGTCAATGTTAAAGGGGTGGTCAATGCGAAAGGGGCGGTCACTGTTAAAGGGGTGGGCACTGTGGAAGTCACTGTTAAAGGGGCAAGCACTGTTTTAGGAGTGGGCACTGTGAAGGCGATTGTTAAAGGGGCAGGTACTGTAGAGGTCACTGTTATGGGGGAAACTGTCGATATCTTTTTACGACACAAAGAAACCAAATTAAATAGATGAAATATACCCGAGCGAAGATGCGTCCTTCTGCTAGTAACAGATAAACATTACTATCGCCTGTTCCAGTCAGGTTCTCTGTTAGGGTGTGTCTGTTGACACTAACTTGATATAGTATAGTCTCTATACTTAGTCCTCCCCTCCCTTCTTTTCTCTAGTGTTGGGAGGAGCAGTCATCTCCAGTCTTGATAATCTCGATAATGTCCACACTTCAGCTTTGCTCTTTAAATGTGCAGGGGTTTAATACTCCGGAGAAGGTCTCAAATTATGCACCACATGCATAAGAAGTGTTCTACCACAAACAATACACAACTGTTTCATAGCACTAACCCCATTTTGAAATGCAAACGGGTCAGTATTGGGTTATACAAGTCTCTTCCAGCCTTGGTTATTAAAACACAGATTGACCAGCATGGTAGATAAGCATTTTTGAAGTCACGGTTTTGTGAAAAAGTGCTCACTCTCGCTAACTTATCTTCCAAATCAGGATCAGGCTCATGTGCTTTGCGAAGTTGGTCAACTTGTCCAGGTAAGAGCAGAGGGACAACTGATAGTGACAGGAGATTTTAATTTTAATTTTATCGTGGACAGGCAGGTCCCCTTTTACGCTTTATCAACTTGCCCTTCTACAAGCTAAGCACCCTTAAGGACGTGACAACACAAACTACTCCACTGTCCATGACATGTATTGCCGTATAGACTATTTCTTGATTAGTCATCAGCTTTTAGCTCGGTACCCTTGCTCCAACATTGGCCATCATTTGGTCAGACCACGCACCGGTATACACATCCCTAGGCCTTTCTAACATTTCCCCTTGGGAATGGATGTGGTCCCTTAACCCCAATCTCGTAAATGTTGTTGTTCGTTTAGCAGCCAGTCAGGCCATCTCTGACTGCTTCATTACGCCACTAAGCAAACCCCACTATTGATCAAATGGGAGCCCCTTAATGTGTTATCAGAGGGGTTTTCATCCAGCAGGGCTTGAGGTTGGGGAAAAAGGAGGGACCTTACAATTAATAGACTTATATACTTCTAGCTTTAATTCAAGAGCTGGATGCTACTCACAAAAACCACTAAAGATCCAACGGTTCTCGCTTTCCTATGGCAGGCCGGAAATACCCTTAAAAGTAAGCAGAGGAAAAATGGTTCCATTACTGTGAATACGACTAAGGACATAGTTTACGCGGTTCGGACAACAATCGCTTGCTGTATGGATTTGTCTACACTTTGATATTTGTTACATAAATAAAGAGGAAGTTCTTATGAAAAGCACAGTGGAACCATCTTTTCTCTGTTTACTTACCACATCAAGGAATTGCTTTTGGATTCCGAGCACACAGAGTAGATATGACAAAGGTTAGCTGGAAATGCAACTTTTTGGACACCCTTAAAAGTACTCTTGATCAAGCCTATGCCTATATTAGGCGTTATTTTTCTAACAAAAGTGGTAGTGCTTTGGGGAAATTTTTACACCCACGTCCAGCAAATACTTTGATTTCTATGGTTAAATCTCCTAATGGAATACCTAAACATGCCCCTTAGGATACTGCAGACATCTTTAGAAATTATTACACTCATCTATATAACCTGAAGGAGTTCCAGACCAGAGTGGATTCTTATATTGGGGATACTGCCCTTCCTACCTTGTCAGCTGAAGAGACATCTGCACTGGACATTCATTTTTCTGAATCTGAACTTCAAGCAGCCATCAAGGCCGCTCCTAATGGAAAAAGCCCTGGTCCAGATGGCCTTCCCAATCACTTTTATAAAGTTTTCTTGGACTAATTATCCACATTCTCGTGTTTAACTCCACACTACTGATATGTCCCCATTTACTGCTCAGACTCTTTCAGACAACATCTCGGTTCTGCCCAAACCAGGAAAGGACATGTCGATCTGTAATAACTACAGACCCATCTAGCTAATTAACTCTGATTGAAGCAGTTTGCTAAACTAATTGCTAACTGTATCTCTCCTATCCTCCCCAGAGTTATCCATACTGATCAGGTGGGCATTGTTGGTCACAGTGAGGAGAGAGATAATACCACAAAAACTCTGCTTCTTATCTCCCACATTAAGAAACAAAAACGTCCTGCTTGTCCGGTATCTGTCTATGCTGAAAAAGCCTTTGACGGTTCACTGGACCTTCGTTCGATCAGAGTTCATACAATTAGGTTTAGGCCCCAAATTATTGAGCAGAATTTTTGCTTTATACCATAAGATAATGGCCAGGGTCCAAATGAATGGTTTCCTCTCCACACCCTACCCTGTGACCAATGGCACCAGGCAGGGCTGCCTACTCTTACTTTTGCTTTATGTCATAGATATGGGGCATCTAGCAACTGCTTTGCGTAAACCTCCATATGTTACAGGCAATACAGATCGGATCCCGTCAATATAAAGTAGCTCTTTATGCAGATTAACTTTTATATTTGACCAACCCGCAGGTGTCCTTCCCTGTTTTGATTAAGGAATTTGAGAGATTTGGCCAAGTCAGTAATTTCAAATCAATTATTCTAAAATAAAAGCCCTTAATAATATCACCTTACCCAGTCCACTGGTAGAAAGCCTCAATGCTTTCTTCTCATTTAGATGGCAGACCCACGCTAATATATGGGCACCCAAATACCTTTATATTAACATAGTATATAAGGCCAAAAAAGACATCTGTCCATCCAGTTCAGCCTGTTATCCTGCAAGCTGATCCAGAGGAAGGCAAAAAAATAAAATAAACCTTGTGAGGTACAAGCCAATTTTCCCCACTTAAGGGGGGAAAAATTCCTTCCCGACTCCAATAAGGCAATCAGAATAACTCCCTGGATCAACAACCCCTCTAGTAGCTATAACCTGTAATATTATTACACTCCAGAAATACATACAGGCCCCTCATGAATTATTTTATTGTACTCACCATCTCCACCTCCTCAGGCAGAGAGTTCCATAGTCTCACTGCTCTTACCGTAAAGAATCCTTTATTACACTCATCTATATAACCTGAAAAGCCCCCTTGCGGATATGCCATGCAAGGAGTTCCAGACCAGAGTGGATTCTTATATTGGGGATACTGCACTTCCTACCTTGTCAGCTGAAGAGACATCCGCTCTGGACATTAATTTTTCTGAATCTGAACTTCGGAGTTCTTTGCCATTCTCACTAAACTATGCACCTCTCCTCTAAAAAATGCTACAAGACCTATCCTGTTATAATCGCCTACAACTGTCCTGGTTTGGCTGTATAAACGCTGTTAAGATGGGTATCTTACAGTGGTTTTTGTCCTGGCTTTAAATGGTCCCAATCCTAACCTCTAGGAGTTTCTTCTGTACAGAGAGCAGTTAAATTTGTATGAGGCTCCCTCAGACCTTGTATTTGACAAAGTCCAGATTAAGTGCAAACTGGAAAGAGGATCTGGACTCCCAGACTTTGATCTACATCATCAATCCTCTCTATTTCAGAGGATTGTGGAATGGTTCCATAGTAAGACCCACAAACAATGGATCCAAGTTGAAGTGGATATATCCTCAATACCAATAACTTCCTTGTCCTGGATCTTACATGATTGCACACACCCTCTCAAAGAGTTTTCAATAATAACTCATCATTTGACTCTACTATGGGAAAGATCCATGATCAAATATGGCCTATAACACTGCTCAGGAGAAGAATTACAAGATCCTGACCAGATGGTAAAGATGTCCGCGCATAACACCCACACTACAGATTGCTCTCCTCTATCGGCCCCTGTGTCAGCCATTAAACAGGATGTTTTGCGTCACTTTCTGCCACACACACAGTACCCTCTAGACCAGTGCTTCCCAACCAGTGTGCCTCCAGCTGTTGCAAAACTACAACTCCCAGCATGCCCAGACAGCCTTTGGCTGTGCAGGCATGCTGGGAGTTGTAGTTTTGCAACCGCTGGAGGCACACTGGTTGGGACGCACTGGTCTAGACACTGGAGGTCCTCTACCCCACCTTCTATTAAAGAATGGATGACAGAAGTGGATCTGTTGGAGAGGATGGAGACTCTGATGGCTGAGAACACAGGGAGGGCAGATAAGGCGAGACTCACATGGGATCCCTGGATCAAGTTTAAAGCTGGTGCGGACTTCACCTCCTGACTTCGGGAGGGTCAATCTGTCTAGCTTTTCCCCTTATGTTCGGTTAAGGAGTATCTGGGGATTGCTGTGCACTCCTCCACTGTTTTTCCCCTCCTAGCATACGTCCCCCCCCCCCCACCCTTTTTTTATTTTCCTGTTTACTCATTCCTTTTCTGGTTTCTTATGTCTATGGCTAATAGCTGATTTATGATGGATATATTTATGGCTTTTATCATTAGGTCTCGCACTTACTCGCAGATTCAATGCTATTGATGCCTCACGGTTCTGAACTTAGTTACATTATCTCACACAGTACAGATTGCTGATTGTGATTGTATGCTAGATTAAGTTTGAACATCGCTGCAGTCGCTTCCCAGGATCTCTTAAAGCAGGTATTAACTTTTTTGTCCATGGAATCTTTTAGACTACCTATGTTTTCAAAGGTTGACGAATTAGCACTCTTAACCAATTTTGATAAAGATACATGTGCTTTGGGACATTGGGTAAGTAATGTGTGATCTTCCTCATTAAATAGGAATCTACGTTTTATTGTTCTAGGAATGAAAAGTTTTTGGTCTGGCAACTTCCATTTACTCCTAATTAAATCATGCAGAGTTTTATGCACTGGAAAAACTCTTCCTCCTCTGCTCCAGGCCACTGAACATCTAGTCGTGAACCGATCTCCAAATTTTCTAATCAGAAAAGTTCATTGTAGTCCTTACAGCTTTTAACTCCCTTGTTTCATCAGAAGAAAAGAGGTACTTTTTAGTAAGGGGTTAGTCAGACTGTTTAACCTCTGGCTTACCGTCTCACGACTATATACATCATGGCAGTAAGCGCTCATCTGTAAGGCTATTTTCACACTTGCATTCAGAGCGGATCCGTCTGAGACGGATCCGCTCATATAATGCAGACTGTGGATCCGTTCAGAACGGATCCGTCTGCATTATATTGTAAAAGAAATTCTAAGTGTGAAAGTAGCCGCAGACGGATCCGTCCAGACTTTACATTGAAAGTCAATGGGGGACAGATCCGTTTGAAAATTGAGCCATAGTGTGTCATATTCAAACGGATCTGTCCCCATTGACTTACATTGTAAGTCTGGACGGATCCGTTTGCCTCCGCACGGCCAGACGGACACCCGAACGCTGCAAGCAGCGTTCAGGTGTCCGCCTGCTGAGCAGAGCGGAGGCCAAACGCTGCCAGACTGATGCATTCTGAGCGGATCCGCATCCACTCAGAATGCATTAGGGCTGGACGGAAGCGTTCGGGGCCGCTTGTGAGAGCCTTTGAACGGAACTCACAAGCGGAGCCCCGAACGCTAGTGTGAAAGTAGCCTAACTCGACATATAAAAGTGTTGTTACATTATGATCTGCCGGCTCCACGTGGTGCTGCAGATCTCTGAACGTGCCATCATTAGACAGCTGCGGTCACAGTAAGTATCCCAGAGACCAGCCAAAGTGGTTGCATGGCATTGCTGTAACAGGGTATTACAGCGACCCATTGCAATCTAAAGTCAAAAAAGGGGCAGTTGTGCAATGTTCTTGATGTGAGTGCACCCCTGCTGGTTACGTATACACAGTTTTTCATAAAAATATTTAAAATATATTTTAGCTTTAACAATAGTATAGCATTTTTTTCCTTTTAGTTATGAGTATTCGATTTAGCTATATTAAGTATAGCAGGGGGGGCTGGTTCATGCATAAAATATACGAAGGCACGCATTGTTTCCCCCCCCCCCCCCCCATTTATTAAAAAACAAAAAGCCACATTTAAAAATGTCCAAATTTTACCAAAATAAAAAATAGTGTTGAGGGAATCAAGCTCCGTACAGCAGTAAAATGTATTGCCTACGTTTCATCCGAAGTCGCTTGAGATTTCGGTGAATTAATTTGGCAATCATTTCATCTTTAAGAACATTTTAAATTAGGAATCCGAAGTCGGGTTTGGTAGCGGCTGGTGCGTCGGTACCAAATCAGACTTCGGATTCCTAATTTAAAGATTTTTTAGAGATGTAGAAATGATTCACCTTAGTTTGCCAACGCATAGGCAATACATTTTAAATCTGTACGGAGAAAGGTCTCCAGACAGCATTAAAACCGAAGTGTTTAAATGAAACGACTTCTGATCCGAAGCTCGACTCGTTTAAGCCTAATGAAAAACGTAGGGAGTCAAAATATTAAAAAAAAGTCACTTTGAAGGAGTTTCTAATGTTTGGCACTGTACAACATCTGTACTGGCAGTATGGTGCAATAGAAACAGCAATAGAAAAATAGGCCGCCAAAAGCCAAAATGCGCTCTAGTCCTTTGAAGTTTTGCTTTGGGCCCAGCCAGTAGACCATATTTTCTGCACTATAAGACGCATTTTTCCCCCCACAAAAGTGAAGGGAAAGGGGCAATGCGTCTTACAGTAAAAATGCTAATGCCCCTTCCATTATGGTAGTGGTCATTAGTATGCAGGAGGAAAGGAGAGGTGAGGGCAGTACTGTGCTTCCTGTACTCATATTCCCTGATCATCTTCAAGGCCCCGCATTGCGTACAGCATCAGGACATAGTGCACATAGGCGCACACTACGACCTGACACTGTGCAATGTCAGGTTACAGTGCATCCCAGACCGGAAAAAGCTGTAAGTCCTAGATCCGCAGCATGGCAGCACTGTCCAGTGCTCTTTTTTTGTTAAAATCCGATCTGAAGGCAAAAAAAAAAAAAAAAAAGGTCTAAGGTGTTCCAATAAAAAATATCAAATACAGTGGTCCCTAAAGTTACAATGTTCTGGAACGACTATTTTAAGATGAAACCATTGAGTCCATAATTCTATTATTTCCATAATTCTATGGAAAACTGGTAGCTGGTTCCAAAGCCCTAAGATGTTATCCCAAGATAAGAGAAAATTAAGATTTAAGAAATATAAGCAGATAACGAAGCCAGAGAAAGCAAGCTCTTTCATATGAACAGTGAGGGATAGATGCTGGAAGCTGTAAATCACTTTCTATGGTGAGGACAAGAGCTTCTTCAGGGTACTGTATAGCACAGTGTACCAGAAAAATAAAATGGAATCACCCTTATCTGGTGTTCAAAGAAGCAGCTCATTCTGGCACAGACAGAAGGCAGTACAGGGCAGCTAGTAATGTACTGTATTGTAAAGAGGAGCTACCAGAAAACCAATACAGGAGTTTTACTACAGAAATGGCCATGTCGATTGGCTAGATCCGAGTCTGAGTTATTGTATGTTGAGTCTAGTTTTAACTTACGATAGTCCATGAAAAAAAGAAAAGAAAAATCACTGAGTTGTGGGGATTTGCTCTGGTAGACAGGTTAGCGGACGCAGTATAGAGGCAAGGAACCAGGTTGTAAATAAAACTTCTGTGTTTTATTCACACTCAGCAAAAACATAACAGTCTTGGTGCTTGTTCATACACTGCAAAACAAAATAATGTTCACCTGGAATCCTAGGTGTCTGTTCACACCCCGCTGAATGCTTGGCCACAGAAAATTCCACTGGCAGCCTTCCAGGCGGCCTGCATGCCTCTTTGCAGTCTTCAGCACAGAGGACGCCACAGCTTCACTGTCAGAAGGAGGCAGATCCACAACCAACTGATAGTGCTGACTGCTTTATAAGCCTGCCAAGACGTGTCCTGGAACGTGAGGAAAGACACCCACCCAGCACTTTTGACTACTCCCAGTAAAAGCCATCCCGGATCAGTTTTACAGCCAGCCATACTAAACAGCTGAAGTGTCAGACTTCAATCTGCAATAATGACACTTGAGAAAAACCAGCTCTTAACTCAGAGGCAAGGAACCTCGTGACACATACCGATCATCAATGACGGCCCCTTGTTCCTTCCTACATTATGCTGAAAATACTGTACCCTGAGACAACTGTATCTTGAGGGTCCAATGTAAATCTAGGTTGGCTCAGAAGTTCGTTATTTGCAGTTGGATAGGCCCAGAGGGGGTGTTAACAATCAGGTAATGAAAGGGGGAGGGAAACACAGCAGCATAAAAAACATATAATGCTATTGGCAGCCTGAATTTTTTTTTTAATTGGTTAATGTGACTTTAATTACCGTAAGCATCCTGTTGTATTAACCAACGCAGGCTCCCACTCGATGTGTTGGGTCTTCCCCTCTTCTGCATTCACTGCTCCACCATCCTTCTGCCAACCAGAATAAGGAACAAGGATCTCCTGAATCAGAGTGTAAAGGGCTTGATCCACAAGTTCCATCTTTATGGAGTCCAGAGAGGATAAATTCCAGAGAGTACCTTATGAATATGAACCGTAAAAAGTCAGCAACTTTCATCAGCACAGCAGATAACAGGAATCACACATTGCCAATGAAACCCATTCTCATTGAGAGATACCACTTATTTACGTATTTGGGGTAGTTGCTAGGGAAGTCAGTTGTTATTTTCATCCTAGGGAATTCTTACGCAGAGTGGGCTCTGGAGCATGTAGCCCAGTTTAACACAACCCCTTCCAAGGACATATCTCATACATCATTGCATGGTGGCAATTCAGTAAAAAAATAAAAAATCTTTCATTCTTGTTACTAATAGCTGGATCTCTCGCTGTGTAGTTGTAGACACCAGCCAGTGCTTGGTTTGAAGGAGTTATCCAATAGTACAAATACCTCTCACTATGTCGGGTCCCTCATACAGACGATACTTACCTGGCCCCTTGCAACAGCATCCCTCCAGATCCATGGGGCGGGGAAGGGGGGTCAGCCAATATCAGACCGGGTGACGTTAGGGAGGCTGGTCACCATCGCAGCCTGCTATTGGCTTCACCTCCCCATCGCTGGATGTTTTGATCTGCGCAACAAGGTGATGCAGTGGTGGCCGTGCAGGGATCGTGAGGGATGCGGGTGCCAGGGACTGGGTAAGTATCATCTATAGGAGGGGCATTTGTACTATTCAATAAACCCATTTTAAAGATTACAATTAAGGATGAGCTACATAACGAAACAGGTTTGAAAATTTCACAAAAAGGAAATTTTTGTATAACTTACCAGTAACATCTCTTTCTCGATTTTCATTGGGGGACACAGGAACCGTGGGTATAGCTATGTCCTCTAGGAGGTGTTGACACTAGTAAAAGCTTTTAGCTCCTCCCCTGGCAGATATACCCCCTCCAGCCTGGAGAGAGAGCTTCAGTTTGTGTACACGCAGTAGGAGAAGCAAGCCAACCAAGAAAAACCATGGAACACCAACCATGTCAAAAGGACCCAACGGAGTTCAAACCAGCAACTGACCAACTGTGGCCGGACAACAATACTGGGTGGGTGCTGTGTCCCCCAATGAAGAGCGAGAGAGAGATTTTACTGGTAAGTTATACAAAAATCTCATTTTTTCGCCCATATTCATTGGGGGACACAGGAACCGTGGGATGTTCAAAAGCAGTCCACAGGGAGGGGAAAAAGCCACAGACCCAAGGAAGCAAGCGTCCTTGCAGGCATGTAAGAACTGTCGCCTGCAAGACCACGCTGCCCACGCAGCGACCGTCGATGCATAAGTATGCATCTGGTAATTTCTTGTGAACATGTGTAAGGGAGGACAGGGAGCCACCTTACACAACTGTGCAGCCGACGCGCGATTCCTCCTAGCCCAAGATGCGCCCACTGCTTTGGGAGAGTGAGCCATGACACCTAAGCTGCAGCACTTGCAGACCGAATCCAACGTGCGATCGCCCCTTGGAGGCCGCCAATCCCCAGCAAGGACCCTCCGGAGAGAAAAGGGGGTCCGTACGCCAAGAGGGACTGGAGGCTGCTAACAATGATTAGAGCTCTGACAACATCCATAATGTAACTCCCTTCCGTAAGGTGTAAAGGAAAGGGACAGTGAAGGAAGGACAGACAATTTCTTCCTTGATATGGAAGTCAGAGACCACCTTGATATGGAAGTCAGAGAAGAAGGAATGGGCCGGAGAACCGCCTTAACCTTGTAAAGAACCAGGTAGGGGGATCTTGCAAGAGAGCACCCCCAACGTAGACACCCGCCTGAGGAATGTGATGGCCACAAAAAAATAAAAAATAAATAAATAAAATACCCCTACGACAGGAGCCGGAATGCTGAGAGAACTACATTCAGGTCCCAAGGCTGTAAGGACGGTACAGAGGAACCATATGTGCCGCTCCTTGAAGGAAGCTACCCATGGGCACCAGAGGACGCTGGAAAGCTGCCCCAGGACCGAAGCGCCAACACCTGACCCTATCAAGGGACCAAGGGCTAAACCAAGGTCCAACCCTGAAAGTAGAAAGGATAAGACCATGGGGAGAGGAAACCACAAAGTGAGGGGATGTCCCGGCTTCACAGCAGCCCCGGAAGGACCAGAAGGCTTCCTGGCCTGAATCATAGCCGAAAAACCCTCTCCACGTCAGAACGGTGGACTTAAAAGCCACGTCGTCATTGAAATGGTCATGTAAGAACAGACCCCTTGAAAGAAGGACATCCGAGTGTCAGTGACCAAGGGACGTCTCCAGGAGAAATAGGTCAGCATACCACACGCAACGGGTCAGTTCGGAGCGACTAGGATAAGTCTGAATGTCCTCCATCCGCATATGGCGAATCCTGTACCCCGTGGAGTGCAATATTGCACCTGAGTAAGGGGGTAATGCATACAGCACACAATGTAACCAGTGATAACGGCATCGCGCCACCGCTGGATCTGCATATGGCAGGTCCCGAACCCCAAGTCATTGTACATAGTCCACCGATGGCAGGGGACAATGTATAAGGCAGGTACTGTATCCTGAAGTAGTGCAGTTACTCCGCCTAAGGAAGGGGGTAATGCATACGACAGTACTGCTGGCCACCTAGACGCAATCTCTGGAAGATTGCTTCAGACTCATGTCAGAGTCCGAATCAGAGATTCTCCCCCTTTCCTGGACGGACCCTCCCCAGTGAGGGAGGGTGTGTCTGAGCATGATTTAGGGAGGAACGGGAATATTCGAGGAGAAAGAGGTCATGCTGCAGTTCGCTTGTGCGTAGGACTACCCTTCAGAATCTCACCCCTGGCAGTTGTGGACTGCGCAGGCGGGGACTTATCAACCAAGCCACCTGAGGGTAGAATGGGAACTCCCAGAGGTCTCTCCACTGAATTGCGAAGGCGGTGCATTATCAACCAAAGAACCCCGGAGGGTGGATAGGAGGTTCCAGTGGACCCCACTGGATTGCGCAGGTGGAGAATTAACAACCAACAACCCAGGAGGGTGGATTGAGAATCCCAGAGGTTCTCCACTGTATGGCGCAGGTGGAGAATTATTAATCAAACGGCCCCGGAAGACGGATTAGGATCCGGCAGTGGTCCTTCACTGGATTGTGTAGGTGGAAAATCATCAACCAAACAGCCCCGGAGGACTGATTGTGAACTATGAGAGGTCCCCCTTAGGCTACTTTCACACCTGCGTTAAGGTGCGGATCCGCACCTATAATGCAAACGCTGGTATCAGTTCAGAACGGATCCGTCTGCATTAGGCCTCATGCACACAACAGGTTTTTTTTTGCGTCCGCAAATTGTGCGTCCGTTTTTTGGAGGAGGATCCGTTTTTTTCCCCACAGATCCCTTGTAATAAATGCCTATCCTTGTCTGCAAATGTGAAAAAAGTAGGACATGCACAATTTTTTTTGCTGAGGGGAAACACGGACAACGGACGCGGAACACAAACGGATGAACTATCAGCATTTTTTTGCTGACCCATTGAAATGAATGGGTCCCCATCCTATCCGCAAACAAAAAAAAAAAAAACGGAACAGAAAAACAACTGTCGTGTGCATGAGTCCTTACTCTATTTAAAAAAAAAATATCTAAGTCTAAGTGTAAGTCAAACAGATCCGTCCTGACTTACATTGACAGTCAATAGGGGACGGATCTGTTTACAATTGCACCATATTGTGTCAATGAAAACTGATCCGTCCCCATAGTCTTACATTGTAAGTTGGCTCTGCATCGCCAGGCGGACACCAAAACGCTGCAAGCGTTTTGGTGTCCGCCTCCAGAGCGGAATGGTGGCGGAACGGAGCCAAACTGATGCATTCTGAACAGATCCTTATGCATTCAGAATGCATTGGGGCTAAACTGATCAGTTTTGGGCTGCTTGTGAGAGCCTTGAAACGAATCTCACAGGCGGACCCAGAAACTGCAGTGTGAAAGTAGCCTTACCCGAGATAGGACACGGGCCCAGTGTGGGACCACACAGACCGGGTGGCCCTGCGGCTGAGGAGGGGGACCCGTATGGACGCACATTTCCTGTATTATTAGTATAATTTTTTTTTTTTAAACAAGGAAGCCGGCCTCAATGACAAGAGGCAGGAAATTCATGCAGAGTGTACTTAGGGGAGAGCCCCAGATAAATCAGGTGCCGGCCTAAGAATGGTGGGTAGCCATGAAGGGTTAAGGCAGTCTCTAGACCGGTGGCTCAGCAGGTGTCTGGGGGAGGGGGAGAAGGGCGGGAAGAATTTGCGCCAGAGTGCCCCCCTAGGGACGAATGCTGCGGCTTTTCTGAGTGCCCCCCCTCCTCTGAATGCTGCACTGGCCGTGTCACAGACCGGCCGGAATGACTGGGGGCGTTCACCCACTGGCCGGGCAGTTGATAGCGCAAGTCGAGCAGAGAAAAGCGCGGGCTGGAACACCAGTGGCCGATCGTGCTGCAGTTAACCCCCTTCCGGAACGGCGCGCAGGCGTCCGCTCCAAAGGGTGTTAAATGCCAACGCATGTGTGACCGAGTGACTTGGACCAGTGGTGCGCTCAGTCCCCGTATGCCCTGCTGGCTGCCATATTTTAAGCGGGGCGGGCATAAATTGTGGGCGGAGCACCAGCGCGTTGCCGGCCGAACGCAGGGCGGTTCGCTTCCAAAGGGGTGGAGAAGGGTAGATGCCGCCTTGTCGGGGAGCGGGAGCTGCGCTCTGCTCCCTGTATGTTAATACGGACCCAGCGGACATTAACCCCCCATGATGGCCCCGGAGGACGAGAGCGGCCTGTACCAGAGGAGAATGCTTCAGGGATGCTGGGAATGGCTGCAGGAGCTGGGCTATGCTGAAGCCCTGTCTGTTCGCAGACTATTGCCACCACGAGGGAGGGGAGACCAACCTAGAGGGTTAAACATACTCACCTAGTCCTGTGTACTCCCCTCTCTTCTCTTTCCTGCCGCCATCTTCACCCCTCCTCTGGTCCAGCAGGGTCACCCCTTCAGCTACCGTCACCGTAGTGGCAGGACGCTGGAAAAGGGGGGCTTGGATGGGTGACCCCTTGGATGGCGGGATGCAGGGGAGCGAGGCTGGCCTGGTCCACCTTGTCGTCTTGTGGGGGAGGAGGCAGCGTGGCAGACCAACGCTGGCGTGCTCCCCCGGGAAAACAGGGAGGCGAGGCATCCACTGTTTCCCATCTGAAAAAGAAGGGAAAAAAATAAAACAAAAATAAAAAAAAAATCTTCAGGAGCTTCCCTGCAGAGCAGGGAGGTCTTGCCTCCTATTGACACTAGAAAAAAACGGAAGCTCTCTCTCCAGGCTGGAGGGGGTATAGCTGCCAGGGGAGGAGCTAACAGCTTTTACTACTGTCAACGCCTCCTAGAAGACATAGCTATACCCACGGTTCCTGTTTCCCCCAATGAATATGGGCGAGAAAATTTGTCCACAAAACAAACCCAAAAGATTTTCATGCTCGCTTTGAATGAGTCCAGTAAATCAGCGCTCCAGCACCATTTTATAGTAAATTGGCAGGAAAAAACAAGATCAAGAAAGGAGGAGGCTCACATAACCCCTAGGAGGAAGGGGGGAGGGGATGGCTTACCCAGAATGGCTCACAGGCTAATAAACAGCCTCATCTGCCAATCATCGGAGAAGCAGGCAGGGACATGCCCTTGATGATCAGACAGAATGTAATTCTGTTTTGAGCTGCTGATGAAGGTTGATGGATGTATTCAGCGTACAGTATGACAATAAACAATCTTAACCAATGTACAGTCCCAAGAAACCCTCAATTTTAGTGTCACAGGAAGAGTGTAGGGACAATAAATAGAAATAAATATTTGTGTAGAATAGGGAGGAATTTGATTGGGGAAAGCTTTGAAGGGGTGATGGGCTAGTGCACAGTGCTGCATTCAAGGGCTGGCAGAGCTGCTGCAGAACCTCAAAAAACTGCTAAAAATAATAATTTCTCATATGCCTCGAGTTGTGGGTTATTTTTTTTTTAAAAACTCAAGTTTCTAGCACAGTACCACAATAGCATTCTGCTGCAAATGCTGAACAATTGCACTTTTTTATTTTCTTAGTACATTATATCTGTCCAGTGAGCTGCATTACTGCAAAAACAATTCATGGTAATTGTATTTTTAGACCAGTGAAATTAAATGCACATAACACAGTAGGTAGAAATCTTGTATAGTCATTTCCTCCATCCTCATATTGCTGCTGTGGGTAGAAATGATCTCATATCCGATTTATAACATGTGTTTCCACACCAGAAAGTTCTTTCTTTGTTTCAGCGTATTTAAAAACACAGTAGTCCGAAATCTTACTGGCGCCAATATTATATTATTCACTGTGTTCACAGAAGGGAAAGGACATTTAATTGCTGCTCTGTCTTTATGTCACAGACAACACACTTTCAATGTTGTTATAACCATTCCATACTTTGTGTTAGGGTTGTCAGGATACCAAAACTTTGATTCGATTTCGATGCCATCAAACAGTATTGAGATACCCGACACCACATAAAAAAAAAAATTGTTTGCATTCCATATTTTATGGAATGTCCAGTCCATAATAGAACAGTCGTACACTAATTTTTGGGGGGACAAGGTGACTAAAAATGGCAAATCGCGTGGTTTCGATTTTTTAGTTTTGTTACGGTGTTCAAAGCATAGGAAATATTCTTTCATATTTTAATAGTTCACACTTTTATTTTATATTGTTTGTAAATTTTATATATGTAAAATTAGTATTTTGGTGTTTTTTTTTTAACTTTTTATTTACTTCTGGATTAGGAATGACAGTAGGGACCGGTGCAGTCCCTGTATTCTTATGCACCGGCCCGCTCACTGTTGTATAATCTTATCTAACCTGTATGCATTGTTAAAATATAATAATCATGTGTAATCCAGCTGTATTACTTACAACTAAGTTCCGTAGCAGAGAGGAGGGAGGAGGCAGGCAGGGAGGACGGGCAGGCGAAGCGTCACTCACCCGCGACACCTGCCTCCTCTCTGCTACGGAACTTAGTTGTAAGTTAGGCCTCATGCACACGACAGTATTTTTTCACGGTCCGCAAAAACGGGGTCCGTAGGTCCGTGATCCGTGACAGTTTTTTCGTCCGTGGGTCTTCCTTGTTTTTTGGAGGATCCACGGACATGAAAAATTAAAAAAAAATCTAAGTCAAGTTTGCCATTGAAATGATAGGAAAAAACGGACACGGATCACGGACACGGATGACAATCTTGTGTGCATCCGTGATTTTTCACGGACCCATTGACTTGAATGGGTCCGTGAACCGTTGGCCGTGAAAAAAATAGGACAGGTCATATTTTCTTCACGGCCAGGAAACACGGATCACGGATGCGGCTGCCAAACGGTGCATTTTCCGATTTTTCCACGGACCCATTGAAAGTCAATGGGTCCGTGAAAAAAAAACGGAAAACGGCACAACGGCCACGGATGCACACAACGGTCGTGTGCATGAGGACTAATACTGATGGATTACACATGATTATTATATTTTAACAATGCATACAGGTTAGATAAGATTATACAACAGTGAGCGGGGCCGATGCATTAGAATACAGGGACTGCACTGCTCCCTCCCCCCCCCCCCCCTCTGTTGATACACCCGTGCCATATCACAAATCGTCGATTATCGCAATACGATTGCTTTGGCAATATATCATGCAGGCCTATTGTGTACCAAATGTAACTTGATTTAAAAGGAAAATCTTGAGTTTACATTTGGCCTCATAAAAAGAATGGCTGCAATACAAAAATGAAAGGTCTTGTTCTCCCAGAGCCAAAATGTCGGTAGTATCAACACCAGCTAGGCCACAATGATCCCTGGCTTTGGAAAGTGGCAACATTATCATTGAGGAGAAAGAGGATAAGATTGTGGATTGGATGACTCACTCCTCCTCTCAGTTGCAGCAGGATGACATGGAGGTCACTTATGAGTCTGACAATGACTTAGAGCCAGGCATCACAGCAATCTCCCTGCAGTCCCATAAAAGTCATTAACCCCTTAAGGACCTCTGCCGTAATATGTACGGCGGAAGTTCGGCCCAAACATGGCGCCCGCTCGAACGTGGTGCGGGTGCCCTAGCCGCTGGGTTTTTGCCCGCGGCACATGTATGCGATCAGCCATAAAGGATGATCGCATACATTTTCTCCTTCAGATGCAGTGGTCAAATGTGACCACGGTATCTAATCAGCCCCGGGAACGTGTTACATGACTGAAATAGACAGAAGGCTGCTTGAGGCTTCGGTGTCTATTTCAGGAATATACCAATACAGGCCACTAGGTGGCAGCATTGTATTGGTATAGTGCAGGCATGCTCAACCTGCGGCCCTCCAGCTGTTGTAAAACTACAACTCCCACAATATCCTTCTGTAGGCTGGAGGGCCGCAGGTTAAGCATGCCTGGTATAGTGTAAATGAGGTTTTCAATGATGGCTATTTAGCCATCAATGAACACAATGGGAAATCTAATGCTTGCCAGTTATTGTCACTCAAGTCGACAAAAAAAAACCCAAAAAAAAAAAAACGGACTTCCGGTTCCGGCGCTGTGATGCAGGGCGCGGAGTGCTAGAGCTCCGGACACAGTCCACCGAAATAGAGCTCCTGCTCCATCACTGGGACATATTACAGAGACTGGAACGTGAGAGGCCCGGTCTGCTGCACACCGGCACAAGTTGATCGATGGACCGTTATCTTCTGCGGAGCGGGAGCAGAATAACAACCGGCGGCAAAGGCACACGAGAGGTGAATACACTTGGCAAGATGGAGGATTCCCGTCCAGCCTCACCAGCGGTGCTGTCAAGCTCACAAGTGGGGGAACAACCGCCCGTCTTATCCCAGCCATTGCCAACGGACAATCCGGCAATTAACTATAACTACCAGGCGTTGGCGATTGAAGTGGCGAGACATTTGGCTCCAGATATCAGAGAGACTCTGACTAAGACCTTAACGCAATCCTTGCATGAGATCTGGGAGACCCTGACCCAGCAAGACTCATGCATAGAGGAGGTGGAGAAAAGGTTAGTGAAAGTGGAAGAGGCACTAGAAAGAACAGATGGCGAGGCCCAAGAACTGTTTAGACAGAACATTATTCTGAGAGACCGTCTAGAAGACCTCGAGAATAGGTCTAGGCGGAACAACTCGAGACTCCTGGGCCTACCTGAAAGTGTTAAGCCCCAAGCTCTGATGGAAATCTGTGAGCGGGAGTTACTGAGGCTCTTGGTCTAGAGGGTAAACATAAGGTGGAGAGGGCTCATCATATAGTCCCGTTGCCAGAAAGCAAAAGTCGCAGGGATGGCAATATGGCGGATGCGGGAGGAAAGCCGCGCCAAGTTATAATGCGTTATTTGGACTATTGCGATAAGGAGGCAATTATACGCGCTTTCCGTACCCGTAAACGGCCTCAAAATCCGGGAACATGCAATTCTCCTTTTTGCTGATTACTCGGCCGCGGTTGCCCGCCAACGCAGGGACTTTAGCCAAATCTGTTCGGAACTATACAAGCGGGAAATAAGATTTCAACTGCAATACCCAGCTCGCTTGAAAGTAACTATGCGGGATGGCTCAGTGCAGTTCTACAGAGACCCCCAGGAGGCAGAGTAGATGTTATTGCGTTCCAGGGAGAAGCGGGACTATCAGCGGGTAGAGTCCACTAGATCTGGCTCTCCAAAAGGCTCCCTGGGCAAGCAGGAAGATGGAGCATCTTCTGATCAGAATTGGGACGCTCAAGAGACGGCAGCCCTACCACGGGACCAGAGATCTCCGGGTGGTCGGAGAACAGCTGCGAGAAGGAGCTAATCATACCAGCTTGTGCTACATATGAGAGGCAATGCAGCACGATACAACCTGCCACTACAGTGTCCGGGGCTTTACGAGGTGCTGGAGAGACTTAAAAGTTTCTCAGAAAAGCATAGTTAATAACTGTGTAGTTACAGATAATCTGCCATAATATTTTATGTTGCATATTTATTGGGGTAACGGTCGGGTAACAACAGAGTCAGGAACTTGAAGGACCAGACTAGGCCCATCGGGCTCTTGTTGGAAATATGGATGATAGGGTATAACCCAGTGTCGAGGCGCTGCCGTGTGGTGGCGGCAACTGTCCTGCAGCGCAGAAAACAACATTGCTTACCGGTAATCTCAGGACCTCCCATCAGGACAGGAAACCTGAGAAGATAAAAAGGACACACCTCCACCCAACACCAGTGGAAGAAATAAATTGTTCTCCGGAGAGAAGTGGCAAAGGGTTAAAGCGCCCCCCTTTTTTTTTGGCTTATATCTAGATTACTTCATATAGACCTGGCAAAATGCTCTATATATATATATATATATATATATATATATATATATATATATACACACACATACACACACAGGGAGTGCAGAATTATTAGGCAAATGAGTATTTTGACCACATCATCCTCTTTATGCATGTTGTCTTACTCCAAGCTGTATAGGCTCGAAAGCCTACTATCAATTAAGCATATTAGGTGATGTGCATCTCTGTAATGAGAAGGGGTGTGGTCTAATGACATCAACACCCTATATCAGGTGTGCATAATTATTAGGCAACTTCCTTTCCTTTGGCAAAATGGGTCAAAAGAAGGACTTGACAGGCTCAGAAAAGGCAAAAATAGTGAGATATCTTGCAGAGGGATGCAGCACTCTTAAAATTGCAAAGCTTCTGAAGAGTGATCATCGAACAATCAAGCGTTTCATTCAAAATAGTCAACAGGGTCACAAGAAGCGTGTGGAAAAACCAAGGCGCAAAATAACTGCCCATGAACTGATAAAAGTCAAGCGTGCAGCTGCCAAGATGCCACTTGCCACCAGTTTGGCCATATTTCAGAGCTGCAACATCACTGGAGTGCCCAAAAGCACAAGGTGTGCAACACTCAGAGACATGGCCAAGGTAAGAAAGGCTGAAAGACGACCACCACTGAACAAGACACACAAGCTGAAACGTCAAGACTGGGCCAAGAAATATCTCAAGACTGATTTTTCTAAGGTTTTATGGACTGATGAAATGAGAGTGAGTCTTGATGGGCCAGATGGATGGGCCCGTGGCTGGATTGGTAAAGGGCAGAGAGCTCCAGTCCGACTCAGACGCCAGCAAGGTGAAGGTGGAGTACTGGTTTGGGCTGGTATCAAAGATGAGCTTGTGGGGTCTTTTCGGGTTGAGGATGGAGTCAAGCTCAACTCCCAGTCCTACTGCCAGTTTCTGGAAGACACCTTCTTCAAGCAGTGGTACAGGAAGAAGTCTGCATCCTTCAAGAAAAACATGATTTTCATGCAGGACAATGCTCCATCACACATGTCCAAGTACTCCACAGCGTGGCTGGCAAGAAAGGGTATAAAAGAAGAAAATCTAATGACATGGCCTCCTTGTTCACCTGATCTGAACCCCATTGAGAACCTGTGGTCCATCATCAAATGTGAGATTTAGAAGGAGGGAAAACAGTACACCTCTCTTAACAGTGTCTGGGAGGCTGTGGTTGCTGCTGCACGCAATGTTGATGGTGAACAGATCAAAACACTGACAGAATCCATGGATGGCAGGCTTTTGAGTGTCCTTGCAAAGAAAGGTGGCTATATTGGTCACTGATTAGTTTTTGTTTTGTTTTTGAATGTCAGAAATGTATATTTGTGAATGTTGAGATGTTATATTGGTTTCACTGGTAAAAATAAATAATTGAAATGGGTATATATTTGTTTTTTGTTAAGTTGCCTAATAATTATGCACAGTAATAGTCACCTGCACACACAGATATCCCCCTAAAATCGCTAAAACTAAAAACAAACTAAAAACTACTTCCAAAAATATTCAGCTTTGATATTAATGAGTTTTTGGGGTTCATTGAGAACATGGTTGTTCAATAATAAAATTAATCCTCAAAAATACAACTTGCCTAATAATTCTGCACTCCCTGTATATACACACACACACACACACACAAACACACACACACACACACACACACACACACACACACACACACACATATATACATATACCCCAAGAAAAAATGGCGGCACTGGTACACAATCCAATGAAACTACGGTGTGCGTCTCCAGGGGAATAGGCTTCTTACCCCAATGTATAGTCCAGAAAAATGGGCGGCACTCCAGAGAAAAGAACAAGTAAACCTTTATTCACAGCTTTATATACAGGTGAATCAATTAGCATGTTCAACATGTGATCACACTCCACCCAGTGGGTGTGTTACAAATCTTGATCATCCAATAAAAACAGTGTGTACATCAAGAAAAGGAAAATAAACAAAATATAAATGCAATGAAACATACATGTGAAAAATACATGTGACATACATATTTATAGACAGTGTGCCTATGGCCACATACCATATCAATCAATTATAAAATTGATCTACCTGATCGGTGCACTATAGTGTACTGTATTTAACAGGAGAGAATAGCAGAGAGGGCGGGCGATCAGGAGAGCATACCAGAGAGGCGAGGTAGAGCCTGTCATGCCGCTGTTCGGCGTTGTTTGCCATTCAATGCGCAGACGTAGCGCAGCACCAGTCTGGGATATGCAGGCTGCGCTACGTCCGCGCATTGAATGGCAAACAACGCCAAACAGCAAGAAAGGTATGCGGGGAGCTCCAGGTAGCCGCCCTGCAAATCTGGGCTAAAGATACATCAGCTCTTTCATCCCCGAGGTAGACACTGCCCTAGTAGAATGGGCCCCAAAACCTGAAGGAGGGGGGAGACCCAGGGAAATATAAGCTCTAGCTATGGCCTTCTTCACCCATCTAGCAATAACCCCGCGGGATGCTTTTTGCCCCCTTATTTCCTCCTAAAAACTGGACCAGGAGGTTCTCGTCCTTTCTCCAAGGAGCCGTAACATCTAAGTAGACTAACAAGCATCTCTTAACGTCCAGGCAATGAAACTTTTCCTGGAGCTATTGGAGGGGTTAGGAAAAAAAAGGAAGGCAACACAATGTCTTGGCTCCTATGAAAATCAGAGACAACCTTGGGAAGGAAAGAAGGCAGGGGCCTGATAACTATTTGGTTATCCTGGATGATCGTATAGGGCGGAAATGCCGAGAAGGCCTGGATCTCGAGATCCTCCTAGCAGAGGTAATAGCCAGGAGGAAAGCCATTTTAATGGATAAGATGTCAATAGGGACCTCTAATAAGGGCTCAAAGGGTCTATCGGTTAGGGCAGTCAAGACCCTGTTCAGGTCCCAAGGAGGGGAAAGAGGTCTAACAGAAGGACAGATTCTGGCAGCGGCAGAAAGGAAACGCTTGACCCACGGGTGGATTGCTAATTGGAAGTAAAAAAAGTAGCTCAAGGCCGATACCTGGACTTTTAAGGTGGAGGCCTTGAGCCCTTTCTCTAAGCACGCTTGTAAAAAGTCTAAAATCTTAGGGATTTCTGGAGGACTAAATGGATCAGGGCTAGAACCTAGAAAGGAAGAAAAGACATTCCAAACCCTATTATACTTCCTAGCTGTTGAAGTTTTTTTACTACCTAGAAGGGTGGAAACAACTTTGCTAGAAAGCCTTCTCTTCAACCAGATGTCCCTGTCAATCTCCATACTGCCAATTGAAGAATCCCCAGATTGGGATGCCATACGGGCCCCTGGGAGAGTAGATCCTCCCTTGGAGGGATCACCCAGGGAGGGCTTCTGGCTAGGCTTAAGAGGGTGGAGTACCAGACTCTCTTGGGCCACTTGGGGGCTACCATGATTATGGTGGCTCCCTCCCTCCGCACTTTCTTCAGAACCTGCAGAATTAGAGAAATAGGTGGGAAGGCATAGCCGAGCTCCTGGCTCCAATCCTGAGCCAGACTGTCTACCGCTATAGGATTCTCTGTATAATTTAGGGAGAAGAATCTCTTTGTCTTCCTGTTTTTCCGGTGGCAAAGAGGTCTATAGATGGGGTCCCAAACTTTGTTACAATCTGGGAAAAAAATCTCCTCGTTCAGACTCCTCTGCCTGACTGAGCTCTACTCGGCTTAGAAAGTCGGCCACCGTATTCTTTCCCTTTCAAATGTATTGAGGATAAGGTCAGGTTCCTGTCTTCCACTATTTTGAAAATTTCCTGGCAGAGGAAGATTAGGGATGGTACTTTTGTTCCGCCCTGATGATTTACATAGGATACTGTTGTTGAATTGTCTGAGTAAAAGACCAACTTCCTGTTGGAGACCTCTGGAACTGCCACCTTTAGTACCCTTAGCAATACAGAGATATACCACCGGCGCTGATTACAGAATTAAAGCAGCAGTGTCACGAACAGCTCCGCACTAGCTGTTAAAGAGTTAAACACATGATTTATAAAAGGGTTAGACACCGCGCTGAGCCTAGATCACCTGACCCTAATTTACCTCTTGTTCCGATCGTGTACAACCTATCCACCTCAGTTTTAAAACAGGAATTACCTTGATTCTGATGTGTGGGATTAGGGGACCACCTTCTCGGGCGTTCCGATGTGCACGTGTTCTTCTATACAGGAGGTGAATAGCAGGTAGAAGTAGGCTGTATGGAGTTCGCCCCGGCCGGTGGCGAGACTCAGTTTGTACTTACGCTCACGCTCACAAGGGGAGCTGGTGACGTCACCTGTTGAGCTACGGGCTGCTGTTAGCACCAAAAAACCTTCCTACGCGTTTCGAGTGCTACGGCACTCTTCGTCAGGGAATCAGCATGGTGCCTCTAGTAGCTGCCTTTTATTCTACCCGCATATGATCTTAATTGCACAGATTTACCAGTAAGGATATATTTGATATATTCAATCAAAACCAAATAACTCAATTTCAGAGTTTAGACCATTCGGGACCAGTGTGTTCATATTGAAGATCCATTGGGTTTCTTTTTTTGACATATTTTTAATGAAATCACCTCCCCGTATGTCCATTTTAACTATTTGTATCCCAAAGAAGGAGGATCCATCAAATTTTCCATTATGCTTTACTGTATAATGTCTGGACAAAGGGTGCCCTTCAGATTTTTTATTTATATTATATATATGCTCACTCAGTTGTTTTTTTAGTTGTCTCTTGGTGCGCCCAATATATAACTTTTCACAAGGACATTTTATGGCATAAATAACCCCTTTGGTACTGCATGTTATATAATCCCGGATGTTATATTCAAAGGTACGATCCTCATTTGTTATTCGGCTCATTTTGCTGGTAAATTTCTGAGATTTTTTACATACCATACATTTTTTGCAAGGAAAAAATCCTTTTAACCTTTGCTTGTCATTGATTTTTTTGGTATTCATTATAGCTGCACATTTTTTCGTGGGTGCGATTATGTTCCCAATATTTGCTGCTTTTTTATAAACAAATGCTGGATCTTCATTAAACAGATGTCCAATTACCTTATCTTCCTTTAATATAATCCCACACATCAGAATCAAGGTAATTCCTGTTTTAAAACTGAGGTGGATAGGTTGTACACGATCGGAACAAGAGGTAAATTAGGGTCAGGTGATCTAGGCTCAGCGCGGTGTCTACCCCTTTTATAAATCATGTGTTCACCTTTAGTACCCTTTCTACTGCCTTGAGCTCCTTGTAATTTGACGTGCAGTCCCGGGTTCTTAAATCCCATCTTCCCTGCCAGAATTTTCCCCCTGAATGAGCTCCCCAACCCCACGGACTGGCATCTGTCATTATCAGCATGGGTTCCATGAAGGACCAAGGCATTCCTACCGAGAGGTTCTTCTCAGACGTCCACCACAGACGGGAGTACCTTGCTCTGGAGGAGAGATGAAATTTTTCCTCTAGTGTTTGAGGAAGACCATTCCAATTCTTCAAGATGTCCGACTGTAACGGTCTTGTGTGGATCTGTGCGAATGGTACGGCTGGAATTGTAGCCGCCAGGTGCCCCAGTACTGCCATCGCCTCTCTGATGGAACATCGGAAGGACCGGAAAAGGAACCACACATGCTCTATTGTTGAGGACACTTTCTTCTGAGGGAGGAATGTCCTCTGAGCCGTGGAATCTAGCTGCATTCCTAAAAAGGTGCAAATTTGAGAAGGGGTTAGACAAGACTTCTCCTGATTTCATCTTCCATCCCAGATCCTTCAACAGAGAGCACACCAGGACGAGCTCTGTTTGTAACTGCTCCCTTGTTTGGGCCACAAACAAAAAATCGTCCAGATAAGGTACAACTACTATCCCAGACGATCGAAGGAATGCCACCATCTCCGCCACGACCTTGGTGAAAATTCTCGGGGCTTGAGAGACCCCAAACGGAAGTGCCCTGTATTGCAGGTGTAGAAGTTGGCCCTTTACTTGAACAGCCGTCCTTAAATACTTTTGGGAGGAAGAGTGAATTGGGATGTGATAATAGGCATCCTCTAAGTCTATACTTGCCATCCAGCAACCTTGGTATAACAGGTCTAAAGTCGACTTTATAGTTTCCATCCGGAACTTCTTGTATCTCAGGAATTTGTTTAGCCGTTTTAGCTTCAGAATCATCCGAAAAGAACCGTTGGGTTTCTTTATTAAAAAGAGTAGGGAGTAGAACCCCCTGCCCTCCTCCTTCTTTGGGACTTGGCAAACAACCCCTTTGTCCAACAATAACTGAACCTCTCTCTCCAGAACTGTGGACTTTAGAGGATCCTTTAGAGTTGGAGTATGGGTGAAAAAGACTTGGGGATAAGAGCGGAACTCCAACCTGAATCCCTCCGCTATCCCCCACAAAACCCACTTGTTCTGGGTGACGTTCGCCCAAGCCAGGAAAAAGGCAGAGAGTCTTCCCCCAACCTGAAGTCTGGCGTCATTGCTTGTCCTTTGGTTTGCTATCCTGGGTTTTAAAAAGGAAGCCGCTAGTTTTTCATGAAAATCTATCCCTTTCCTTCCTATCGTATGGCTTACCCCTCTGTTTTCTAAAGCCCTGCTGGGGTCTACGAAAAAATGGAGTCTTCTGAGGGACCGGAAAACCTTTTTTCTTGTCAGATGCCATCTCCAAGATGTCATCCAGGGAGGACCCAAATAATCTATAGCCCTCACACAGAAGGGCACAGAGTCTGGCCTTAGACCCCTGGTCACCCTTCCATGATCTAAGCCAAATAGCTCTTCTTGCCGCATTCGTCATAGCTGAGGATTTGGCGGCAAAGCGCATAACATCCGTAGAAGCATCAGTTAGAAAATCCGCCGCTTTAGCAAAGGTGGGAAGAGAAGCTAAGATTTCCTCCCTAGGCTTCTTCTCTTTAAGATGTGCCTCTAGCTGTTCAATCCACAATCTTAAGGACCGGGATACCCAAGTGGCTGCAACCGCGGGTCTAAGACAAGTAGCAGAAGTTTCCCACGCCCGTTTTAGGTAAATATCCGCTTTCTTATCCAACGGGTCCGAAAGGCAACCCAGATCATCAAAGGGGAGGGCAGATCTCTTAGCTATCTTAGCGACTGGGGCATCTACCGTAAAGGCCCTATCCCAGCTGGAGGAAACTTTTTCTTCATAAGGATATTTCCTTTTCACCGAGGAGGGTAAGAAAAATTTTCTATCAGGATGATCAATGATCGCTTGCATGTTTTCATGAATAGGGAAGACCCTATGTTTTTTAGGGTCTAATGCCTGAAAGGCCTGGTCCACAACTGATCTAGTCTGCTTAACGTCTTCCAACTGCATAGTTGCTCTGACCGCTTTTAGTAATGGCTGCGTATCCTCAGGGGGAAAGAAGGATCTCCCTGAATAATCTTCATCCGAAGAGTCCGATAGTCGTCCGGATTCTCCACCATCGTCGGATGAATCCAATTCAATACTGTCATACTCCGTATCCCTCCCTGGTCTATCTGGGGACCTGGCACGGCTTTTACTGAATGCTTTAAAGGATGCCTTGATAATAAACTTCATGGACTTAGTGAGGGTCTGGGATTGTTCTGCTACTAGTTTATCTATACATGTTGAGCGGCAAAGCGCAAATGCGGCCTTCTGATAAGATGCAGATAGGGGCGTTTTACATTCCGCACATTCCCTGTGCTTTGTCTTGGAAGACGATTTTTTAGGTGGCTTAGGGATCTAAAGGGAGACAATCATATGAAAACACTACATTAGAAATAAAAAGGAACGCTCTCACCCATTGAAGCTTTTTCCTTTTTCCCCATCCTCAGACCAATACCGGACTTGGAGGCCTCAAGGGTTCCTGGGGTTCAGCGCGTCCTTCTGTAGGCTCCGACATGATGCAAACCAGGATCGCTACGCGGCACACCAAATTGTGCCCCAGCTGGCTGCCTGAACCTGCCGCCGTGTTTTGTATTTTAAAAGACACGCTCCGGCCTCTACTTCCGGGTCCTGCAGGGCTGAAGCTCCGCCCCCCCCGTCGACGTCATCCTCAGGAGACTGCCCCGCGCATGCGCATAGGCGCACGGCCGCCATCTTGGAACCGGGGAAGCGAGGAACAGCATGGGGAGCCGCCTGAACACTGCCACAGCGGCTCCCCGCAGGGCCGGAGAGAGGGCAGGCGCAGGCAGACTTATGGGGAGCGGCTTCCGGCACGGCCACAGAACTACCGCTCCCAGGGATAGGCCTTCCCACGGCATACAGCCACAGACCTTCCCCAGCTCCGGTGTCTTGGAGGTACGTCTTCAGCATCAGCTGCTTCTCAGGATCTCCCAGCCGGAGGACAGGAAACCTGTACTGGTGCTGGGTGGCGGTGTGTCCTTTTTATCTTCTCAGGTTTCCTGTCCTGATGGGAGGTCCTGAGTCGCACAGGGTGCCGTCATGGGTGAGGGGAAAAAAGGGAGTTGTACACTAAAGTTAAGCAAGGTGGGTGAAGTGTTTGTTGTAACTGTGATATAATTTCTGCTTGTGTTATTTTGATATTCAGGGGTTAAGGGAAGCCCATTTTGCCTTAGAAGAAGTACTACTTGAGAGGTGTTCAGTCTAGACCTATTACTCTAATTACTTCAGCCCGACACAATGAAGGTGGTGTCGTGGAATGTGAATGGCTTACGTTCACCACAGAAAAGGTGAAGAGTCCTCAGGCACCTCAAAAAAATGAAACCCAATATAGTTCTACTGCAGGAATCTCACCTAGGTCAGGAAGATTTTTTCAGGATGGAAAATCTGTGGGTCATGGATGTGGTAGGCTCACCGTCTATTAATAAGAAGGCACGGGAATTGATCCTTATCAATGGGCAGCTCAATTGCCAGGTACTGAGGTCTGAGTCAGATAGCCAGGGCAGGTGGGCTCATGTGTTGCTGATGGTACAGGAAACTCAATATAGCTTATATAATATCTGTGGTCCGAACCATAATACACGATTCTACAGGGAGTTATCCTGCGAGATACTTGTCCCAATAAAATAAAATAGTGGGGGGGGGGGGGGGGACTTCAATACTGTCCTCCGTGCACTAGAAGATAGGAAGAGTAATGTCACTGGGAGACTAAACACCGGATCTCAGGATGGAGTAATGTCAAAACTGCTGCAGGCGACAGATGGTGGATCCCTGGCGTCAGCTCCATCCGGATGAGAGATGTTGCTCCTTTTACTCACATGCGAGGGACTCGTGGTACCGGATAGATTATATCCTAGTGCATCATTCTCTGAGAAGTAGGGTAGAACAGGCGAGTGTGGGAGATTTGGCGATAGCAGATCATGCGCCAGATGAATTAATCCTAGGAGCGGATTATCCAAGAGGCCCAGAATATTTATGGAGATTCCCTTCCCAGTTGTTATCCCTGGAGGATTTCCAGTATAAACTAGTGGGATTTTTGGAGGAATACCGGGAGGCTAATCAGGAACATATGGAGGATCCCGGTTTGTTCTGGCACACGTCTAAGGCGGTGATGAGGGGAAGGATAATGAACTATGTGTTTGGGATGAAAAAGTAGGTGATGGTGCAAGAGGATGCTAGCAAGAGAGTTAGAACTTCATACACTGTCTTCTTAAGTAATCCCACCGAAGCAAACAGAAAAAGTTGGGTAGAGACGCAGCGTGACTTTGACAGGCTCACTAAAGACTCTACGATTCACGGCTTATGAGACCATCTTACATAAATTTGGCAATAAGGCGGGCCGACTTCTAGCAAACCTGGCAAAGGGTAGGAGACGCCCTCAGTTTATTTCAGCCCTTAAAAATTCTGAGAATAAAGTGGTCACTGACCTGGCAGGAATCAGTAGAATAGTGGGAGACTATTACACGTCTTTGTATGAAGATCAGACTACTCCTAGTTTAGTTGACACCCTTTTAGATAAGGTACAATTACCATCGCTCACACAAGAACAGGTAGCGCAGCTAAATGCGGGTATATCCATAGAAGAACTTCAGTCAGTTATTCGTCACCTGGGTAACTCCAAAGCCCCAGGCCCTGACGGTTACACAGGGGAGTACTACAAAGCGCTGCTCACCCAGATATCCCCAGTTCTTCTGAGTCTCTATAACACTGTGCTAGAGGGAAAGGTGCTCCCTGATAGAGAGAACATGTCTTACATAAAACTGCTGCCCAAGGCAGGTAAAGATCCACTAGACCCAGAGTCATACAGACCCATTTCCCTCATCAATGTTGACACAAAAATACTGTCCAAGGTTATGGCAGATAGTTTGGCGACTATGTAACCTTCCCTGATTGCCCCTGAGTAGGTAGGATTTGTGCAGGGGAGATCTGCAGTCATAAATCTAAGAAATGTGTTAACTGCTTTAGACGGGGTCAGTCAGGAACTTGGGGAGGGAGAGACCCCAGCCATGCTCACCATTGACGCTGAAAAAGCTTTTGACAATGTTAGGTGGGCATGGCTGGAGGCGGTATTGGATAGAATGGGATTTGTTGGGCATTTTAGGAACTTTTTATCCCGGCTTTACGAAAAAGGCACACGTCAGGGTTGCCCCTTATCGCCTCTCCTTTTCAATTTAGCTCTAGAGCCGCTGGCCAGGAGACCGAGCCATGCTGATATACAACGATTAGAACGGGGCTTCTTAAGATTCTTGTGGCGAGGAAAAAGGCAGCGTATTTCCCTAGACAAGTTGAAACTGAGAAGGGAGCATGGGGGACTGAATTTTCCTGATGTGAGGGGCTACAACTTAACATGCCCGAGTTGCCATCTGCTAGACTGGGCTAACAGGACATCCTATTATTCTAACTTGAGACTGGAAATGCAATTGGCATCACCCTGGGATCTTATGGCTTTGGTACACACTAGCATACCCAAGCTTCCAGCCTTTGTCAAGAGGTCACTTATATTGAGAGACACAATCCTCACATGGAAAATTGAGAAAACCGTTTCAACTGTCTTATCAATTTTCCAAACATCTCCCGCTGGCTCATAACCCAGGATTTCAAGTGGGCGAAAATAGTAAGCTCTTTGACAAATGGACCCAGGAAGGGATAACTAAGATGGGGGATCTGTTTAGAGAAGGGGAGGACCATTGGGCTACTCTGCAGGAGTTAGAAGAGAGATGGGGGTTGTAGGAACTAAACTTCCTACCCTATATGCAAGTAAGGAGCTATAGCAAAAGCCTTGTCAGCGATCTGTCCCGGGAATGGACCCGGAATGAGTTTGATTTCTTCCTCAAGACTTCGGTCAGGCCCACAATTTCCTCACTATATCATTTACTGAGGGATAAATGGAGATCTAAAGATAGGAAAAAAATCTTTGATAAATGGAAAGCTCTGTTGGGTGAGGAAGATGTCTATCCACACATATGTTCGGGTTTGGCTGACATGTATCGTGCGGTTGTAAATGAACAGTGGCGTGAGACGCAGATCAAAATATTACACCACGCAATTTATGGCTTTAACGTCCCAGGCAAAAGGGTCGATGCGAACAGGTTGACGGCATGTCCCAAGTGTAAGTTAGGTGGGTCGGATCTATTTCATGGGCTTTGGGCATGTCCATTGCTGGTCGATTTTTGGTCACAGATGAGTAAGATATTAGGTGACGTTAGCAGTTTCAAAGGGAAAATCTCTCAAATGTTGGCTATCACACATACAATTGTCCAACCCACTCTATCTACAGGGAAAAACGGAGAGGGTGGAACCTTTCATCTAGCTCCATTGGGTCATAAACTCTTGTTAGTAGCAAAGCGTTGTATATTAAGGTCGTGGTTGGAATCGGCAGTTCCATCACGTGATATGGCCATCTCTCAACTGAAACATGTGTTCCACCTAGAGTGGCTTGAAGCCCAAAACAGTAAGGAATTTCAGGGGAGAAAACTTTACCAGGGTTGGAGGAAGCTTCTGATTGTCTACATTCCTGTTTCAGAGTACCCTCGAATTATGTCTCCATTCAAGTTAACATCTTGGCATCTGACAGAGGACTTAAAGGATAGCCTAGGGGTTCTGAAAGTAGACTAGATTGGGCTGAGTACTTAGGGTAGCTGGACTTGATTTATTGGGGTAGAGTTTTTTTCAATGGGAAGAGATCAGGGAGGGTTGGGAGGGGGGAGGGGATGGACTGAGATAGAATTGGGGGGGTGGGAAGGGATATGTAACAGGATGTCTACACAGACAATTGTACCTAGTGCATATGTTCGATTGTCTATTGACTGTTGATATTCTTAATATTATTGTCAAATATTGATGTAAAATTGACATGATCTTTGGTATGTCGATGCTGTCATACATAAGGAAAAAATAATTTAAAACCAATAAAGAAATGTGAAAAAAAAGTCAAAAAGGAAAAAAAAAAAAAAAGTTTTTACAAATATATAAAAAATACAAAAAAGTTCAAATCTCCCCCCATTCCTTAAAATAAAAATACTTAAACAATAACAAAAAGTAAAATAAAACATCATGGGCATCGCCGCATGCAAAAATGCCCATACAATTAAAATATAACAATATTAATGGCATACTGCAAATGGCGTAAGGGGGGCAATTTGCCATTTTTTGGCTACCCAATAATTATTAATTGTATTTTTTTATAAAAAGTGATCAAAAAGTCACACACTTCAAATTGGTATCACTGAAAAGAACCGATCGTCCCACAAAAAATGAGTCCTCACACAGCCCCGTACACAACTACAAAAAAGTTATAGGGGTCAGAATATGGTTACAAAAATAAAAAAAATAAAGGTTTTCCCTCAAAGGTTTTAAAAGTTTTTTTCAGTATTAAACCGCAAGAATTTTTTTTTACAAGTATGGTATCATTTTAACCGTACTGACCTGGAGAATGAAGATAACAGGTAAATTTTACCGCATAGTGTACAGTGTAAAAAAAATAAAATAAAAACCTTTATCAGAATTGCGTTTTTTCCCCCCAATTCTACCCCATTTGGAATTTTTCTTCAGCTTCCTACTACATGGTATGCAACTGTAAACGGTGCCATTATAAAGTACAACTTATCCCATAAAAAAATAAGCCCTCATAAGGCTATGTGAATGGAAAAATAAAAGAGTTAGGACTATGGGAAGGCGGGGAGTTGAAAAAAAATGCAAAAGTGGAAAATCTCAGGGTCCTTGACACTTTGAGGACCGACCAAGGGATGTATTTGTCCCATGTTTTTAATTGCCTGTATCATCTGATTAAGAACTTAAAATACTTTATTTATTGTTCAAATACATTCTTAAAAGGGAAAAAAAAACTATTTTTATATTGATGACAGTAATTTTATGGTCCTCAAAGGGTTAAGGGGTTAAGTACAGTGTTCTCTGACTTCACTGTCCCCTCCTAGTAGGGAGTCTTCTCCCAAAAACCCACCATGCGAAAAGACAGCATTGTCCTGTGCAATATCTGCAAGAGTGACTGCACACGGCTTATTTTAAACACAAACAGAACCACAGCTCTACTGAACTACATGAAGCGGCATCACCTGATCCAGTGAGAAAACAGATGGGCGCCAGATAGTCTGGGTCTCCTTTGCGGCACCCAGGTCGAGTCCACATGCTGTAAGGCGTTATTGTCATCATCAGTTACTGCTTCTCCCACTCGACGACTCCTCCACTCAGTCAGCCATTGATAATGGAATGCATGGCCAGGGAATAACTTTACATGCCCAGAAACGCAAGCTTAATTCCCACCTCGCTAAGATGTCGTACCATAGTCTGCTGCCTTCAGGGAGCTTATGGCGTGTGTTCAGCCTTGATGCAAGATACCTAGCTGGCATTATTTCTCAAAAAAAGTCATCCCCTTCTTGTACACATGTGGCAGAGATGGTGGGACGCGCCTTGCAATTGTCACTGTGCAGCAAGTTGCACGCCACAGTGGACACTTGAAGCAGCTGTTATGGGCACTGGAGTTGGAAGCTGATGATGAGGATACTGGCCACAACACCCATTCATCTCAGTGCGGAGTTTGGGCAGAAAGAACTGGCTCTTTGGGCACGCTGGCCAGAATACAGAGCTGTATGCTTCCTTGTTTACACCCTGACATCATTCACACAAAGCAGTCTGATAACTGGATAACTATGCTTTTAGACCCTCGCTATCAAAGCAAAAGGGAGGAATGTGTCACCAAAATTTTTATCCATCAGTTAAAACCTGATAGTAACAAGTCTATTTTCTAAAAACAGTTTTTTTTTATTGTCATTTTTTTTCCCCCTCAACAAGATTATGGGGCCTGCATCTCTCCTGAGCGGTTCTTAACAGCATTTGCAAAGCATTTAAAAATTGCTTTATGGCAGCCCCATGGGCCATAGACAAAATGGACAAGAGGGGACCGTATTGACTTAGTCTACTTTGACACTGGCGTTTTGGCTTTCCGTTTGCAAGATCCGTTCAGGGAGCACACAAGCGTTCGAGCGGATCCGTTCTGAACGGATCCGTCTGCATTATAACTTAGAAAAAATTTCTAAGTGTGAAAGTAGCCTGAGCGGATCCGTTCAGACTTTACATTGAAAGTCAATGAGGGACAGATCCGGTTGAAGATTGATCCATATGGTGTCATCTTCAAGCGGATCAGTCCCCATTGACTTCCAAAGTCGGAACGGATCCGCTCGCCTCCGCACGGCCAGGCGGACACCCGAACGCTGCTTGCAGCATTTAGGTGTCCGCTCACTGAGCAGAGCGGTGGCAGGCGGATGCATTCTCAGTGGATCCGCCTCCACTGAGAATGCATTAGGGCCTGACGGCTGCGTTCAGGGCCGCTTGTGAGCCCCTTCAAACGGAGCTCACGAGCGGACACCTGAACGCAGGTGTGAAAGGAGCTTAAAACGGATCAGTTTTGCCCTAATACGTTCTGAATGGAAAAGGATCCTCTCAGAATGCATCAGTTTGCCTCCGTTCTGACTCCATTCCGCTTTGCCAAACGGATCCGATCATGACAGGCCCCAAGCCTTGGAATGGCTTGGGGCTGCCATGGCAACAATAGAGTCCCCGCCACAGCAGCGCGGGGACCCGATGTATGAGGTGAGGAGCACAAACCTACCATATGCCGCAGTCAGCGCTGACCGCGGCATATGAGGTGTTAATTCACCGGCTTCGGCGTTATCGCCTATGCTGGTGGATGCAGCAGGTATCCAGCTGTCAGTAACCGCCAGATCCCTGCTGCTGATGGGGGGACCGCACGCGGGGGGAGGAATGACTGCAGGACGAGAACGCTTGTCCTCGAGCGCTAAGTGCTGGCAATCGAGGACGAGCATTCTCGTCCTGGGTCGTTAAGGGGCTAAAAGTAACTGTAGTATCCAATCTCATATGCAATTACTGATCAAACACAGGATGTACAGTGGATATAAAAAGTCTACAAACCCCTGTTAAAATGTCAGGTTTCTGTGCTATAAAAAAAAAAAAAAATGAGACAAATAATTTCAGAACTTTTTCCACATTTAATGTGACCTATAAACTGTACCACTCAATTGAAAAACAAACTGAAATCTTAGGTGCAGGAAAGAAAACAAACAAAAGAAAATAATAATAATGTGGTTGTATAAGTGTGCACACCCTCATAACTGGCGATGTCACTGTTAAAAGGTATCAGTCAGGAGAAGGGTACTAAATAATTTCCAAGGCATTAGATATACCATGGAACACAGTGAAGACAGTCATCAAGTGGAGAAAATATGGCACAACAGTGACATTACTAAGAACTGGACGTCCCTCCAAAATTGATGAAAAGACGAGAAGAAAACTGGTCTGGGAGGCTACCAAGAGGCCTACAGCAACATTAAAGGAGCTGCAGGAATATCTGGAAAATACTGGCTGTGTGGTACATGTGATAACAATCTCCCGTACTCTTCATATGTCTAAGTAGAGTGGCAAGACGAAAGCCTTTTCTTACGAAGAAAAACATCCAAGCCAGGCTATATTTTGCATTAAAAAAATAAAAAATCTGAAGTCTCCCAAAACCATGTGGGAAAAGGTGTTATGGTCTGATGAAACAAAGGCTGAACATTTTAGCCATAATTCCAAAATATATGTTTGGCGCAAAAAAAACACTGTACAGTCGTGGCCAAAAGTTTTGAGAATTACATAAATATTGGAAATTGGAAAAGTTGCTGCTTAAGTTTTTATAATAGCAATTTGCATATACACCAGAATGTTATGAAGAGTGATCAGATGAATTGCATAGTCCTTCTTTGCCATGAAAATGAACTTAATCCCAAAAAAAACTTTCCACTGCATTTCATTGCGGTCATTAAAAGGACCTGCTGAGATCATTTCAGTAATCGTCTTGTTAACTCAGGTGAGAATGTTGACGAGCACAAGGCTGGAGATCATTATGTAAGGCTGATTGGGTTAAAATGGCAGACTTGACATGTTAAAAGGAGGGTGATGCTTAAAATAAATTGTTCTTCCATTGTTAACCATGGTGACCTGCAAAGAAACGCGTGCAGTTATCATTGCATTGCATAAAAATGGCTTCACAGGCAAGGATATTGTGGCTACTAAGATTGCACCTCAATCAACAATTTATAGGATCATCAAGAACTTCAAGGAAAGAGGTTAAATTCTTAAGAAGGCTTCAGGGCATCCAAGAAAGTCCAGCAAGCACCGGGATAGTCTCCTAAAGAGGATTCAGCTGTGGGATCGGAGTGCCACCAGTGCAGAGCTTGCTCAGGAATGGCAGCAGGCAGGTGTGAGCGCATCTGCACGCAACAGGGAGGCGAAGACTTTTGGAAGATGGCCTGGTGTCAAGAAGGGCAGCAAAGAAGCCACTTCTCTCCAAAAAAACCCATCAGGGACAGATTGATCTTCTGCAGAAAGTTTGGTGAATGGACTGCTGAGGACTGGGGCAAAGTCATTCTCCGATGAAGCCCCTTTCCGATTGTTTGGGGCATCTGGAAAAAGGCTTGTCCGGAGAAAAGGTAAGTGCTGCCATCAGTCCTGTGTCATGCCGACAGTAAAGCATCCTGAGACCATTCATGTGTGGGGTTGCTTCTCATCCAAAGGAGTGGGCTCACTCACAATTTTGCCCAAAATCACAGCCATGAATAAAGAATGGTACCAAAACACCCTCCAACAGCAACTTCTTCCAACAACAGTTTGGTAAAGAACACCGCATTTTCCAGCACGATGGAGCACCGTGCCATAAGGCAAAAGTGATAACTAAGTGGCTCGGGGACCAAAACGTTGACATTTTGGGTCCATGGCCTGGAAACTCCCCAGATCTTAATCCCATTGAGAACTTGTGGTCAATCCTCAAGAGACGGGTGGACAAACAAAAACCCACTAATTCTGACAAACTCCAAGAAGTGATTATGAAAATGATGATTACACTTACCGGTAATCGGATTTTCCAGACCCCACGACAGCACCATAGAGAGAGGGATCCACCCCCAGGGATAGGAAACCTACAGGAATAAAAGGGTGGAGCCTCTCTTCCCATTCAGTGGATTACAGAGCAAGAGAGGGACTCCTACACCATTAATTATTCCGAACATCATATAAATTGTGTAAACTATGAAGAAAAAAAAAAAAAAGATTTTTTTTTTATTTTTTATTTTTTTACTACTCTATGTGAATATAGAAAACCATCACCAAAGGTGGGAATTAGGAAGGGTGCTATCGTGGGGTGTGGAAAATCTGATTACCGGTAAGTGTAATCATCATTTTTTCCCCTCCCCACGACAGCACCATAGAGAGAATTACAGAGAAAAGAACCCTTCCTAGGGAGGGACCACCGCTTGCAAAACCTTTCTCCCGAAAGAAAGATCAGAAGAGGAGAGTAAATCCAAACGGTAGTGACGGAAAAAGGTAGAAGGTGAAGACCACGTGGCTGCCTTACAAATTTGTTCAATGGAAGCCCCCGACCTTTCTGCCCACTAAGTGGAAACCGAACGCGTAGATCACCGAAAGGGGAGGAGACAGGCCCTCCTCCAAGTAAGACTGAATAATGGCCAGTCTAAGCCACCTGGACAAGGTACTTTTGGTAGCCTTCGTCCCTTTATTCAATCCAGAAAAGAGAACGAATAAAGCAGAAGACTTTCTCCATCCTTCTGTAACTTTAAGATACTGTAACAAGCATCTCCGTACATCTAGTGTATGAAAAGCAACTTCTCCAGCATTTTTTAGATGGTCACAAAAGGAAGGAAGAACGATCTCTTGTGATCTATGGAATTTAGAAGACACCTTGGGTAAGAAGGCCGGATCAGGTAGAATAATAACTATCATCAAGAATTGTAGTGAAAGGGGGATTGATGGAAATGGCCTGCAACTCGCTAATCCTTCAAGCAGTAGTGAGGGCCACTAACAAAACTAACTTGAGGGTAAGAAATGTAATGCCTACTGAATCAATGGGTTTGAAGGGTGCTTTGGTTAGGGAATTAAGAACTATGTTAAGATCCCACGGGGGCACCCTAGGGGAAGACACTGGTGTCATCCTATCTACCGCCTTAAAAAAATCTAACAATCCATGGATTCAGTGCAAAGTTCTGCTCGAAAAGGGCAGATAGGGCAGAGACCTGAACTTTAAGCGTACTTTTAGCAAGACCTAAGGAAAAAGGCCTTTCTGCAAAAACTCCAGAACCTGGGAAATAGGGACACATTCTGGTAAATGCTTAGGGTTGAGATTACTGAACTCAATAAATTTCTTCCAGGTCCTAGCGCAGATGGAAACAGTTACAGGTTTTCTGCTTTTTAGTAAGGTCGTGATGAGTTCCTGAGTAAAACCTTTTTTAATTAATAGGCTCCGCTCAAATTCCATGCAGTCAGATGGAGACCAGCGACTGCCGGATGAAGGACCGGACCCTGGGACAGCAGATCCGGTAGGTCTGGTAGAATCCAGGGGTCCAAAATAGACATGGTTCGGAGCAGAGTGAACCATGCCCTCTTGGGCCAAAAGGGGGCGATCAGGATGACCCTTGCCCTGTCTTTCCTGATCTTCTTTAGGACTGCTGGGATTAACTGGAAGGGGGGGAAAGCATATGCTAGAGGGAAGTTCCACTTCAGGAGAAATGCATCCACCCCATAGGGGGATTCTCTTGGATTCAGAGAACAAAAAGATTTCTACTTTCTTGTTCAGGCTTGTACTGAAGAGATCTATGGTCAGCATGCCCCATGACTTGCTGATCCTGGAAAATATCGAGGAGTTGAGGGACCATTCTCCCTGTCTTAGGGGGTATCTTCTGAGAAAATCTTCGTGAACATTCTCCTTCCCCTTTATGTGGAGAGCTGATACGTGGCTGACTTGTTTCTCCAATAACGTTAATAATTTCCCAGCTTCCCACCCTAGGGATACCAACTTTGTCCCCCCTTGGTGGTTTACATATGCCACTTTCGTCTGATTGTCTGAAAGAATCCTCACGTGGCCTGTGCCTAGAAGGGCCAAAGAAGCCTTCACTGCAAGTTTGACTGCCACCAACTCTTTTCGGTTGGAAGAGAATGCTTTTTGAGCTGGGACCATAGACCTTGAAAGTTGTATCCCAGCACATGGGCCCCCCACCCCCAGGGGCTCGCGTCTGTGGTCAGGACAATAGGCTCTGGGTAGGACCATGGAATTCCCTGAATCAGATTGTCCCTGACCAGCCACCAAGATAAGCTTTTCTTGGTCGTGTCCGAAATTCTTATTCTGACAGCGTTCCCCCGTGTTTTTTGAAGGCTGTCAAAACCTCAGACTGTAGCTGGCGGTAGTGAAGCTGAGCCCATTCCACCGCCGGGATGCAGGAATTCAGAGAACCTAGGACCGACATGGCCTTCCGAAGAGTCAGGGAGGTGGAAGAGAGGGATTTTATTTGATTCCAAACTTTTGTGATTTTCTCTTCTGGGGAGATATGTTCTTTGAGTCTCGGAGTTCAAAACTAGGCCCAGGAATCTCTGTACTTTTAGCGGTATCAATCTGGATTTTTTGTAATTTATTATTCATCCCAGATCCTGGAAGGTCTGAATAACAGTCTGAACATTTTCTTCACAGTCCCGTTGAGAATCTGCAATAATCAAAAAAATCGTCTAGATATGGGACTATCAAAACATTTTTCATGAACGACACCATCTCTGCCACTACTTTCGTAAATATCCTCGGTGCCATGGACAGGCCAAAGGGCAGCGCCTGGAACTGATATTGTCGGATCCAACCCTCTATCGGAATCGCCATTTCTGAAACCTCTGATGCATCGGTATGTGAAAATAAGCGTCTTTTAAATCCAACACAGCCATGAAACAATGAGGAAAAAGAAGCTGAATCGTATTCATCTTGAATTTTCTGAACTGTCCCTGAGATTGATGATAGTCCTGAATGTGCCGTCTGGTTTTGGAACTAAAAACAGGTGGGAGAAAAAACCTTCGGACAGTTCTTCTTGAGGAACGGGAATCAAGACATTTTTCTTGATAATGTCCAAAAACGTATTTTATTATAGGAAAAAAACCTCTTACACAAATACTTTCTGTAATAATAAATCTTTGCGGAGGCAAGGAGATGAACTCTGGCTTTAGACCTGAATGAATGATGTCCAGGACCCAAGGTCCTGCAACCTTTTCCCAAGATGTCTGGAAGAACTTTAGCCTTCCTCCCACCTCTAACCTGGCGTCATTGTTGGGGTTGTTTCTTGCTAGTAGAGGAAGAGTTTCCGAATAAGAAACCTTTCCACCCCGAATTCCTGGATCTAAATCTCTGATCCTTATCTCTGCCTGACCTTCTGCTGGTACTACCTCTAAAGGGACAAAAGGACTGCCTAATTCTGGGACCAAAGACTGCAGCAGAATTAGGGACCGGAAATCTTTTCTTCCTATCTGCCGCCTTTTCTAAAAGGTAGTCTAGCTCAGGCCCAAACAAAAATTCTTTGTTTAGAAGCTAAATCACCCCCACTCCAACTTTTTAACCAAAGGGTCCTACGTGCCGAATTGGTGAGGGAAGCTGACTGAGCGCTGAACTTAATAGAATCAACCGATGCATCTGTCAAGTCGTCGGCTGCTTTTTGCAAGGTTGGCAAGGAGGATAAGATCTGATCCCTAGGGGTTCTATCTTTTAATTGCCCCACCAACTGTTGTAACCAGAAGGATAAGGTCCTAGCCGTGACTGTAGCAGCTATGGCCGGGCAAAAGGCTAAGGTAGAGGCCTCCCAGGCGCCCCTAAGGAAGGTTTCAGCCTTTTTGTCTAAAGGCTCCTTAAGCATACCCGTATCCTCAAAAGAAAGACAGGACTTTGACACTTTAGAGATGGCGACGTCAATTTTAGGGGCTTTCCCCCAAGAGGAGGAGGCTATTTCTTCGAACTGATATTTACGTTTGAAGGTCCTAGAGGCAAATGCCTTCCTGCCTGGCTTCTTCCATTCTCTCTGAATTAAAGACATGATGCTAGCGTGTACAGGAAAACATCGACCCTTCTTCTCCTGTAACCCTTCAAACAAAGAGTCTGCTACAGACTTTTCCTCCTTAACATCCTCAATGTTCATGGTGGATCTAATGACTTAATAATTTATCCGTGTCTTCAGCGGGAAAAAAGGTGTTGGACATGGACTCATCTTCCGATGAAGAACCAGACGAGGATGACTGATTATATGTCACTGTCTTCCGACGAGAAAACTTGGGATGGGCCAGTTTTTGCACCTTTATCCTTAACAGATGTTCTTGCCTTTCTGTCTGACTTCAGGGTATTCTTAACCTCCGTCTTGATGAGCGACCTGATGTTTTCTAACAAGGACGGTGACTCATCCGAAATGGTCTTGTCAATGCATATCTGACACAATTTCTTCCCATAAGAAGATAAAGCCGTACCGCATAGCGGACATTCTTTGTTTTTTCTTTTTGCCAGCACTTTCTTCGGTTTAGGCTGGAAAAGAGAGCACAAAGCGCAATTCTTAATAAAACCAAAGGCCAGATAAATGAGCCACATACCCCATGAAGATCAAAGAACTACCAGGATGGGATTCACATCACCCTCAGCAGATTCTTGTCTTCTTTCTTCCTCCACAGTAACGACCCTTCTGGCTGGAGGGAATATGGAGTCTATACACTTAAGGAAAAAGGTATTAATATCCTTTAAAGCCATCAGCTTGGGGCAAAACCGCTGAGAGCCTCCTACATGTTGCCTGGCTCAGACCGTCCTGTATAGGCTCAAAGGACCGGCCTGGCCTGTGCTCCTTTAAATAAAATAGAGAAAAAACAAGGGCGTCCGCCTCCTACCGGTACCCGGAACCGGAAGCCGCCGATATGCATTCCACCCTGAATACGGAAGTGCGCCCTGCTCGGCGCACACCGGAAGTGTGTCACCCGCTCGGCGCACACCGGAAGTGACACACTCAGACACACGTGCCTGGAAGCGCTGCCCGGCTATTTAGTTATAAAGCTAAGTGGCAGAGCCCCGAATCCAAGGATGACCACTTAACTGCGCCACCGGAAGGTGCCTCCCATGGGGCAGAGCTCTCCCCGAGAGGTAACCCTCATGTCTGCCGCAAGATGCGGAGGGCCCCTGGAGCACCTCCGCATCCTAGGGTCCTGACAGCCTGCCCAGCAGCAAACCGTTAGCCCTCTAGGAATTTCCTAGGAAGCAAGACCAACGGTAGGACCTGAAAGGAAACTGTAGGTCTCCCACTCCAGGGGCAGGAAACCACTGAATGGGAAGAGAGGCTACACCCTTTTATTTCTGTAGGTTTCCTGCCCCTGGGGGTGGATCCCTCTCTCTATGGTGCTGTCGTGGGGGAGGGGAAAAGAATGGGTTGCTATCAGTCAGGAATGGTCCCAGAAGTTGATTGAGAGCATGCCCAGTCAAATTGTAGAGGTCCTGAAAAAGAAGGGCCAACACTGCAAATACTGACTCTTTGCATAAATGTCATGCAATTGTCGATAAAAGCCTTTGAAACGTATGAAGTGTGTGTAATTATATTTCACTACATCACAGAAACAACTGAAACAAAGATCTAAAAGCAGTTTAGCAGCAAACTTTGCAAAACTAATATTTGTGTCATTCTCAAAACTTTTGGCCACGACTGTACATCACCAACACCATACTCACAGTGAAGCATAATGTGACTGCAGCATGCTTTGGGGTTGTATTTCTTCAGCTGGAACTGGGGCCTTAGTTAAGCTAGAGAGAATTATGAACAGTTCCAAATACCAGTCAATATTGGCACAAAACCTTCAGGCTTCTGCTAGAAAGCTGAACATGAAGAGGAACTTCATCTTTCAACATGACAACGACCCAAAGCATACATTCAAATCAACAAAGGAATGGCTTTACCAGAAGAAGATTAATGTTTTGGAATGGCCCAGCCAGAGCCCAGACCTGAATCTGATTGAAAATCTGTGGGGTGATCTGAAGAGGGCTGTGCACAGGAGATCCCCTCGCAATCTGACAGATTTAGAGTGTTTTTGCAAAGAGTGTGCAAATCTTGCCAAGTCAAAATTTGCCATGCTGATAGACTTATACCCCAAAAAGACTGAGTGCTGGAATAAAATCAAAAGGTGCTTCAACAAAGTATTGGTTTAAGGGTGTGCACACTTATGCAACCATATTATTTTCCTCTACCTAAAAGATTTCATTTAGTTTTTCAATTGAGTTGCAGTTTATAGGTCACATTAAAAAGGTAGAAAAAGTTCTGAAATGATTTATCTTTGTCTCTTTTTTTTACATCACAGAAACCTGACATTTTAACAGGGGTGTGTAGACTTTATATCCACTGTATGTAATCACAAATGAACTACTGGCCTACAATATCTTACCTGCATGTTAGTACATCCATATAACCACATAGATGCTAGATGCAGTGTAACCTGCTTCAATAACAGTGGCAAATAGTATATTACATTACCTTACTCCTATTGTTGGGATCCCAAGTGATCAGTAAAACGTACGGTACTGATCAGCGCTCAGCAGTTGGAGGATGCACGCAAGCAGATATTTTGGGTGTACAAAAACGTTATACTAATTATAAGTACTATTTGCGTGAAATGTCAAGGAAAGGGTTAACTGCCTGAATATGATACTTATAAATAACTTATCTGAATAAATCTAAAATATATGTCTATCTGCCAAAATTACACACATCAGGCTGACATATGAAAGGGTGACTCACTCTGTATATATCTGGTGCAGCCAACCTCTCCCACAATAAAGAATAGTAGTGTATACAGCTAAAGGAATAAGTTTAACCCTCCACTATAGCTGCAACACTAAAAATAACGCTGCCAGACACTGGACACAAACTGTTACCTCTAGTATTGGACAACAGCTATAGAGGCACACTGTTTCTATGTATGTCTCACTGCAGCACTCAGTAGATAACAGGGAATGTGTGGACCCAATTATTCGCAGGCAAAGTGCTTAAGGTTTGCTGCACTATTATCTAACAGCCCATGGTATCCACTACACTACAGATACCCATTATCTATAAGGCATTCATTCTCTGCCATTTTTTGTACATTACAGACTTGAGTTCAATGTTTTGTTAATCTGAATTTTAGGTGATTGATTAGAAAACAATAGTCTAAATTGGTGAAATGAAATGAGAAAAAAATATAAATAAAACTATTGTTTAGAAATAGAAAATTGGCATGTTCACCCCTTTGTTAGAAAGCCCATAAAAAGCTCTGGTGCAACCAATTACCTTCAGAAGTCACATTAGTGAAATGATGTCCACCTGTGTGCAATCTAAATGTCACATGATCTGTCATTACATATTCACACCTTTTTTAAAAGGCCCCAGAGGCTGCAACACCTAAGCAAGAGGCATCACTAACAAAAACATTGCCATGAAGACCAAGGAACTCTCCAAACAAGTAAGGGACAATGTTGTTGAGAAGTACAAGTCAGGGTTAGGTTATAAAAAACAATATCCACATATTTGATGATCCCCAGAAGCACCATCAAATCTATGATAGCCAAATAGAAAGAACATGGAACAACAGCAAACCTGCCAAGAGACGGCCGCCCATCAAAACTCATGGACCGGGCAAGGAGGGCATTATCAGAGAGGCAGCACAGAGACCTAAGGTAACCCCGGAGGAGCTGTACAGTTCCACAGCAGAGACTAGAGTATCTGTACATAGGACGACAATAAGCCGAACGCTCCATAGAGTTGGGCTTTATGGTAGAGTGGCCAAAATAAAGCCATTACTTTAAAAAAAAAAAAAAAAAAAAAAAAAAAAAAGCACGTTGTGAGTTTGCAAAAAGCATGTGGGAGACTCCCAAAATGAATGGAGGAAGGTGCTCTGGTCTGATTAGACTAAAATTTAACTTTTCAGCCATCAAAGAATGTCTGGCGCAAACCCAACACATCATATTACCCAAAGAACACCATCCCCACAGCGAAACATGGTGGTGACAGCATCATGCTGTGGGGATGTTTTTAAGCAGCCAGGACAGGGAAACTGGTCAGAATTGAGGGAAAGAAGTATAGTGCTAAATACAGGGGATATTCTTGAGCAAAACCTGTGCCATTCTGTGTATGATTTGAGGCTAGGATGGAGGTTCACCTTACAGAAGGACAATGACCCCAAACACAGACTTGAGAAGTTTAAGGGGAAACCTGTAAATTTATTGGAATGGCCTAGTCAAAGCCCAGATCGCAATCCAATAAAAAAATCTGGTCAGACTTAAAGAGGACCTTTCACTAGATAAAAAAAATCTAAACTAACTGACATGTAGAGCGGCGCCCAGTGATCTCCCAGCACTTACTGTTATACCTGGGTGCCGCTCCGTTCACCCGGTATAGCTTTCGGTATCTTCACATGTTAGGTTTCCCTAGGTGGAGCCTGCCGGCGTCTCCTTCTCCCATGCTGTAGCGCTGGCCAATCGCAGCGCTCAGCTCATAGCCTGAGAGGTTTTTTTTATCTCAGACTATGAGCCGAGCGGTGCGATTGGCCAGCGCTACAGCATGGGAGAAAGACGCCGGCAGGTTCCCCTGGGTGAAGCCTAACATGTGAAGATACCGCGAACGGAGCGGCGCCCAGGTTTAACAGTAAGTGCAGGGAGATCCCTGGGCGCCGCTCTACATGTCTGTATAGTTAGTTTAGATTTTTTTTATCTAGTGAAAGGTCCTCTTTAAAGACTGCTGTTCACAAGCACAAACCATCCAACTTAGGCCGAATGCACACGGTTCATAGATAATATGAGAGTATTACTGTAGTGCAGCAGCGGCATGAAGCACACAGCGTCATAGAAACCAATGACGCCGTGCGCTCCTGCTCTCAGCAGGATGCCAGGCCGGGATACCACGGACCACTCACGGCCGTGTGCATTCGGCCTTAGGGTACTTTCACACTAGAGTTTTTCTGATCAGGTATATCCCCATGCATTCTGAATGGAGAGTTACACGTTCAGGATGCTACGGTTTTATCTCCGGCGAAAATGAAATTTCAATGAATCACTGAATGACTGATCAGGCATTTTTAAAGACTGATCAGGATCCAGATCAATCTTTAATATGCCATCAGTTGGCATACGTTTTGCCAGACTCGGCAGGCAGTTCCTACAACGGAAATGCTTGCCGGATCACTCTGCCCGCAAGTGTGAAAGTAGCCTTAAAGGGCTTCTGTCACCCCACTAAAGTGTTTTTTTTTTTTTTTTGGGCTAGTGAAATTAGTTATATTGCGATATATGACAATATAATTGTGTTACTTACTTTGATCCAGCAGTTTCTGCAAAAAACAAAGTTTTATAATATGTAAATTCGGTCTCTAACAGCAAGTAGGGCGGCTACTTGCTGCTAGCTGCTGCAGAAATCCGCCCCCCCGTCGTGTTGATTGACAGGGCCAGCCGGGATCTCCTCCTCCGGCCAGCCCTGTCGGCATTTCAAAAATCGCGCGCCTCTGTTGATTCGGCGCAGGCGCTCTGAGATGAGGAGGCTCGTCTCCTCAGAACTCCCTCAGTGCGCCTGCGCCGATGACATCACCGAAATAGAAGACTTACCGCGCGGACGGTAAGTATACTGCACCCCCGCTCCCCACTACACTTTACCATGGCAAACAGGACTTTAGCTTCCTGGCAGCCATGGTAACCATTCAGAAAAAGCTAATCGTCCGATCCGGTAATGCGCTGAAACGACGTTTAGCTTGAAAGGCACTTTGTATGTCAAAAAATTGAGCACAGGTGCTGATGACTGAAGTACACACTGATTAGCACTTGGTGGTCACAGCTCACACAAAAGAACTTAGTGCAGGGCTGGAAAAAACAAAACAAAAAACATGACAAAGGATAGGGATACAGACTTTTGGAGTATGCATATGAGATCTGGAACTGCAGCAAAAATAATCACTGATCACTGCAGCAGATGCAAAACAAATGTTAAAAACAGCTGGCGAGAAATTGGAAGGGTTAAAATAATGCCCACAGAAACAAAATTTTTTAAACAGCTTATTTTTTTTATGTTTGTATGCTTGTAGCCTTACATGGAACTGTATCATGGCGACGGCTCGGGATTGATGGTACTTACATGGGACTGTTTGATGGATGGTGCTGAAGGCTGGGGATTGATGTAATTTACATGCACCTTGTGCGCCCTCATATGCTAACCTGTTCCTGGGGCTGTGGAAAAAGGACCTGTTCCAGTGAGATCGATATACATTGACAGACCACGCCATATTTTGGGCGGGGTACATCGATGGTATATTTTTTACCTGGCTGGGAACAATATGCGAATTGCATGACCTTTAAGATCTTGAATGATAATAGAAGAAATATCAAATTGACGTTTAAATTTGACAAAGATACTATTAAGTTTCTGGTTGTGAAACTCCAGTGGGGTGTCAATGGTAGTATTATGACAGATTTTTTTCAGAAAATCTACGGCTGAAAACTCCTATTAAAAGGGTTTCGTTATGTAGCTGACTGACATTAGTGATGTGCTAATGTCAGCAGTATGCTTTAAAACTCCCTGTCTGCCGCCGTTCCCTCAAAATAAAGACTTTTATAATATGCTAATGAGCTTCTAGGTGATAGTGGGGCGTTGCGGCAGCACCTAGAGGCTCCGTCTTCTCACCCTTTGGCACGCCTATGTACAGTTGATTGAAGTCAGTTCTCCTCAGTGTCCTGTAAATCCTGCGTCGTCCCGTTTAGTATTCGGTCTATTTTGCTGATGGATCCCATTGTTGCAATATATGCTACCCTGAAACCTTAGATTGTGGCAAGATCACCTGGTAAGAAGCCTCTATATGCAGTCAATTCCACCTCTTCCCTAGAGTGAGCAAACCTAAATGGGGCTTTACACCATGTGGAAAATGTATAGTGTCCCCAACATGGAGAAAGCAATCTATTTCTGTGATCTGTGATATGTCTGGTAACAAAATATTCCTGATTACCTATAATTTGACATGCTCGATTAAAGCTGTACTACATTATGCCATATGTTCCTGCCCTAAAGTAAAGGTCTTACTACCAGGGAATTAAAGGTAAGGGTGCACAAGCATGTCCGGGGGGCTTATTTCTACTGGGGGCTCTGTGGGGAATTATTAATATTGGAGGAATCTTCTACTAATGGAGGCATTCTTGTGGAGCATAATCACTGTTGGGTGCACTGTATTACTATTGAGGCCATTTTAAGAGGGAATTACTATTGGTGGGACTTTGAGGAGCACTATTACTATGGGGGGACAATCTGCATAGCACTATTATTTCTTCAGGATAGTATTTGGGGGCACTGGCGAGCACAGCGAGCACTGTATTGGGATAGCAGAAAAAAAAACATTACTGGGATTTGAGGTTGTGAGGAACCTAAGATGGCTGTGTGGAAAACTCTGCAGAGATGAGACGTGGCTGAAAGAAGTCATCATGGAGGTCTGGACTGAAAGGAGAGGAGGAGGAAAGAGAAGGTCTACATCAGAGGAGGAGACATCACTGGATGTAAGAGGTAATTACTGCTGAATTTTCCTGGCTGTGGAGAGGGGTTGGATTAAGAATTTGATTCTTCTTCCTTTCCTCTGTAGCACTAAACGCTAAGCTGATGGGCAGAACTGCATTGAGCAGGAACTGCTGCTCCACCAATCAACTCAGTCACACTGTGCAACACACTAGCGCCGCTAAGGAGAAAGCAGGAGCCACTGTGTGACATAACACACTGTCACCAAGATGCCATCAGCGAGTAGACAGTTTTATAAACTGCTGAAAGAGGTGCCTAATTTTATAAAAGAGGTGTACGCTTCCTAATAAATTAGGTGCACTTAACTTGAGTGGACTTTAGTAAGGCTATTTTCACTCTAGCGTTTTTCATGGATCCAGCAGGGTTCAGCAAAAAGGCTTCAGTTACTGATAATACAACCATCTGCATCCATTATGAACGGATCCGGTTGTATTATCTTTAACATTGTCAAGATGGATTAGTAATTAACTCCACTGAAAGTAAATGTAGGACAGAAGAGTTCTCTATTGTGGCAGAGAAAACTGATCCATCCCCATTGACTTGCATTGGGGGTCATGCCGGATCCGTCTTGCTCTGCATCCCAGGAAGGAAAGCAAACTACAACATGTTGCTGTTTGCGCTCTGGAATGGGAGCGCAACTAAAACGGAACGCATTTTGGAACATTCCGTTCTGTTCAGTTTTCTCCCCATCGACAATGAATGGGGACAAAACTGAAGATTTTTTTCCGGTATTGAGCCCCTATGTCGGATCTCAATACCAGAAAACTAAAACACTAGTGGGAAAGTAATCTAACACTGGTGTAGAAAACTAGATTTGTTTTAATATACTAAATTGACTGAAAATGACTGTCGGTACAATACTTCAAAATTTAGGGCCCCATTTTGACTAAAGCCTACTAACAGCCTGCACCTGCACTAACAGCCTGCACCAATGTGGTATCCAGGCTGAATAAAGGTTACCCCCCAACTTATAAAATGTATTCCCGGCCACATCACCAGTGATGCTAGGGAGGCCGATCACAGCCTGCTATTGGCTGCACCGAGCAGGTTAAGTATGGTCTATAGAAGGGGCACGGGCATTATGGGGGCATTTTTAGAATTGGATAACCCCTTTAATGAACAAACTATATCAAAGAAGACAGTTCAGCAGTTAAATTAAAAGGAAACTGTCTAGCTTACATAAATCCTGGAACTCGTCAGAGAATTTTCATATATATATATTTTTTTTTTCTGGTATTGCAACTCCTTTACTATTCCCAAGATGAGGCTCCCGTTATTTCCAGCAGCCTATATGCTAATAGTATGGGTTTGCGAAGAGGGCAAACCACTGTTCATTCAATGCAGACATTGTTAGAGCAGGTGAAATAGCAGTGCGAAGATTGTCCATATTGCCTCGTTTGCTGGCTTGATTAATTTTCCTTCGTATTATAAGGTGCTAGGTTCCAAGTGTTATGGAAACCACCACTGCAGCACAGATATGAGGTGACGGGCAGGGGCTTCTGCGCAAGTGCACTCCCATAGTCCCGATGATTGGAGAGACCGTAGCTTTTTACTATAGTGTGCAAGCATGAGCACAGCCACTGCTGCTGAAATCCAGATGTGGCAGTAACTCCTGGTAGCGAGGAGTGTATAATGCGATTGCAAAATGAATCAAGCCAGCAGAGGAAGCAATATGGACAATCACAATACAAGACATCTCATTTAACCCCTCCCTGACCCCGAAACCTGCAAAATTGTGGCGGAATTGCCACAGTTTTACAGGTTTTGTTTTTACAGTGTTCACTATGCAATAAAACTTACTTGTGGTATTTATTCTCCAGGTCAGTACAATTACGGCGATACTACATACAGTTATGGCCGTAAATATTGGCACCCCTGAAATTTTTCAAGAAAATGAAGTATTTCTTACAGAAAGGTATTGCAGTAACACATTTTGCTATACACACACACACACACACACACACACACACACACACGTTTATTCTCTTTGCGTGTACTGGAACAAAACCAAAAACAGGGATGAAAAAAAGCAAATTGGACATAATGTCATACCAAACTCCAAAAATGGGCTGGACAAAATTATTGGCACCCATAACTTATTTTGTTGCACACCCTTTGGGGGAAAAAAACTGAAATCAGTCGCTTCCTATAACCATCTATAAGCTTCTGACACCTCTCACCTGGAATTTTGGACCACTCTTCCTTAGAAAACTGCTCCAGGGCTCTCTTGGAAGGGCACCTTTTCCCAACAGCAATTTTAAGATCTCTCAACAGGTGTTCAATGGGATTTAGATCTGGACTCATTACTGGCCACTTCAGAACTCAGCGCTTTGTTGCCATCTATTTCTAGATGCTTTTTGACATATGTTTGGGGTCATTGTCCTGCTGGAAGACCCAAGATCTCGGACGCAAACCCAGCTTTCTGACACTGGGCTCTACAGTGCGATCCAAAATCCAGCCTATAGTTTCCAGGCTCTGTTTTTGGACCCTTTTTGAATATTGGCACCACATTTGCCATGTGCCAATCCTGTGGGACATTCCCTGTCAATATAGAATCTGCAAATATCAGAAATAAGGGTCTGGCTATGAGATTACTTAATTCCCTTAGGATACGGGGGTGTATGCCATCCGGTCCTGGCGATTTGTCTATTTTAATCTTTTTAAGTCGCTGTTGTACTTCTTCCTGGGTCAGACAGGACACTTTTAATGGGGAATTTGTTTCAACATTCGGCATGTCATCTGACAGTTTATTTTCCTCAGTGAATACATTGGAGAAAAAAAAAATATTTAACAGCTTTGCTTTCTCCTCGTCGCTCTCTGCGACTTCCCCCTCATTACTCTTTAACGGGCCGACACCTTCAGATTTATACTTTTTAACATTTATATAATTGAAGAACATTTGGTGGCGTAGCGGAGCAGCTGCGTAGGCGTACCGCATGTCCGCATGGGTACCGCCCCCCTACCCACCCGCTTCGGCCCGGCGTCTCGGCCCTTTCACCTGCCCTGCAGTCTCCAGCGTGGTCTATTGAAAACCGGACCGAGACAGGGAACTATCGGTGCTGTTAAGTTACCGGACGGCAGCGGTATGGACTGAGGTGGCCTTGGAACAGCACCCGGCTGATGCCTGCTGATGCCTGCTTGTAGCAGTTTTAAAAAAAAAGACCATCGGATGCTGTCCGTTGCAAAGTGGGATCGCTGACTACAGATAGCGGTGGCGGAGAGGCATATATCGTACGGCATGACATACCCGATACACCTGATGGCCGGCTGCTGAAGATTGGCGAGATCGCTTCTGTGTCAAGTTACCCATCGTCATCCCTCCCTACTAATCAACGTCTCATACTCTAACCCTGTGTGTATGGATGGCTGTTGCCTGCTTGGTCCAACCTCGGTCTATTTGTTGATCACTGGCTATCTGGCCAGCTAGGAGCAGGACTCCGGCACATATTGTTGAAATGGCAATACGAGATGACCCCGCGACAACCCCCTGTGAAGTTTATGGTTGGTGACGGGGGGCTGGAATCTTGACATTATCTTGATACAGGGGTGCGATCCAATTGCGCGGTCTGCCTTCATGTGGCAGTTTGCCACGATCTTATTCGATGTTAATTTAATCCCTTAACGGCTGTAGCATTTATATATTCCCCTATGGTGAATTCACATCGATTATGCGGCCGTAGAAGAGTGAAACCACAGGGAATATACAAGGGATTATGGTGATCTATTGTCTGATATTCCTCTCTATAATAAGTTAATAGAGGCTACTTCTATGTTATCGCGCTGAGATTGACTGGATTGATTGGACTACCTCCACGGCAATCTGTATGAGGGGCTACCTCCCACTACTCCGGAATCTACGGGAAGGAAACTATTTGCTGACGTCAATCTGGGGCCCTAATTGTTACTAGGTCTAACCAGGGTATATGTGGTGAGCGGTGATGGTGACTGCGACCCCTATTTTTTATTACTGACTCCGCTCGCACCACTGATTTGAATAGGTGCCATTAATCCGTTGACATTCGTTCTCACATGTTGTTGCTGGTCAAGCCTCTGATACTCATCGATTTATATGCTATGTAAATAACTGTTGTCGCTATTATATATGTATATGTTTATATAGCCATACCCCCCCTAGATGGGCTTGGACAAATTAATGCCAGGTATACACATAAACTTCACTTCGCTACTGGTTAGATACAATTACAAAAACCAGATTCTGAAACAGTGTTAGGATACTTGCGACTGGGGGCGGCACTGCGAGAGCATTTGCCTCCGGAACAGTCTACCCTTTTTTTTTTCTCTCTCTTTTTTTTCTCTCCCCTACCTGCTTTATACGGTGTATCCCCGTTTGAAAGATTTGAAATATGCCTCCTAAATACAACAGGAGATCCGGGGGCATGGGATCCCCTAGGGCGGGTGATGGCAATAGTCCACAGGCGAGAATGGATAAATATCTGAAATCGCGGGGGGGGGGGGGAAATACCCGAACTGGTGGAAATACAGACAGACCCACCAGTACAGACTGAACAATGTATGAGATTTGACATCATTGAGAACAAATTAGCGGATATATTATCGGTTGTGCAGATCACCAATCAATCAGTTTTAGATGTCTCCACCACCGTACAGACACTGCAGACTGAGCTTACTCTCATCAGAGAAGATATGAATAAAATTAGGGCCGACATCTCACTTGTAGACACTGGGTTATCCAAGGTTCAAATAGAACAGCGACAGATATAAAAAAAAAATAGAAGACTTGGACAAAGAAAACAAACGGATTAATGCAAGACTAACCGATATGGAGGATAGAGCACGCCGTAACAATCTCAGAATAGTGGGCCTCCCAGAGGGGGTAGAGGGGGGGAACCCCGCGGCGTTTATGCAAAAATGGTTGATTGAAACGCTAGGATCCGGTTGCGGTTGCCTTTGGGGGGCGACGGACGCCTCCTCTATAACTCATAATATGACCAATAATAGAGTCATGATATGGAATGTGCGTGGACTGGCTGATAGAACGAAACGGGTAGTGGTTTTTGATCTGATTATTCGACACCTCCCTGCAATAGTTGCCCTATTAGAAACGCACGCTACACCTAATATCCCTGAATACCTAATAAAGAGATGGGCGGGGCATCAGTTCCACTCCGGCTTCTCGACATACTCCCGAGGGATCAGTGTGTATGTACATCAAAGCATTGACTTTATCCTGCTGGACCAGTTGATTGATAGAGATGGGAGATACATCTTCCACTATGCTCAATGGAATGGCAGAAAGTGCGTCCTTGCTTTCCTGTATATCCCGCCACCGTTTACAATGACAGTCCTAAAGCAGCTGGCGCTTTTTATGCATAATATAGAGCGATCGCAGATATTAATATGTGGGGATTTTAACTGCGTGCTTGATCCGGCGCTGGATAGAATTTCAGTTGCTCGGAAAGGTGCGCAGGGAAAACACGCCCTACTTCGAGGGTTCTGTGAGGAGATAGGATTAACAGATGTTTGGCGATGGCTCTATGGCAACAAACAGGTGTTCTCTTGCTTTAGTAAAGCGTATAGTGCTATGTCCAGGATTGATATGGCCTTGGCTAATGAGCAGATGCTTGACTCCATCTTAAAAATGACATATGAGATCCATGGCATATCCGACCACTCACCGATTCTACTGGTGATGAAGATCGGACAACAAGCTGGGATTAGCAGATCGTTCAGATTGAATGAACATTGGCTAACTATACTAAATGACTCTGCAGGGATAGACAAAGAACTTTTGCAATTTTGGCAAGAGAATAATGGCACAGCACATGTCCACTTTGTTTGGGATGCCATGAAGGCATTTATGCGCGGGCTCTACTTCTCCAGAATAAAAAAGAAAAAAAATGAATTTTTTGCTGAGCAAAAAAAGTTGGAGGCAAACATTGCATATCTGGAGGGTTGTATCAGAGTACGGAATGATGTGAATATGCGCACCAAGTTAAAATCCACTAAAGATTACTATACTACCTTTATGAGGAAAAAAGTGCAGAATCAACTATTTTTTAGGGGCTATAAAGATTTCTGTGAGGGAGGCACCCCGAGTAAGCTATTGGTTTCTATTATAGCGAATCAAAAACCCCCCCCAAAGAATTAGACAAATACTGACGGGTGATGGGCGTAGATTGGAAGGAGGAGTGGAGATGGAGGGAGAGTTTTTTAAGTACTTTGATAATTTATATCGATCCGGTGCGGTAGATACAGCGACCAAAATAGACGACTATCTAGAACAGGTTAGGATCCCGGTGCTGTCGGACTCGGATTCAGCCCCCTTGAGCGCCCCCATTTCTTTAGAGGAGCTACAGGCGGCCTTGCATGAGACCCGGGGTTCCTCGGTGCCCGGATCGGATGGGCTCCCATTTGGCATATACAAGTGCCATGCGGAGGTGCTCCTGCCCGGACTGTTGCAGGTCCTAAATGAGTCTAGCAAATGTGGAAAGCTGCCCCCGTCGTTGACTGAAGCAACGGTCACACTGATCCTTAAGAAAGGGAAAATGGGCAATAAAGTTGAGGATTATCGCCCTATATCGCTGCTTAATGCGGACTATAAAATAGTTGCAAAAGTTCTCTCCAACAGGTTAAAAAAAGTAATAACCCGCCTGGTCCATGTAGACCAGACAGGGTTTACCCCCGGGCGACAGATACAGACCAACATACGCCGGACCATACTTAATATTCAGATTGGAGGGGGGGAGGACCGCTCCATCCTGTCATTGGACGCCGCTAAGGCGTTCGATCGGGTGGAGTGGTCCTTCCTCTGGCGTGTTATGCATAGGATGAATCTGGGCCAGGAATTCATCGGATGGGTCAAATTGCTATATAGTGAAGCAACAGCCAGAATTAAGGTTAACGGGGTGCTCACCCCTGCCGTTTCCCTAAAGCGGGGGACACGCCAGGGATGTCCCCTCTCTCCACTCCTCTTTTCAATTTTTATGGAACCCCTCGCCTGCAGGATACGGGCTGAACCCGGTATAGTGGGTTTCGGGGGGAGAGGGACGGATGATAAGATCTGTCTATACGCAGATGACGTCTTACTCTACCTGAACGATGGATGGAGAAGCGTCCCTGATGTTATGCGGATAACAGAGGAATTCGGCAGAATTGCCGGATATGAGATAAACTGGGCAAAGTCTGTACTCTTCCCCCTGAACCGGATGCCTCCCCTGAACGACTTCAGGATCAGAACCATTGCCCCCACAGATCATTTAGACTATCTTGGGATAAAAATTAGCAATACCATTAGGGATTATAATAAGCTAAACATTACCCCTTTAGTCGGGAAGATAAAAGAAAAAATAAGGGTTTGGCAGAAACTTCCGCTCTCGCAGATTACCAGGATTGCGCTGATTAAAATGGTTCTGCTGCCTTGGATACTGTACACGGTTAGCTCTTGTCCAGCTTGGATTGAGGATAGTGTTTTCAATTTGATTGACCGTTTGATAAATGACCTGATATGGGGCAGAAAAAGGGTCCGCATCAAATTACAATATTTGCGAATGGTGGCAAGTAATGGAGGCCTAGGCCTGCCCCATTTCCAAATCTATTATCTGTGTGCACAACTACAATGGTGCGTTAACACTGGGGACGGAGCACTACTATCCCATATTCTAGGTCAACGCCAACAGCAGGTAAATAATATTTTTAGTATACTGGAAACCGGGCTGCTTCAGCGCGCAGATTATTCCTGCCCCATTGGGGCTGCGCCATTGGGGCTGCGCTATTAGCATGCACGCTTAAAAAAACACTTTTGACAAGAGTCACTCAGGGGTTTTTATTATTTTGCTATAACATAGTAGGGAATAAAGTTAAGATTTCACTAATATATAGGAGATTCATTGAGGAACTAAGCACTATCACTAAATTTAAAAAGTGTAGATAAATGGAAGACGGATATTGGGGAATGTAATCCTTCACAATGGCGGGAAATATATCAAAACATCAAGAAGGCTTCCCTTTCACGACAACACCGATTGATACAATTTAAAATAATACATCGCCTATATGTTACCCCGAGCCTCTTATCCAAAATGTATAGTAATAATGGTCAGGAATTTAGTTGTCTGAAATGCTCTCTCGTAGCCGCAGGGTTTGTACACATGTTGTGGGATTGCCCTGCCATTAGGACTTTCTGGGGCAGCATATTTCAGACAATGGCGGTAAACAGTTGGAATAGCCCCCCCTTTACTATCCAAGTAGCTGTGCTTGGACTCTTCTCCCCCCCCCCCCCCCCCCCCCCCGAGTATAAAAATAGAACCACCAAAAATGAACAGGCGTACTGGCTGAAGGGATTTCTATTGGCTAAGGTGATAATCCTGAGACAGCGGGTGAAAGATAGATCACCAACAATAAATGAATGGCAAAGTTTAATGACGAGAATAACACACTTTGAGGGCATGAAACGACGCGGGGTGAGCTATGCCATATGAATGGGCGTATAGAGAGGGGAAATAGCGAGAGGAAATATCCTGATTGGAACTGATGACCACCTACCGGCCGTGGCTACGGCCTAATTATAACCTAATAAACTACTATGCATCCTTAAATAATAAACACTACCAGCACAGTCCACACTAAGAGGAGTCGATAAAACACTTGGAGAAATACCCAAGAAAGGAGTAGGGGGACCCCGTCGCCCCTCGTGGCGGCCGCACCAAGCCAGGTGGGATGGGTGGGGGGATGATGAGGGGGGGGGATGGGCTCCTGGGTTTTGATATTATGTATGCCAGAGAATTGATACTAAAGTTGAGCTATCCTGATTATAGATGTGTTTCTATATATGTATGCTCTCTGGTATGGAAGTGATACACTGTTTTAAATGTACTTGCCATATGTGTTCATCTCTTGTGACCAGATATCTGTTTTACATTGTTCATATTTGGGGAAAAAAAATAATAAAGACATTAAAAAAAAAAAAAAAAAAAAAAAAAAAAAAAGAACATTTTAGGGTTAGTTTTACTCTCTTTGGCAATTAATCTCTCGGTCTCTAGTTTGGCCGATTTTATTTGTTTCTTACATGTTCTATTTTTTTCCTTATAGTTTTTCAGTACTTCCGTGCTACCTTCCTGTTTTAGTGTTTTATATGCTTTCTTTTTGTCATTTATTGCTTATTTTACAGTTCTGTTTATCCACATTGGTTTCTTTTTGTTCCTTAACCTTTTATTCCTATACGGTATGTACCTCTCACAATGAGATTTTAGGATGCTTTTAAAGATATCCCATTTTGTGGCTGTATTTTTATTTGTGAGGACTTTATCCCATTTAGTTAGGCCCATGGCCTCTCTTAGTTGGCTAAATTTAGCTTTTTTGAAGTTTAGTATTTTGTTCCTCCCTGTAGAAACGCTCTCTTGAATGATAATTGGAAGGTTATTACTTTGTGGTCACTATTTCCCAGGTGTCCCCCAACCTGCACGTCTGTTGTTCTGTCAGGCCTATTGGTTAATACTAAGTCCAGTATGGCTGTCCCTCATTTAAATGTCGACGGATAGTTTGCACCGACACTGATGCTCCACGAGCCTGCAGGGCAGCTTGAATATCTTTGGAACTTGTTTACCCTGCATTGACACCTTTCATCAATTTTTCTCTTCCGTCCACGCGCAGGGAGATTAGCTACAGTGCCATGGGTTGCAAACTTTTTGATAATGTTGCGCACTGTGACCAAAGGAACATCTCGATCTCAAGATCTCTGGAGATGGACTTGTAACCTCGAGATTGTTGATAATTTTCCACAATTTTGGTTCTCAAGTCCTCAGACAGTTCTCTTCGCCTCTTTCTGTTGTCCATGCTTAGTGTGGCGCACACAGACATACAATACAAAGACTAAGTGAACTTCTCTCCTTTTTATCTGCTTTCATGTGCGATTTTTATATTGCCCACACCTGTTACTTGCCCCAGGTGAGTTTAAAGGAGCATCACATGTTTGAAGCAATCTTATTCAGCCACAATTTTGAAAGGCTAACAATAATTTTGTCCAGCACAGTTTTGAAGTTTGGTGTGACATTATGTTTCATTTGCTTTTTTTCCTCCTTTTTGGTTTTGTTCCAATACACACAAAGGGAATAAACATGTGTATAGCAAAACATGTGTTACTGCAATACTTTTCTGTGAGAAATACTTAATTTTCTTGAAAAATTTCAGGGGTGCCAACATTTACGGCCATGACTGAATGTATAGTTTTTCTTGTGTTTTAATACTGTTTTTTTTATATATAGTTATGGAGAGGTGTGAATGCTGGAGATAAAGTAATGAAATCTGCGAATCAGACATTTTTACTTTTTTCCTCCCTCGTCATGTCAGTCATTCTTAGGCCTCATGCACACGGCCGTTGTTTTGGTCCGCATTCAAGCCGCAGTTTTTGCGGCTTGGATGCGGACCCAGTCACTTCAATAGCGCCGCAAAAGATGCAGGCAGCACTCCGTGTGCTGTCCGCATCCGTTGCTCTGTTCCGTGGCCACGCAAAAAATATATAAACCTGTCCTATTCTTGTCTGTTTTGCGGACAAGAATAGGCAGTTACCATATTTTTCGCCCTCTAAGACGCACTCCCCCCCCCCCCCCCCAAAAGGAAGGAAAATGTCAGTGCGTCTTATGGAGTGAAGGCTGCCATTTTTACACTGATAAACCGCAAGCTGCACAGCGCAGCCAGCGTGTGTAACAGCGAGGGGGGAGGAGGGGCTGGCCTTTAGTTTTATAATGGCAACGGGGCCCGGTGCAGTCACTGTATTCTATTGCACCGGGCCCCGCTCACTGTACTAATGCTATCTACTGTAACTGCAGGCATGCAATCCTTCACTATAGATATGTAAGATCCAGCGCTGAGCAGCCTGTACTTACGATCGTAGCAGGCTGGAGGCAGGGCGGGCACTGGCAGCGCAACTTCCTACGTCACGTGCCTGCTCCCCCCACTTTATGAATGACTCAGGCGGCGCAGGCACGTGAAGTAGGAAGTTACGCTGCCAGTGCCCGCCCGGTCTCCTATGATCATAAGTACAGGCTGCTCAGCGCTGGATCGAACATATCTATAGTTAACCATTGCATGCCTGCAGTTACAGTTAATACCATTAGTACAGCAAGCGGGGCCCGGTACAATGGAATACAATGACTGCACTGGGCCCCGCTGCCATTTAAAAACTAGTGTAGATGCCAGCCCCCACCCCCTGTATTTGGGTTCATTCACAGTGGCTGACAGATGCCCCCATAACAATGCCATCCACAGACGCCCCCATAAAAGTGTCACAGGCTTCCATTAGTTCAAAGCCCACCAAAAGCACACCTTTGGTTCAAAATATTTTTGTTCTTATTTTCCTCCTCAAAAACCTAGGTGCATCTTATAGGGCCAAAAATATGGTATATCAATGGCTAGCAATAGTAAAAGTCCAGCTCACCTGCATTAGCAGTTTGGAGTGTGCACGGATGGGAAGAGACCCAGATTCGTATACTTGAAAAGAAGATATCCAGCACCTCAGTTTTTTCGTGCTTAACGATGTTTATTCCACAAACCAAGTGTACAGCGGTAAAATCCTCAGAGTACAAGCCCCAATACGGTCTACGCGTTTCGAACCATGTGGTTCTTAATCATGACCTTCATAATAAATTTCTGAGGAAGCATATATATAGGAGTGAACATAAAAAATCCCTCCCCCCTTAAACCAGCTGGGCGGTGCAAACCATCCCAGGTGTTGCAATCAAAGTGCTGACAGAAATTTAAATGCACAAAACAAGTTTAAAATCTGACATGAGCCACTATAAACAGACATTTTGTGACATTAGATCCAGCAAAAAAATTTGCAGTAGCAGAACATTGATAATAAGTATATAAAGTAAATAAATAAACATGGTTACAAATGAGCAGCAGAAAAAATGCTCCATCTGAACACTCCTCTATTTTTAGTGTTGTTACATGGTGTAGTTATTAATGGCTGTTAATAAATATACACAAGTTCTTTTCTCAAGTTTAATCCTACAGGACTTCCAGAAGGCTTCTCTTTGGTTTACAAGTTTTTTTTTTTTAAGTCTCCACCTCTTGTGGGCAAAAACACTCATTCTATGGCATAGAGCTGTAACTGATGACAAGCTTCTATTATGAGCCGTGATAAAGTGTTTTGCTGCACGAGATGTTTACATATGCAGGATTTATTATGTAGTTGATATGTTCCAATAACCTTACTTTGAATTTTCTGGTTGAGCATCCTACATATATTAACTCGCAATCTTTGCATTCAATGATGTGTTACAATTAATGTAAGTTTTGATCGGATATTTATTGGTGCTGTCAGAATCTTGAACGTATTTTTTTTGGAGTTACATAACTGCATATCAATGGCTGCCTGTGCAGCAAATTGGGTAACGCACACGGACGCCATCCATGTTTTGCGGACCGCAAAACACAACATGAGTCGTATGTAGCCTTAGTATGGGACAAGTTTTTTTTAAATATTTCGATAGTACAGGTATTTTAGCACACGGCGATGACCATGTTTATTTTTTTATTTTTTTTATTAAGTATTTTGATTTTGGGGAAAGGGAGGTAATTCTAATTTTTTGTAAAACTTTTTTTTTTTTTCTTTTACTTTTTTAGGTCTCCAAGTGGACAACAACATGCAATAATCAGATTATAATTTGTACAAGGTAATTTAATTTTCTCCATCATTCTATACAGAAATATGTACAGATAGAATTGGGAGAGTAGAGCACCACATGTGCATTAAACGCTTCCTTATTGTGTCAAAGAACTTACGAGTCTGCTTACCAGATGTTGTTGCGAAGAGTCACAACAACTGTAGATCGCTTTGCTGGTTATTTGGTGTCCTGACCAGCATGCGGTTTGTGGTCGTCTAGGGCTGAGGCCGCGGTCATCTGCGCGTGTTCAGGGCAGGTGGCAGATGGAGAAACAACCTTTAAAAACGTAGATGTGGTCCCCTTTGGCGCTGCCTAGACCTTGATTGAATGAACTTTAAAATTTGGAAGTTCATTCAATCATGGTCTAGGCAGCGCCAAAGGGGTCCGCAACTAAGTTTTTTAAAGGTTATTTCCATACAGAAATGCCTACAGAAAATTACAATTCAGTGCTGCCACTAATTGTAATATACAAGTAAAGAGCCTGGAAGCTTACTACAGGCTCAGGCTCATTACTTTCAAGAAACGCCTTTCCCAATCTCAGCCAGAGGGGAAGAGTTCCTGCCCAAGCAGGGTTTCCAGCTTCTCAGATACGGTGGTCACATTTGACCATGGCATCTGAGGGGTTTAACGTCCACATCTGACATTACGGCCGATTGCGGACATAAGCAGAGGGTGTCTGCTGTATAAAACAGCAGGCACTCACTAAGCTCAGGGTGCATCCTTAAAAAACAGACCTCTGCCGTACATGTACCGTAAATTTGAGTTACATATATATATCCCTGTTGCCTACGCTCCCTTGAGCACAGCATAATACCTTTTGCAATCAGTCAGAAGTCCCTGCCAGAGAAGTCTGACAATGTCTTTCTCTCCTCTCACATTCATTACACATGCATGCTCAGTCGAGCAAGGATATGCATAGGAGGGATCAAGAGAGATACCGGTAGCTGCCAACCGAATTCTCACTTAACCAACAGCCATCTCATGTGAATGTCCAGCTTTAGTCTACAGGACAGAAGAGAACAAAGTGATTTTCTACTACCATTTCAATATATCCTAGTTATCACAGTTTTTAATTATTAGGTGCTTTAGCTTGATGGAAAACATATTTATGTTTCAACGAGGATCAGCCGGCACTCCGTTTGAAGGCGTGGTGCACGAGTCCAGGGCCAAAGTCCAGGTACAAGCAAAAGGAAAGACCGGCACTCACTTTTTCTTCAGAAAATTTTCGCTCTTTATTCGCCACATATCAAATGTTCAGTGACGCGCGTTTCGGCTCTGCTGCGAGCCTTTCTCAAACCAATGGCATACAACAAAAGCAAGCAGTATACATGATTTAAATAGACCGCCACAGCGGAAGTGACATCAAGTAGTCATGGTGATTTAGACAAACAAATGGAATGAAAAGAAAAAAAAAAGGCAGAAAGGGGAGGGGAAAAAGGAAAAAGAAAAAAAGAAGAACAAGGTAACAATTTGGACAATCAGATACACGTGAGAAGCGGCCCAACTGCAACAGCATCAATGAAAATAGTGACAATTGTAGATTCCTATAGGATTCTCTAGATAATCATAGTAGCTTGCAGTTCAGATGATGCGGTTGGGGAGTTCCTCACTTTTTCAGTAAAAATACAAGGAGACAAAATATAAACTTAATATGCACTTAAAAAGAACAGAAAATTACAGGAAGCTATGGAGATCATACTCCCGGTTTAACCCCATGGGTTCTAGTGTCTGGAGTGTATGAATCCAGTAGGATTCACGCTTCTTTAACATTTTCAACCGATTGCCACCTCTTCGAGGTTGTTGTACCTGCTCAATAATTTGAAAGCACAATTGCGCAATATTGTGCTTACAGCGATCAAAGTGGTAGGGGACCGGTAAAAGTAAATTATTTTTTCTTATGGTGGTCTTGTGCTTAGAGAAGCGATCCTTCATCCGCATAGATGTTTCACCTATATATAACAATCCACAAGGGCATTTGAGTAAATATATGATGAAACTGCTGTTACATGTGAAGAGGCCTCGAACTGGAAAGCGCTTGCCTGTGTGGGGATGTGTGAAGTATTCCCCTTTAATTACACTTCAACAGTGTATACACCCTAGGCAAGGGAATGTGCCCTTTCTAGGAGTAGATAAAGTCTTCTGGCGCTTCTCAGTTTGAGCACTGCCCACAAACCTATTGGAGGACGGTAGACTGATTTTCAAGCCTGCAGACAAGGGGGGTGCTCTTGTCTTGATGGACAAGGAATATTATGTCAATGAGATTCTGGGTCAGTTGGCCAATACTGATGTATATCGTCCATTGGATGGCGATCCGGTATATACTATTAAAAGGAAATTGTGTACTTTGGTTGATACATTTACTTCATAGCAGATTATTGATCCCAAATTGGGGGAATATCTGATTAATCATCATCCTGTAACACCGGTGTTTTATACACTGCCCAAAGTGCACAAATCTTTGACTCAGCCACCGGGTCGCCCTATTGTGGCCTTGACTGACTCCATTCTGTCTCCACCAGCCATTCTACTTGAAAAGGTTATGACACACCTGACTAAAAATATGCCGTCTTTCCTGCTTGATACGAATCAATTTTTGCGTGAGGTTGGGACCCTGGTGTTACAGGATAATGATTTGTTAGTAACTTTTGATGTTTGTTCTCTGTACACTTCTATTGTCCACTGGAAGGGTATACGGGCTGCTGAGTGGCTTCTATCCTTCTCTCACAGTGAAGGCGCTAGATTATTTTTTTTGAAGTTACTTGAAATTATTCTAACTGAAAACTATTTTTTATTTCAGGATACCTACTACCAGCAGTGCTGTGGGACCGCGATGGGCTCGAATGCCGCACCGCCATATGCAAATTCATACATGTCATAGTTTGAAGATAAACATATTTACAGCAATGATCTGTTTAAAATCCATTGTATTTTTTGGCGAAGATTCGTCGATGACGTGTTTTGCGTATGGCGGGGCGGCATTCTAAATTCGATCTGGCCCGAGCTGCAGTTTACCCTGCATTATAATGACCATGAAATTAATTTTTTGGACACCCTGGTCATCAAGGGTGAAAATGGGTCAATTGTGACTGATCTGTACATTAAAAATACGGATAGAAATTCCCTTCTCCATTTCTCTAGCTATCATCCCCCTACAGTCAAAAAAGCATTACCCCACTCCCAGTTTCAGAGGGTACGTAGGATTGTTTCCAATACTGAGGTGAAAGAAAAACGTCTTGATGAAATGTCTATGAGATTTGAGAATAGAGGGTATCCCACCGCACTGCTGGATAGAGAGAGGGGTAAGGTTACCTCCTTGACCCCTAAACAGGAGTCCAGGGGGTCACATATACCATTCGTTACCAAATTCCATCCATGGGTTAACAAGTGTCGTTTTATTTTCTCTAAACATTGGAATATTTTGTCCAGAGCTTATCCCTCTATTGAGGAATTTAAAAGTCCTCCTTTGTTGTGTTACAAACGTAATAAAAACATTCGCGACATGGTAGTGAGGGCAGATGTGGGCAGTGCTCAAACTGAGAAGCGCCAGAAGACTTTATCTAATCCTAGAAAGGGCACATTCCCTTGCCTAGGGTGTATACACTGTTGAAGTGTAATTAAAGGGGAATACTTCACACATCCCCACACAGGCAAGCGCTTTCCAGTTCGAGGCCTCTTCACATGTAACAGCAGTTTCATCATATATTTACTCAAATGCCCTTGTGGATTGTTATATATAGGTGAAACGTCTATGCGGATGAAGGATCGCTTCTCTAAGCACAAGTCCACCATAAGAAAAAATAATTTACTTTTACCGGTCCCCTACCACTTTGATCGTTGTAAGCACAATATTGCGCAATTGCGCTTTCAAATTATTGAGCAGGTACAACAACCTCGAAGAGGTGGCAATCTGTTGAAAATGTTAAAGAAGCGTGAATCCTACTGGATTCATACACTTCAGACACTAGAACCCATGAGGTTAAACCGGGAGTATGATCTCCATAGCTTCCTGTAATTTTCTGTTCTTTTTAAGTGCATATTAAGTTTATATTTTGTCTCCTTGTATTTTTACAGAAAACGTGAGGAACTCCCCAACCGCATCATCTGAACTGCAAGCTACTATGATTATCTAGAGAATCCTATAGGAATCTACAATTGTCACTATTTTCATTGATGCTGTTGCAGTTGGGCCGCTTCTCACGTGTATCTGATTGTCCAAATTGTTACCTTGTTCTTTTTTCTTTCCTTTTTCCCCTCCCCTTTCTGCCTTTTTTTTTTCTTTTCATTCCATTTGTTTGTCTAAATCACCATGACTACTTGATGTCACTTCCGCTGTGGCGGTCTATTTAAATCATGTATACTGCTTGCTTTTGTTGTATGCCATTGGTTTGAGAAAAGCTCGCAGCAGAGCCGAAACGCGCGTCACTGAACATGTGCCGGTCTTTCCTTTTGCGGAAAACATATTTATATGAATTTCTAAACCTTCTTAAATTCCTACGAAAAAAAAATAATGAAGAAACTGTATTAATATATAATAAATTATATTCCTTTGTAAGCTGAAGTTGGAGCTTGTACAATTCTATCAACTACAATTCTATCAACTACAATTCTATCAACTACAATTCTACAGCCCTGAATGAAACCGCAAAATACATGGTAGAACTTACCAGTTACACACTCTGCCATCTCTCTTCCTTCTTGGCCCTCTCCTCGTCTGCGCAATTGTCTTGCTAGAGCTGGCACCCCATCACAGTTTTTAACTGCCAATTTGTTCTCCTTTGCAGGGCCATAAGAAAGATTTTTCAGTGCACCACAGGCCGCAAGCCTTACAGGAGCCCGTGGATCTTCCAGAAGACTTATTAGTGGTGGTATTCCACGTAAACGACATACCTAGAGAGAAAACAAATGAATTTCATAACTTGAAAACAAACACATTTTTATTTATTCATAACGTCTTAAAATTAGCCTCACTGGAAATTAATAGTTAAAACCAAATATTCTTGGTTCAAATCTGACCAAAGGAAACATCTGCATGGACTCTATGGCCCTGATTTATCATGCCTTCACTCCAGAAATCTGGTTTGCAAAAGTGACAAAATAAGGCTACTTTCACACTCGCGTTTTGTGTGGATCAGTCATGGACGGATCTGTTCAGACAATACAACCGCCTGCATCCGTTCAGAACGGATCTTTTTGTATTATCTTTAACATAGCCAAGAGGGATCCGTCTTGAACACCATTGAAAGTCAATGAAGGACGGATCCGCCACAATTGACTTACATTGTGTGCCAGGACTGATACGTTTGGCAAGCAGCGTTTTGGTGTCCGTCTCCAAAGCGGAATGGAGACTGAACTGATGCAAACTGATGCCTTCTGAGCAGATCCTTTTCCATTCAGAACGCATTAGAATGCAAACCGATCCGTTTTGGACCGCTTGTGAGAGCCCTGAACGGATCTCAAACGGAAAGCCAAAACACGAGTGTGAAAGTAGACTAAGGCATTTGAGACCTTGCAACTGATTGCATTTTTACACTACTCATTCTAGTTTTGAAATGTTGGTGGGAAAGTGGGTTTGGATAGCTATGTTTATGACTTTTACTGCAGATTTATCACTGATACTTTTTTTTAAAAAAGTGGCATTCTCACTTCAGTAGGAGGGTGGAATAGCTTTTCTAGACAGCAGTGCTTTAGGTTTAAAGGATAAGACACATTTACCAAACATGAGACATTTGATAAATGTGGCATAAAGTACTCCAACACAAACTCAAGCAAAATGGAGTTCAAATAGTCCACTCATGATAAATTCCTCCCATAGGTTTTGTAAAGTGCTACAGAATATGTTGACTATATAAACGAGAAATAAATCTTGAGTTATTAAAAGGTCAGTCATCAGTGTGCTTCTGAATTTTGCATTATAATGACAGATATGTTGTAACATTGTTTCTTGTGTGACACACCGCTTATCCCTGCTGATCTGTAGAAAGCTTTCTGGTCCCCATTTGTGGGCTGCACAAACCTCATTACTTGTCTCTTGTGTCCATAGGGTGCAAAATGAAAGCAGTGACAGGATTCACCCATTTCACCGCTGCCTGTGCTGCTCCTGGACAGATCCTCTTCTTGTGCACAGTAAATAAAAAAATTCTACAGTTTGTTTTAACTGATGATCTATCCTCTGGATAGATCAGCAGCATCTGACCCCCGCCGATCAGCTGTTTGAGAAGGCAGCGGCGTTCCAGGAGAGCTGCGGCCTTCTCACTGTTTACCGCTGGCCCAGTGACGTCACGACTAGTATGGCCTGGGCGCGGCCAAGTTCCGTTCACTTGAATGGAGCCTAGTCCCGCCCAGGCCAGTTGATACTAGTCGTGACATCACTGGGCCAGCGGTAAACAGTGAGAAGGCTGCAGCGCTCCTGGAAAGTCGCTCCCTTCTCAAAAAGCTGATTGACGGGGGTCCCTGGTGTCAGACCCCCGCTGGTCAGATGCTCATGATCTATCCATCTATCCAGCTGATCGGCGGAGTCCCGGGTGTCGGACCCCCGCCGATCCGTTGTAGACTTGTAAGTGTGTATATACAGAGATAGTGGTCATATATACATTTTGTTTGCTTAGGGTACTTCAACACTTGTGGCAATGGATTCCGTCAGGCAGTTCTGTGGACGGAACTTGCTGGCGGATCAAAAAAACGTATGCAAACTAATGGCATTTGTCAGACGGATCAGGATCCCGATCAGTTTGACAAATGCATTGTCAGTCTCTCCGATGTCATTCGTAACAGAGCGTTGACAGAGCACAGGTAAACACAGGCCAGTCTTGTAAAGTGCATTTGGCCTTCTTACGTGTGGATAGACACACAGTCGAGACACATTATCATAACCATTTCCTACTTTCAACATCAGTAGCACGTAGCTCATGAAGGCCACGTGTTGTGAGCTGGCTGGGTAGGTATATAAGGTATGCTATAGGTTGCCTGCACACATATTCTTCGTTGAAGTCATGGGTAAAAGGGGCGATTTATAAAAGAGTTGAAAAAAGTGATTATTGGAAGTATTTCTGAAACTGTTTGTGAACAAAGACAGGATATAGTGGAGCAGCTCACCACCAAAATGAACCAGGGGGCTACCAGACATGGGTCTAAAACAGTTCAGGTAACCCTACTGCGTATAGGCCCCGAACCAGATGGGTGGTAACTGCACCTCTTCTAAGTTGCATTGGCAGAAAAGGCTTCAATTTTCGCAATAGTATTGGAATTGACCTCCTAGCATTGGCAAAAGGTTGCCTCCTCAGACGAGTCACATTTTCTGCTTCATTGAACAGATGGACGTTGGCATGTTGTGCGGGAAACCTGAAAGGAAAGACACCCTGCAACCATTGCTAGAAGCTTAATAGTCTGGGAAATGCTGTGGCATTAGGTGGGTCCATGTGGAAGGCACTATCAACCAATTTGGGTATGGGTCTATCCCTGCAGATCACATACACCCATACATGCTGTCTTCTATGGGGCGGATGGGATCTTCCAGCAAAATAATAAGACATTTCACATGACTAGAAATGTCTGACAATGGTTGGAAGTGCATGACAAAGACTTCCAAGTACTATACTGCCCCCTAATTCTCTAGACTTGAATGCAATTAAGCATATGTGGGATCACCTCAGTCAGTGTGTTTGCTTTATGGATCCTCCTCCATGCACCCTCCAGTACCTATGGGATGTAATTCAGTCAACATGGCTACAGATTCCTATGACAACCTAGCAGGACCTGGAGAACATGCCTTACAGCTAGTGTTGAGCGAACATGTGTTTTAAGTTCGGCATCTAAAGTTCGAGTTCAGGTTATCGAAGTATCCCGTTATGGATTCTAAATTCCATTATGGTCCGTGGTAGCGGAATCCATAACGGGATACTTTGATAACCCGAACTTAAAAAACACTACTTACAGCACATTTATTAAATAGATTCTACACCTTTATATGGACCGTACCCACAATCATTCAGCATCAGCCATCGTAATAAATCAGGTGAAATTTAAGACAGTTTATCCATTAGGATACAGGTTTTTTTTTAAAGTTTTTTTTTTTGTTTTTGCATTTTCAGTTTGCTTCAGTATCTTCCTTGAGCCATAACCTTTTTATATTTCTGTTAACGTAGCTGTATGAGGGACAAGTTGTACCTTCTAATGCCACCAATAATTATGGCATACAATGTAGTGGTAAGTGGTATAACGTTTTTTTTATAGTTATATCTACTGAGCTGTGTGAGGGCTTATTTTTTGAGGGACAATCTGTAGTTTTTAATCAATACCATTTTATAAAAAAATTTGGGCAAGAGAAGAAATGAAAAAATAGCAAATTAGTAAATTTTGACCCTTTTTTCCCGTTACGGACTATTGCTCATTTCTTATTCTTAAAGGGAACCTGTCACCCAGGGACAGGACTTCTCAAAAGGTTAATTTGTGCTCAGCTCTATACACAAAATCCCGGTGACAGGTTCCCTTTAAAACAAAATAAGTATTGCAGCATAAATGCCCTCAATTTCTTCAGCAAGGCTGAGCGCATTTAAATCAAATATGGCCAATGCGGATGCCGGTAACAAGCCCGGAAGTACGAGCATCTAAAGGCTTTAATTACTGCCATCAGAATTATTGCCAGTTGTGGCAATTAGCGCCGGGTGTCTGCTGTTTGAAACAGCAGAGACCTGCCGGCCATGATGCCCGCTGCACATGCGAGCGGGTGCCATGTTTGCATATCGCTCCATTAGCAAAAGAGAGTTAAAGAGGACCTTGATCATGCCTGTTTTAAGCTTCAAGCATTCACCATGTAATAACTCTTATGTCTCCATGTTGTGCCATTCCTTTATTATTTCTACTAGAAGTTATAAATGAATTGCTATTAATCTTCAGTAAGGGTACAGAAGGTTGGTAACCAGATGGGGGTGTAAACATGCACAGTCTGAAAATGGCAGCACTCATTGGATATAGTGAGTCTGTGCAGGTACACACACCCAACTTATTACCACCCCTCTGTACCCTTACTGAAGGCTAATTGCAATTTATTCATAACTTCAAGTAGAAATAATAAAATGAATGGAACAACCTAGCACCATACAAATATATGTTCCAGAATTGTTAATACATGGGGAATGCATTAAGCTATTTAAACAGACATGTCAGGAGTGGTCAAAGGTCCTCTTTAAGGATACATTCATATCTCCGGTGACGGTATCCGGCAGGCTGTTCCAAAATAGAACCAGCATTGCATAATTCCACAGTTCGCCGCCAGATCCCTATTGACTATAATAGGATCCAGCGGTGATACAGCCACTTTCCAGAATAAATGGCAGGTTTCGGTTGGAAAAAACGAGATTTTTGTAAAACTTACCAGTAAAAAATTTTTCTCGCTCTTTATTGTGGGACACAGGAACCATGGATATATCCATGTCCTCTAGGAGGTGTTGACACTAGGTAAAAGCTGTTAGCTCCTCCCCTGGCAGCTAAACCCCCTCCAGCCTGGAGAGAGAGCTTCAAGGGCTTCCGTCACCCCACTAAACCGTTTAGTTTTTTTGTTTACTTATAATCCCTATACTGCGATTTATGCCTACATAATGTAATCATTTTGGTCCAGTAGACTGTGTTAAAAAAAAACTTGCTTTTAAAATATGCAAATTACCTTGCTACCAGCAAGTAGGGCGGCTACTTGCTGGTAGCAGCCGCATCCTCCGATTCTAAAGACGCCCCCTCCTCATGTTGATTGACAGGGCCAGGGAACGGGATCGTTCTCTGCTGGCCCTGCTTGCATTCAAAATCTCGCGCCTGCGCCGTACCTGTCTTCAATCGGCGCAGGCGCACTGAGAGGCGGCCGCTCCATCCTCAATGCGCCTGGTGTAGATGTGACGTCATCGGTGCAGGCGCATTGAGGATGGAGCGGCCGCCTCTCAGTGCGCCTGCGCCGACTGAATACAGTTACGGTGCAGGCGCGAGATCTTGATAGCAGACAGGGCCAGCAGAGGACAATCCCGTTCCCTGGCCCTGTCAATCAACATGCGGAGGGGGCGTCTTTAGGATCGGAGGATGCGGCTGCTACCAGCAAGTAGCCGCCCTACTTGCTGCAAGCAAGGAAATTTGCATATTTTAAAAGCACATTTTTTAACACAATCTAGTGGACCAAAATGATTAATTAGATTATGTAGGCATAAATCGCAGTATAGGGATTATAAGTAAACAAAAAAAATATAAAAACCGGTTTAGTGGGGTGACAGAAGCTCTTTCAGTTTGTGTACAAGCAGTAGGAGAAGTAAGCCAACTAACGAAAAAAACATGGAACACCAACCATGCCAAGGACCCAACGGGGTTCTATGCAGCAACTGCCACAACTGTGGTCGAACAATAATATTGGGTGGATGCTCTGTCCCCAAATGAAGCGCGAGAAAGATTTTACAGTTAAGTTTTATAAAAATCTTGTTTTCTCACCCATATTCATTGGGGGACACAGGAACCATGGGACGTCCACAAGCAGTCCACAGGGAGGGAAAAAAACAACAGACCCATGGAACAAGCGTACCTGCAGGCATCTAATAAACTGCCGCATGCAAGACCATGTGGCCCAAGGCAGTGTCCGCCGATGCATAAGTATGCACCTGGCAAAATTTTGTGAATGTCTGTAAGGAGGACCAAGTAAGCCACCTTACACAACTGTGCAGCCGAAGCGCGATTCCTTTGAGCCCAAGATGCACCCACCACTCTGGTGGAGTGAGCCGTTACACCCAAGTGTGGAACCCTGCCCCGGGCATGGTATCCCTCCGCAATTGCAGCCCGAATCCAACGTGAGATTGCAACCTTGGAGGCCGCCAATACCTTGCGAGGACCCTCCAGGATAACAAAAAGGGAGTCTGTACGGCGTAAGGGACCGGAGGGTGCTAAATGGATCTTCAGAGCTCTGACAACATCCAAATGGTGTAACTCCCTTTCCTTAGGGTGTGAAGGAGAGGTACACAGTGAGGGAAGGACAATTTCCTTGTTGATATGGAAGACGCGCGGACAGGGCCAATCCGGGGCAACAAGGATCGTCGCAATGCCCTCCATCCTGATTTTCTGTAGAACCCTGGGTAGGACGGGGAAGGAGGGAAACACAAAGGAGGAAGAACCCCTGCCAAGGGGAGATCAGGGCATCCACACCGCAAGTTTTTGGATCTCTTGCTCGGGAGAGAAAGGTGGGAAGCTTCCGATTGAGTCGCAAGGCCATCAAGTCCACGTCGGGGTGACCCCAATGTAGACAGATCACCTCGAATACCTCCGGGTGGAGGGACCACTCGCCCGGATCTATTGTCGTCCTGCTGAGGAAGTCCGCAGTACAGTTCTCCACACCAGGATATAGATTGTTGAAATTTGCCGGTACGTGGACCTCCGCCCATCGTAAGAACTTGGCAGATTCCTGCATCACCGCGAAACTGCGTGTTGCCCCCCTAGTGGTTGATGTACGCCACCGCTGTGGCGTTGTCCAACTGGACTCTGACGGGGCGACCCTTCAGGAGTGGGGTCCAGTGCCGGAGGGATAAAAGAGCCCTGAGCTCCAGGACATTGATCGGAAGCTTGGACTCCGACAGAGACCATGTGCCTTGGACTGTCCTGGGAGGGAACACTCCTCCCCAACCTTAAAGACTGGCATCGGTGGTAATCACTGTCCAGGATAGTGGAAAGAAAGACCTTCCCAGAACTGGAACAGACCACCGCCACCAACAAAGGAACAACCTCATTTGGGGAGAGAAGTCGTGTGCAGAAGCATACCCAGAAAAAAAAAACTGTTGTCTGGAGGGAGTCAGAGATAACTTCTGCTGATTGACCAGCCACTCGAAACGTGCAAGGGCTTCCAGTGTGATCTGTACATTGCTCGACGCCTGAGCAAAATAGGGAGCCTTGATGAGGATGTTGTCCAGATAAGGCATAAGGAAGATGGCTCTGGAACGGAGCAGGGCGAGAAGAGGGTCCAGAATTTTTGTGAAGACCCGAGGCGCAGTCGCCAGCCCGAACGGGAGGGCGACAAACTGGTAATGATAGTCTCCAATTGCAAACTCAGCGCGATGGGGACGTGCAGGTATGAGTCCTGGATATCTACGGCCGAAAGAAATTTCCCCCATTCAAGAGAAGCAATTACAGAATGAAGGGATTCCATCCGAAACCGCTGGAGACGAAGGAACTTATTCAACAGTTTGAGGTCCAGAATTGGGTGCCAAGAGCCCTCAATTTTGGGGACCACAAAAAGGTTAGAGTAGAACCTTGAACCTCTCTGCTGGGGGAACAGGAGAGATGACTCCTCGGTTCAGGAGGGACTGAATGGCCTGGGAGAAGGCGGCCGCTCGCTCGGGGTCCCGTGGAGGACGGGATTGTAAAAACCTGTTTGGGGGTGGAGAAACGAAAACTCGATCGGGTATACCAAAGATACAATCTCGAATGCCCAAGCGTCAGAGATGTGGGTCCGCCAGACATCCTGGAAGAGGAGGTGGCCCCCCACCCTGTTGGGTGGGGACATACCTTCGGGCTAAGGATTGCTTAGCCACAGAAGATAGAGCGGCCGGAGTCCTGGGACGCCAGGATGGCTGTGCCCGAAAGGACGGCCTTTTGCGTCGATCCTGGGAAGTAAACCCCCCCCCCCCCCCCCAGCCCCGGGTTGGAGGTGGTATAGCTGCCAGGGGAGGAGCTAACATCTTTTACCTAGTGCCAACTCCTCCTAGAGGACATAGCTATACCCCCGGTTCCTGTGTCCCCCAAAGGACCTTTGATGATGTAACCGCGCTCACCACGCGGTGAGCGCGGTGACATCAGCGCAGGTCCTGCTGAATGAAGATAGAAGATTTCTATCTTCATTCAGCAGGACCTGCGCTGACGTCACCGCGCTCACTACATGCTCAGCGCAATTACATCAAAGGTCCTTTTGCAGTCCTGAAAGAATTTTTTTTTTAACCCCTCAATCCACATTTTAGTAAGCATTCTGTATTAAGAATGCTATTTTCCCTTATAACCAAGTTATAAGGGAAAATAATAAAATGAATAGAACACTTTACCCAAACTCGAACTTCAGTGAAGAAGTCTGGGTTTGGGTCTGGGTAACACACTAAATGCTGGAGCATTTACACAACGTGCCAGTTGGATACTTTCAAAAAGTATGAGTACTATACTATACTTTTTTTCTTATTAAACATTTTAGCTTTTATTTGTGCATCAGAAATGTAAAAATTGGCCAGAGGCCGCTACTAGGGATGAGAGAATCAACTTCGGATAAAACATCCAAAGTAGATTCGCATAAAACTTCGATTCAATACTGTACGGAACGAGCGTTCAGTAAAGTATTAGAATTTATTGGCTCCGATGAGCCGAAGTTATTGCTTTGCGAAGTCTAGCGAGACTTTGCATAATAAACTTCAGAAATTGATTTATACTGATTTATATTGAAAAAAGAAAAAAAATTCCAGAACTCAGGTTCGGTTCCAAGTGGTAGCTTGGAACCGAATCAGAGTTCGGGAAATAGGTTTTTACAGTATAAATCAATTTCTGAAGTTTATTATGCGAAGACTCGCTAGACTTCGCAAAGCAATAACTTCGGCTCATCGGAGCCAATAAATTCTAATACAGTATTGAAACTAAGTTTTATGAGAATCTACTTTGGATTTCGATTCGCTCATTCCTAGCTACTACCAGTTAAAATGTTAATAAAATACATCAAGTCGTGAAATAAGTACAAACCTCTTTTTTTACTTCTTCGTTACGATATGACAAGTGCTGCAAATATGCAGCTGCATTTAGTCTCACAGCATCAAGAGTGTAACTGAGCATGGCAAGAACTTCAGGAAGCTCTGGTTGTCTCCAAGGGCCACTGGGGGCCACTGTCAAAGATGCAGGTCCAAGGCTACTAAGACTCCCAGACTGAGGCAAAGATGATCCATAATGATCAGACAATGGATCTTCATAACTCCTTCAAGATACAAAATGGTTTAAAAAGGTCAAACACATTATCACACTCCAATAAAGTCACTGTTTTACAAACAACTCCAGTTTTAACAGTGATTTTTAGTAACTATAAGGCCTCTTTCCCACGAGTGTGACTGATTGGCTCCGGATGGGTTCAGTGAAACTCGCACTATTTCGCAAGCAAGTTTAGTCAGTTTTGTCAGTGATTGCGTTCAGTGTTTGTTTTTTCCGCATGGGTGCAATGCGTTTTTCATGCGTGTGATAAAAAACTGAAGGTTTACAAATCTCCTAGCAACTATCAGTGAAAAACACATTGCATCAGGACTTGCTTCCAGATGCAATGCGTTTTTCACTGAAGCACCATTCACTTCTTTTGGGCCAGAGCTGTGCGAAAAACGCATAATATAGAAAATGCAGCATTTTTCACGCAACACAGAACTCATGTACATACACCTATTGAAATAAATGGATCAGGATTCAGTGCGGGTGCTATGCCAATGAATAGTTATTTAAATAAAAGTAAGAGAAATAGGCTGCTGCCAGACATCCTGCAGCAGCTTATCACCTACTGGAACAAAGTACCTATTATGTAGAAAGAAAAATGCCCAAAACTTCTCTCCTACTCACCTGATACTGAACTGTTAAGGAGGCCACTTTATTAGCATGTGTATGAACTTAATTATCAAATGTGAATAACAAGCTTAACTCATTACAAACACAGCTAGTTTTACTGAAAAAGTCTAATTTTGAAAATCTGTCATGTCACTTTATGTGGTAATAACTCTGGAATGTTTTTACTTATCCAAGAAATCAGAATTTCGGGTTAATGGTAAATTTGGATTGATATGTTTTGCACTTGTTAAAAAAATTTAAAATACAGACAGCTAGGAAAAATTTGCAAATTTTGAATTTCTCCGCTTTTAAGACAGATAGTGATAACTCACAAAATACTCATAAACTCCTTCCCGCTCCATGCTGCAAATGAACAGCATGGCAAAGCTGAGCCTTCACGCACCATGCAGTACATTTACGACTCAGAGCTCATCAGCAGAGTGTGTCAGTTGTATATTAAGCTGTATCCAAGAGAATTACAAAGGGTAGGGTGTTGCCCCTCTCTCCCGTCGGGTCACAATTATTCAAATCGAAGGGTTCCAATGGTTGCCATGTATAGAAGCCTGCCGGGGCAGGGCGGGGGGGGAATGTTTCTCCAACATATGAGGGGATTCTTTACTGTAAGAGCAGTAAAGAATTCCCTCCTATGTAATGTGCAGTGAGCATTTCGACCCCACAGGTGTTTCATAGAATTTATTACAATTGGGGCATAAACATGACAAATTACATGTTAACAATAAAATGTAGTTTGAAATATATACTTTTTTTTTTTTCAAGGGTTACCAGAGGAGAAAAAGCACCCCAAAATTTTTACCCGAGAACAGCAATACCCATGTGTGTCACGAGGGTGTCAAGAACCACGCCTGACTCGTTATACCCAGGGTCAGGAAGTCGCAGCGGTTGGCTGCGCGCTCAATGTAGTAAGATACGGCTGTTTCTTTATGGAAGCTTTCTGGGTTTGCTTTGCAACCCTTTTTGGCTCACTCAGGGATCCGTAGCTCTTTCTCCTCAGCTGTTCCTTGTCCAGCACTCCCAACCTCCTTATATTCCCCTCTACCACTTCTCTGGTTGCCAGATCTAGAGATTCCTGCCTGGACTTCTATACTGACCCACTGGAGCCGTGTTGCTGCGTTCCCTGGTTGTTGTTCCAGAACGTTACCCTCCGGATCCCTGTTGGGCCTTTGTGGTCTGCTGTTGTCGCCCACCTGGGATTATATGTTTGTCTGTCCTCTCCTTGGTGTTTTCCTCTTACTGTCAGTGGTGCTGACTAGTGCTCCCACCGCCCCGTTCACTACCTAGGGCTCATCTTAGGGAAAGCCAGGGTTTAGGCACATGATCGGAGTACAGGTGAGGAACCCATCTAGGGACGTCGGGGCAGTCAGATGCCAGCCGCGAGGTGAGTCAGGGGTCACCACCTTTCCCTCTCCCTTGGGCAGGGCCTTCCCCTTTCCCTCCCTTTGCGTGACACCGGTCATTACAGCAGGGTTCAGAAAGGTAGGAGCGTCATTTGATTTTTAAACCCAGATTTTATTGGAATGGATTTGGGAGCAACATCTCTGAGGTACAGTACAGAGGAAATGCCCCAAATCATCCCATTTTTAAAACAACTACAAGGAATTCAGCTAGTGGTGTAGTGGGTGTTTTGACCTCACAGGTTTCAGAGAATTTAACACTGGATTTAGAAAAATAAAATCAATTTTATCCAATAGAAAGTTGTTTTAGCCCCAAATTTTTCATTTTTGCAAGGGTTAAAAAGAGAAAAAGCAACAAATAATCTGCTACGCAATTTCTTTGAAGTACAGAAACTCCCCAAGGTTTAGGTTTTTTTTTGCCTTTAGATCAATACAGGAGGATTAGAGGACTTAGTGGACTTTGGTCTTGTTCCAACTTTAACAACTATGTAACTGTGTGATATAATGGTGTTTTGGGAAGGAGCACATCTGGATTTTGTAACATGGAATTGTAACAGCAGCCATACCTATTTTTGGTTGACTGAGCTGTAACAATAATCTTTAGGCCTCATGCACACAACCGTATTTTGTTTGTGTCCGTTCGTATTTTTTTTTTGCGGATAGGATGCTGACCCATTTATTTCAATGGGTCGGCAAAAAACTCGGACAGCACACCGTGTGCTGTCCGCATCAGTATGTCCGTTCCGTTGCTCCTCAAAAAAAAAAATTTAAAAAAAATTGTGTATGTCCTATTTTTTTCTAGTTTGCAGACAAGGATAGGCATTATTACAATGGATCCGCAAAAAAACTGATTCCATACGCGGACCGCAAAACACATACGGTTGTGTGCATGTAGCCTTATTCATATAGTGCCAACAAATTATGCAGTGCTTCAGAGTCAACGAGATCATTTACAAACAAGATGATGCATTAAATAGCAACAAACATGTAAACAATTAACCGCTTAGGCTACTTTCACACTTGCGCTTGATCGGATCCGTTCTGAACGGATCCGATCATATTAATGCAGACGGAGGCTCCGTTCAGTACGGATCCGTCTGCATTAATAACTTAGAAAAATTTCTAAGTCTGAAAGTAGCCTGAGCGGATCCGTTCAGACTTTCAATGTAAAGTCAATGGGGGACGGATCCGCTTGAAGATTGAGCCATATGGTGTCATCTTCAAGTGGATCCGTTCCCATTGACTTACATTGTAAGTCTGAACGGATCCACTCGCCTCCGCACGGCCAGGCGGACAGCTGAACGCTGCAAGCAGCGTTCAGCTGTCCGCCTGGCCGTACGGAGGCGAGCAGAGCGGAGGCTGAACGCCGCCAGACTGATGCAGTCTGAGCGGATCCACTCTATTCAGACTGCATCAGGGCTGGACGGAGGTGTTCGGGTCCGCTCGTGAGCTCCTTCAAACGGAGCTCACGAGCGGACCGACGAACGCAAGTGTGAAAGTAGCCTTAATGATCAGGCTATTTTTCAACTTTATGACCAAGCTGATATTTGCTAATCTGACGTGTCACTTGATGTGGTTATAACTAGAGATGAGAGAATTTAATATTTTGAAATTCATGACGGAATGCATAACGGAGTGCCTTTAGAGACATTCCATCATAATAAAAGTCTATGGGTAACGGAATTAACCTTTTACCAGCAGAAACGTGAAAGAATTTCATAAGCAGAAATTCGCTCATCTCTAGTTATAACTTTTTAATGATTTTATTTCTCCAAGCCATTCTGAGTGTGTTTTCTTGTGAGACATTTAATTTCATGTTAGTGGTAAATTTGAGTCAGTCAATATAAACCACCTTTATTTATAAAAAATACAAAAAATTAAAAAATACAAAAAACAAAAACATATTTAGTTTACCGGTAAATGGCTTTCCAGGAGTCCGGAATGACAGCCCCAATGGAGGATGTCCTTATTGGCTTCTGCAGGGACAGGAAGAGCGACAGTTTAAAAGGCCCCTCCCCACCCCCTCTCTCAAGTGTTCTTATAACTTCTACACTGGATAGGCTGCCACATCTTTATTTTGAGAACAATGTTAATTCACACTGTATATAGTAGCAGCAGAAGTCATACAAACCAAATAGTGTACCGGAAGGAACAAAAAAAAGGGGGGGTAGTATTGGGTCCTGTCATTCCGGACTCCTGGAAAGCCATTTACTGGTAAACTAAATATATGTTTCCAGGATGTCCTCCATGACAGGACCCATGGAGAACTAACAACTTAGAACGTAATCTTATGGGGGGGACCACTGCCTGTAGGACCTTACGGCCAAAAGCAAAGTCCTGATTGGCCATTGAGTCCAGTCTGTAGTGTCTGACAAAGGTAGTGGAGGAAGACCAGGTTGCTGCCTTGCAGATTTGATCGATGGAAGCTCCTGCTTTCTCTGCCCAGGTTAAAGCCATGGCTCTGGTAGAATGAGCCCTCAAAGCTATGGGGCAAGACAAATTCTGCAGTCTAACATTCCCCGATGGTCTCCTTGATCCAGCGGGCTAAAGAGGTCTTAGAGGCTTTGCATCCCTTGTTTCTACCACCGAATTCGATGAAGAGGTTTGGTGATTTTCTCCAAGGTTTCGTCCCCTTGATGTAGGTGAGGACTGCGCTTCTCACATCCAGACAGTGGAACCGTTCCTCCAGTATGTTTTTGGGAGCGGTACAAAATGAAGGGAGAATTATCTCCTGTTCTCTGTGAAACACTGAGACAACCTTGGGAAAAAAGGAATGATCCAACTTAAGAAATATCCTATCGTCTAGGACCTTCAAAAAGGGTTCCCTAACTGACAGGGCCTGAATCTCGCCTATCCTACGGGCAGTAGTGATGGCTAATAGAAACACCGTCTTGAAGGATACAAGTTTGTCGGATATATCCTCAATGGGTTCGAAGGGAGAATCACATAAGCTGTTCAGTACTACATTTAAGTCCCACGTGGGAACAGTTTGTCTTAAGGTGGGTCGCATTCTGGAAACTGCCCTGATAAACCTCTTGACCCACCTGTGTTCTGCTAATGGAAAGTCTAAGCAGCTACTTAAGGCCGAGATCTGTACCTTGAGTGTGCTAGGTTTTAAACCCATATCAAACCCTCTCTGGAGGAAATCTAGTATGTGGCCTATGGACGGATTTCTAGTCCCTGGATGATGATTTTGGGCTAGCCAAGAGGAGAATCTCTTCCATATTTTAAGATATATGGCCAAAGTTACTGGTTTACGGCCTTGTAGCAGAGTTGATGTTACCTGATCGGAGAGACCCTTCTTCCTCAGGGTCTGCCTCTCAGGATCCAGGCAGTCAGTCTCAGCTTGTTGAGATTGGGATGTTCCAGAGGCCCTTGCGTTAACAGGTATTTCCTGCATGGAAGGGGATACGGATCTCTGACTGACATCTCTTTCAGGATAGGGTACCAGGCTCTCTTGGGCCAGTCTGGCGAAATTAGGATCAGAGTGATAGAGCTGTTCCTCATCCTCTTTAAGACTGCCGGGATTAGGGGCAAAGGAGGAAAGGCGTATGCCAGTTTCATGTCCCAACTCTGGGCTAGGGCGTCTACTGCCACTGGGTTTCCACTGGGGTTTATAGAGTAGAAACAGTCCAGCTGTGAATTTTCCCTGGATGCGAAGAGATCTATCTCCGGTTGGCCCCATACCTGGCAGATCTGTTTGAAAACCTGTTTGTTCAGACTCCATTCTCCCGCGTCGATCCTGTGACGGCGTAGGAAGTCAGCTCTCAAGTTCTGAGACCCCTTTAAATGGGTTGCTGAAATGGACAGAACTTTCCTCTCTGCCCATGTGAAAATCTGATCTGCTAGATCCTGAAGGAGCGGGCATCTGGTTCCGCCCTGTCTCTTCATACTGTCTGCTAGTATCCTGACGTGTTGACCTTGGAGAAGATGCTTGGCTGCTCTCAGAGTCTTCAGCACTGCTTTCAGTTCCCGGTAATTTGAGGACCTTATTCTGCCCCGAAGCACCCAAGAACCTTGGAAGAGATGTTGGTCCACATGCCCCCCCCAGCCATTCAGACTTGCGTCCGTGGTAACAGTTATGGCTGGAGTCCTATTCCACGGGACCCCCTTCTCCAAATTCTCCGGTTCTATCCACCAGGACAGGGATTTCAAAACAGTCTGGCAATTTTATCTTTGAGTTCAGAGAGCGGTCTCTGTCCCAGGCTGTCGACAGGCTGAAGGGCCCTGGAGTGGAATTGGGCCCAAGGTATAATTGAAATACAGGAGGTCATCAGTCCAAGGATCTGCATGGCTTCTCTGAGTGGGTTCTCTTTTTGAACGACTCCATTATCTTTTCTCTTATATTGATTTGTTTCCTCTCCGGTAGAAAGGAATGTTGTAACCTCGTGTCCAGGAATTCTTTCCTCGTGTCTGGTACCAGGTCCGATTTTGGATAGTTCACGATCCACCCCAGATCTTTGAATAGGGCCAAAGTCTGATGGATGTCCCCCTCCAGCTTTTGTACTGAATCTGCTATCAGCATAAAATCGTCCAAGTAGGGCACGATTGTAATCGAACCCTGGCGTAGGTAGGCCATCATTTCTGATACTATCTTTGTGAAGAGACGGGGGGGGGGGGGGGCAGATGAAATCCCAAACGGCAGGCATTGAAATTGGTAGTGAAGAATCGCCTCCTTGTACTTGACCGCAAACCTTAGATACTGTTGATGTTGAAGATTTATGGGAATGTGGTAGTACGCATCCTTGAGGTCCAATGTGCAAAGGTGAGCACCTGGTGGGATCAAAGGAGTAGTGGATCTTATTGATTCCATCTTGAACCTGTAGTAGGTCAGCCATCTGTTTAGAAATGTTAAATCGTCCTTACCAACCCGTCTGGCTTCTTCACAAGGAATAGTCTTGAATAGTGTCCTGGGAAATGCTGGGGAGGAGGGAACTGGGTGATGGCTCCCAGAACCAGAAGATTTTGTATATCTGACAGCAGCTGTTGCTGAAGGAGAGGAGATTCGAAGTAAGTCACCTGGAAGGTTTGTGGAGGAGGAGTTCTGAAATCTATCCTGAAGCCGTCCCTGATGGAGTCCAGGATCCACTGATTGTATCTCTCTTCCATCTTTCCCAAAAGTGACGAAGTCTCCCTCCTACTGGTCTGGCGTCATGGTTTCCCTGTGTTGGTATTGGGGTTGAAGAGGAAACCCCTTCCCCTGCCCCCTTTGGGGTAGCTTCAACGGCCCGATTTACCTTTCCCTCTATAAGCCTTGGCCTGACTCTGGCCAGAGGGTCTACAAAGGGCAGCGGCTTTTTAGGTTTCTCCTCAGGAAACCCTTTTTTGTTATCCGCCGCGTTCTGGAGGATAGAGTCCAAGACTGGGCCGAACATGAAAGAACCAGAAAATGGTATGGAGCAGAGTCTGTTCTTAGACGCTACATCCCCGGACCATGACTTGAGCCAGAGGGCATGTCTAGCAGCGTTAGTCTGAGACTGGGATTTGGCTGCAAATCTAATAGATACCGCTGAAGCGTCCGCCAGGAAATTTGAGGCCATCTTTAGCAGAGGGAGTGACTCTAGGATCTCTTCCCTGGATGTCTTAGCCCTGAGGTGACTCTCCAGTTGATTTATCCACAAGACTAAGGCTCTGGAAGCTGAAGTGGCAGCAATGTTAGTGTTAATTGTAGCTGCCCCTGACTCCCAGGATTTTTTCAGCAGACCATCCAACTTTCTATCCATGGGATCCCTCAGCTGCGACGAATCCTCAAACGGTATTGAGGTCTTTTTCACTACCTTGGCCTCCTGGACATCTACTTTTGGGACCTCGTCCCAAAGATTAGTGTCCTTCGGATCAAAGTGCAGTCGATTTTTAAAATCTCTGGGAATGAAGAGCTTCTTTTCTCCATCTGCCCATTCTTCTGTAATGAGATCTTTTAGATTTTTATTTACTGGGAAGACCTTTTCCTGACTAAGACCCACAAACATTTCATCTTCAACTGAGCGTGTCTGTTCCTCTTCCTCAATAGCCATGGTCTGCCTAATGGCGGTGAGTAGTGGATCTAGATCCTCGGATGAAAAGAAATATCTTCTTTGTTCATCCTGAGGAAAGGACACCGAATCAGAGCCTGACTGATTCTGGCTCTTTTGGAGGGTGCTTTGCGGATGGTACTGGGTCTGGGTTCGGGCTCGAGGTTGCCGCCTGCACCTCCTCTCTTACGATAGAACTCAAATCTGAAAGTAGGGATGACCGTTCGTCCTTAAGATTTTTGGAAAGGCATTCTGGGCATAACTTTTTTTTTATATCACTCCAGAAGCATTGTTTGGCAGGTCGCACACTTCTTTCTCTTCTTTTTAGGGTCTCCATGTGGTTTGTGCCCTGACTTCATAGTAGTCTAAGGCCTCATTCACACTTCAGTGTTTGGTCAGTGATTTCCATCAGTGATTTGTGAGCCAAAACCAGAAGTGGAGCCTCCACAGACATAGGTGAGGTAAAAGGGAAGGATCTGCACCTGTTCTGTGTTTAGAGTTGCACCTGGTTTTGGCTCACAAATCACTGATGGAAATCACTGACCAAACACTGAAGTGTGAATGAGGCCTAAGGGAAAAGGGAATACAGACTTTATTAGAGTCAAAAGGATTGCCAAAAAACACCCCTGTCAAAGCACATAATGCAGCTACTTACAGGGGCCTGGACAGGGGAGTCTGAACAAGTTTCCTGCTTGTTGGACGCCTGGACCTCCATGATGCAACCTCACCAGGTTGCCATCAGACATTTAAATAGGGTTTCATCTACTCACCGGTCCGCCCGTTGCCGCCTGGCTCCGCCTCCTCCTGCTCTTCACGGGGGACTCATTCTAAGGAAGAGTCAACCCCCTAGACATGCGAGACCTCCTGATTCAGAATGTCTCTAGCATGCCGATGCGCGCCGCCATGACACTTCCAGTGACGCATGTTGGCTTCCGGTCACGTGGGAGCGCTCAGTAATCCAGCCTAGCGTGCGCAGGGGAGCGCAGGAGCCGCGAGCCCCCGAATCCTGCGGTCAAGCTCAGCAAGGGTATCGGGGACCAAACCAGGGGACCACTTCCCAGAGGGGTGCTGGCTAAGGGGCTGCAGGAGTCTAAAGAGGAGAGGTAAGCACCCCCCGACCAAACTCGCCCCATTCCATACCTAACTTGCTAGGAGGGAGCAGTCTCACTCCCCCTATCCCAGTAGGGACAGGAAGAACACTGGAGAGAGGGGGTGGGGAGGGGCTTTTTAAACTGTCTCTCTTCCTGTCCCTGCAGAAGCCAATAAGGACATCCTCCATGGGTGCTGTCATGAAGGACGTCCTGGAAAAAAAGGATCCTAAATCTACAGAAATTTTGAAAAAATTTGCAAATTTGAAATTCTCTGCTTTTTAAAGGGAACCTGTCACCTCCAACATGCATCCGAAGCCGGCAATACCTTAGAGTAGCCAGCAGCATGTTTGTAACGATCATTTTCTTCCTGCAGGCAGAGAAGCAAAAGCTGTAAAAACACATTCTTTAATCCCCTGCCTGGCGCGCTTCTCTAGTCAGGCTTGAAGTCACTGAGGCAGCGGCCTCCTTGCTTCAAGTCACGGTAACCACGCCCCCTTGCCTGTCCCTTCACTGTGATTGACAGCACTTAGCCAGCAGTTCGGCAAAGCCAGCCGAACGGTCATGTATATCAGTCACAGCGAAAGGGCAGTGGTTACCATGGACTTGAAGTCTTGAAGCAAGGAGGCCGCAGGGGATTAAAGGGCTTCTGTCACCCCCCCCCCCAAAAGTCATTTTTCATTTTTGGGCTACTTAAAATCCTTATACCACGATTTTTCTATATGTAGTGAGTGCTCTTACCCTTTTTCGTTCATTAGTTTCTTTAAGGCCCCTTTCACACGGGTGCGATGCGCGAGTTGAACGCATTGCACCCGCACTGAATCCGGACCCATTCATTTTTAAGGGGCTGTTCACATGAGCGGTGATTTTCACGCATCGCTTATGCGTTGCGTGAAAATCGCAGCATGTTCTATATTCTGCGCTTTTCACGTAACGCAGGCCCCATAGAAATGAATGGGGTTGCGTGAAAATCGCAAGCACCCGCAAGCAAGTGCAGATGCGGTGCGCATTTCAAGCATGGTTTCTAGGTGACAGTCTATTCACTATTATTTTCCCTTACAACATGGTTATAAGGGAAAATAATAGCATTCTGAATACAGAATGCATAGTATAATAGTGCTGGAGGTGTGAAAAAAAAAAAAAAAAAAAAAAAAAAAAAAATGTATTAACTCACCTTCTCCCCTTGATCGCATAGTTCCCGGTCTCTTTACTTCTTTAATGATGAGCTGTGGAATAAAGGACCTGTGATGTCAGATCACATGCTCCATCTGATGGACCATGTGATTGGAGCATGTGATCTGACATCACCACAGGTCATTTAGCCCACAGCTAGTAAAGAAGAGAGCGGGAACTACGCGATCAAGAGGAGAAGGAGTGTTAAAAATAAATAAAAAATAAATAAAAAATTAACCCCTCTAGCACTATTAACCACCTCAGCCCCCCTAGCTTAAACCCCCTTAATGACCAGACCACTTTTTACACTTCTGCACTACACTACACTACTTTCACCTTTTTTTTTTTTGCTCGGTCATGCAACTTACCACCCAAATGAATTTTACCTCCTTTTCTTCTCACTAATAGAGCTTTCATTTGGTGGTATTTCATTGCTGCTGACATTTTTAATTTTTTGTTATTAATCGAAATTTAACGATTTTTTTTGCCAAAAAAATGACATTTTTCACTTCCAGTTGCAAAAAAAAAAAAAACATCCATATGTAAATGTTTCGCTAAATTTATTGTTCTACATGTTTTTGATTTAAAAAAAAATGTTTGGGTAAAAAAAAAAAAAAAAAATTGTCTGGGTAAATGTTATAGCGTTTACAAACTATGGTACAAAAATGTGAATTTCTGTATTTTGAAGCAGCTCTGACTTTCTGAGCAGCTGTCATGTTTCCTGAGGTTCTACAATGCCCAGACAGTAGAAACACCCCACAAATTACCCCATTTCGGAAAGTAGACACCCTAAGGTATTCGCTGATTGGCATAGTGAGTTCATGGAAGTTTTTATTTTTTGTCACAAGTTAGTGGAAATTTTTTTATACCCCTCATAGAATACCTTGGGGTGTCTTCTTTCCAAAATGGGGTCATTTGAGGGTATTTATACTGCCCTGGCATTTTAGGGGCCCTAAAGCGTGAGAAGAAGTCTGGAATCCAAATGCGTAAAAAATGCCCTGTGAAATCGTAAAGATACTCTTTGGAATTTGGGCCCCTTTGCGCACCTAGGCTGCAAAAAAGTGTCACACATGTGTTATCGCCGTACTCAGGAGAAGTAGGGCAATGTGTTTTGGGGTGTATTTTTACATATACCCATGCTGGGTGAGAGAAATATCTCTGTAAAAGACAACTTTTCCCATATTTCTCTCACCCAGCATGGGTATATGTAAAAATACACCCCAAAACACATTGCCCTATTTCTCCCGAGTACGGAAATACCACATGTGACACTTTTTTGCAGCCTAGGAGCGCAAAGAGGCCCAAATTCCAATGAGTACCTTTTAGGAGGGCATTTTTAGGCATTTGGATTCCAGACTTCATCTCACGCTTTAGGGCCCCTAAAATGCCAGGGCAGTATAAATGCCCCACATGCGACCCCATTTTGGAAAGAAGACACCCCAAGGTATTCTGTAAGGGGCATGGCGAGTTCATAGAATAATTTTTTTGGGCACAAGTTAGCGGAAAATTATTTTTTTTGTTTTTTTTCTCACAAAGTCTCCCTTTCCACTAACTTGTGACAAAAAGTTCAATCTTTCATGGACTCAATATGCCCCTCAGCGAAAACCTTGGGGTGTCTACTTTCCGAAATGCGGTCATTTGTGGGGTATTTATACCGCCCTGGCATTTTAGGGGCCCTAAAGCGTGAGAAGAAGTCTGGAACATAAATGTCTAAAAAGGTTTACGCATTTGGATTTCGTGAGGGGTATGGTGAGTTCATGTGAGATTTTATTTTTTGTCACATGTTAGTGGAATATGAGACTTTGTAAGAAAAAGCAAAAAAAAAAAATAGAAATTTCTGCTAACTTGTGAAATAAAGTATACTGGGCACTCACACCAAGTGGAACCAAGTGATAGATACTATAAGCTTCAATTATTAAGTTTATTGACATAACCATAAATTGACATATATAGGAATATAATGTCCCCACAATTAATAATGTAATATTAGAGCAACCTAAAAATTAATAATTAAAATAGTGGATTAGTTAAACATCGGTATAACCACAATAGCTTATCTTGCGACTAAAAGGACACTCCGAAAGTAGGTCAGATGATGCCTACGTATTAGATTAGTTGTACATCAGTGTGACCACAATAGTTGCCTTGCGGCTAAAAACCTTGATCACTTAGGATGATGGAATGTAGTAACAAGAGTCATAAAATTGCTGCCTGTATTATCTAAATGCAGGATTGAGGTCCGCTGATTGGGACAAAGTCTCTGCGTCTCTAAAAGTCCACTTTACAATGAGTGTTTAAAGCGGCGTCCCGCTCTTACTCACTGTTCGGCGATTCCTTTTGCAGTATTCCACAGCTGAAGTTCCGGTTCACTGTGTCATCAAAAACTTGCTCCCAGGTTCGTCTGCTGCCGGTCTCTATGGCTCTGGGCACCGCACCGTATTAGTGAAGAGCCGGTGTCCTCCAAGCCTGTAGTCTCCCTGCTTCCACGCTGAGTTACCTTTGCAGGCACGATGTTAGATAATCTCGTGCTGGGATCTTGATTGATCAGTGTTTGTAGTGAGTCAGCTCGCCGGGATCTCTTTACTTACAGGATACTCCGGTTTCTTGCAGCGTCAACCTGGGATAATTGTGCAGTATATTCAACACAGATTCATGTAAGTGGACTGGGGGTCTTGAACCAAACGCGTTTCGGGGCTTAACGTTGCCCCTTCCTCAGTGGTGAACAATCCCCCTTGAAACAGTTCTTTTTATGTGAAGTACTAGGCGGATTCCTAGTTAAATTCTCAATACCCAAAGTGATGATATGTTGCTTTATAAAAAGCGATTTAAACATCTTTAAATCCTTAACTCAGGGTTAAAGGATTCGTATCACAATGCGAAAAACAGGAGGAGTAACAGCTAATTGAACAATTGGAATCCGCCTAGTACTTCACATAAAAAGAACTGTTTCAAGGGGGATTGTTCACCACTGAGGAAGGGGCAACGTTAAGCCCCGAAACGCGTTTGGTTCAAGACCCCCAGTCCACTTACATGAATCTGTGTTGAATATACTGCACAATTATCCCAGGTTGACGCTGCAAGAAACCGGAGTATCCGGTAAGTAAAGAGATCCCGGCGAGCTGACTCACTACAAACACTGATCAATCAAGATCCCAGCACAAGATTATCTAACATCGTGCCTGCAAAGGTAACTCAGCGTGGAAGCAGGGAGACTACAGGCTTGGAGGACACCGGCTCTTCACTAATACGGAGCGGTGCCCAGAGCCATAGAGACCAGCAGCAGACGAACCTGGGAGCAGGTTTTTGATGACACAGTGAACCGGAACTTCAGCAGTGGAATACTGCAAAAGGAATCACCGAACAGTGAGTAAGAGCGGGACGCCGCTTTAAACACTCATTGTAAAGTGGACTTTTAGAGACGCAGAGACTTTGTCCCAATCAGCGGACCTCAATCCTGCATTTAGATAATACAGGCAACAATTTTATGACTCTTGTTACTACATTCCATCATCCTAAGTGATCAAGGTTTTTAGCCGCAAGGCAACTATTGTGGTCACACTGATGTACAACTAATCTAATACGTAGGCATCATCTTACCTACTTTCGGAGTGTCCTTTTAGTCGCAAGATAAGCTATTGTGGTTATACCGATGTTTAACTAATCCACTATTTTAGTTATTAATTTTTAGGTTGCTCTAATATTACATTATTAATTGTGGGGACATTATATTCCTATATATGTCAATTTATGGTTATGTCAATAAACTTATTAATTGAAGCTTATAGTATCTATCACTTGGTTCCACTTACAGTGTGAGTGCCCAGTATACTTTATTTCACTGTTAATTTCTTAAAGGAGGGGTGATTCCTTTTTACTGTGAGCACCTCCTTCTGTGGAGTCATCCACTCCTGTGCGTCTCATTACTGTATCTTCTGCTAACTTGTGCCCAAAAAAATAAAATCTTCTATGAACTCGCCATGCCCCTCAAAAGTGATCTTTTTATAGCACCGCAGCGATTTTACAGTGTTTTTGCAGTGATCAGAAAAAGAAATATTCTGTCACCGCGGTGGGGCTGACTGAACGCAAGTGTGCGCACAAGATCAGGCCTGATCGGGCGAACACTGCGTTTTTTGTAGAGCCTATAGAACATATCCTATTCTTGTCCGCAATTGGCATTTTCTATATAGTTCTGGCAATGTGCGGAAAAGCACATTGCTGGTGTCCGTGCTTTGCGGATCCGCGGTTTCGCAAAACACATACGGACGTCTGAATGGAGCCTTACAGGGGGGTGATCAGGGGTTAATACGTGACAAGGGGGGGGGGGGGGTGTAGTGTAGTGGTGTGGTGTTTGGTGCTACTTACAGAGTTGCCTGTGTCCTCTGGTGGTCGATTCAAGCAAAAGGGACCACCAGAGGATCAGGTAGCAAATATATCAGGCGCAGTTAACAGCTTTCAGGGGGTTAAAAATAAATAAAATCGCATCTACAGCCTGCCAGCGAATGATTGTCTCTGGCAGCCTGTAGATCCACTCGTTTACCTTCCAATCCTGTGAACGCGCGTTCACAGGAAATTTCTCGTCTCGCGAAATGACGCGCTGATGCGTCAACGAGGAACAAACCGATTGCCTTCAGAACGCAATCCTGCGTTAAGCGGTCGGAAGGGAGTTAACCACTTCAGCCCCGCTAGGTGAAACCCCCTTCATGACCAGGCCACTTTTTACACTTCGGCACTACACTACTTTCACCGTTTATCGCTCGGTCATGCAACTTACCACCCAAATGAATTTTACCTCCTTTTCTTCTCACTAATGGAGCTTTCATTTGGTGGTATTTTATTGCTGCTGACATTTTTACTTTTTTTGTTATTAATCAAAATGTAACGATTTTTTTTGCAAAAAAATGACATTTTTCACTTTCAGCTGTGAAATTTTGCAAAAAAAACGACATCCATATATAAATTTTTCGCTAAATTTATAGTTCTACATGTCTTTGATTAAAAAAAAATGTTTGGGCAAAAAAAAATGGTTTGGGTAAAAGTTATAGCGTTTACAAACTATGGTACAAAAATGTGAATTTCCGCTTTTTGAAACGGCTCTGACTTTCTGAGCACCTGTCATGTTTCCTGAGGTTCTACAATGCCCAAACAGTAGAAAAACCCCACAAATGACCCCATTTCGGAAAGTAGACACCCTAAGGTATTCGCTGATGGGCATAGTGAGTTCATAGAACTTTTTATTTTTTGTCACAAGTTAGCGGAAAATGATGATTTCTTTTTTTTTTTTTTTTTTCTGACAAAGTCTCATATTCCACTAACTTGCGACAAAAAATAAAAAATTCTAGGAACTCACCATGCCCCTCACAGAATACCTTGGGGTGTCTTCTTTCCAAAATGGGGTCACTTGTGGGGTAGTTATACTGCCCTGGCAATTTAGGGGCCCAAATGTGTGAGAAGAACTTTGCAATCAAAATGTGTAAGAAATGACCGGTGAAATCCGAAAGGTGCACTTTGGAATATGCGCCCCTTTGCCCACCTTGGCAGCAAAAAAGTGTCACACATGTGGTATCGCCGTACTCAGGAGAAGTTGGGGAATGTGTTTTGGGGTGTCATTTTACATATACCCATGCTGGGTGAGAGAAATATCTTGGCAAAAGACAACTTTTCCCATTTTTTTTATACAAAGTTGGCATTTGACCAAGATATTTTTCTCACCCAGCATGGGTATATGTAAAATGACACCCCAAAACACATTCCCCAACTTCTCCTGAGTACGGCGATACCAGATGTGTCACACTTTTTTGCTGCCAAGGTGGGCAAAGGGGCACATATTCCAAAGTGCACCTTTCGGATTTTGCAGGGCATTTTTTACACATTTTGATTGCAAAGTTCTTCTCACACATTTGGGCCCCTAAATTGCCAGGGCTGTATAACTACGCCACAAGTGACCCCATTTTGGAAAGAAGACACCCCAAGGTATTCCGTGAGGGGCATGGCGAGTTCCTAGAATTTTTTATTTTTTGTCGCAAGTTAGTGGAATATGAGACTTTGTAAGGAAAAAATAAAAAAAAAGAAAAATCATCATTTTCCGCTAAATTGTGACAAAAAATAAAAAATTCTAGGAACTCGCCGTGCCCCCCACGGAATACCTTGGGGTGTCTTCTTTCCAAAATGGGGTCACTTGTGGCGTAGTTATACTGCCCTGGCAATTTAGGGGCCCAAATGTGTAAGAAGTACCTTGAAATCAAAATGTGTAAAAAATGGCCTGCGAAATCCGAAAGGTGCCCCTTTGCCCACCTTGGCTGCAAAAAAGTGTGACACATCTGGTATCGCCGTACTCAGGAGAAGTTGGGGAATGTGTTTTGGGGTGTCATTTTACATATACCCATGCTGGGTGAGAGAAATATCTTGGCAAAAGACAACTTTTCCCATTTTTTTATACAAAGTTGGCATTTGACCATTTTTTTTTTCTCACCCAGCATGGGTATATGTAAAAAGACACCCCAAAACACATTCCCCAACTTCTCCTGAGTACGGCGATACCACATGTGTGACACTTTTTTGCAGCCTAGATGCGCAAAGGTGCCCACATTCCTTTTAGGAGGGCATTTTTAGACATTTGGATCCCAGACTTCTTCTCACACTTTCGGGCCCCTAAAAAGCCAGGGCAGTATAAATACCCCACATGTGACCCCACTTTGGAAAGAAGACACCCCAAGGTATTCAATGAGGGGCATGGCGAGTACCTAGAATTTTTTTTTTTTTTGCATAAGTTAGCGGATATTGATTTTTTTTGTTTTTTTTCTCACAAAGTCTCACTTTCCGCTAACTTAGGACAAAAATTTCAATCTTTTATGGACTCAATATGCCCCTCACGGAATACCTTGGGGTGTCTTCTTTCCGAAATGGGGTCACATGTGGGGTATTTATACTGCCCTGGCTTTTTAGGGGCCCTAAAGCGTGAGAAGTCTGGAATATAAATGTCTAAAAATGTTTACGCATTTGGATTCCGTGAGGGGTACGGTGCGTCCATGTGAGATTTTATTTTTTGACACAAGTTAGTGGAATATGAGACTTTGTAAGAAAAAACAAAAACAAACAAAAAATGTCCGCTAACTTGTGCCCAAAAAAATGGCTGAATGGAGCCTTACCAGGGGGGGGAGTGATCAATGACAGGGGGGTGATCAATGACAGGGGGGTGATCACCCATATAGACTCCCTGATCACCCCCCTGTCATTGATCACCCCCCCTGTAAGGCTCCATTCAGACGTCCGCATGATTTTTACGGATCCATGGATACATGGATCGGATCCACAGAACGCATGCGGACGTCTGAATGGAGCCTTACAGGGGGGTTATCAATGACAGGGGTGATCAGGGTAATCAGGGTGATCACCCCCTGTCACTGATCACCCCCCCTGTAAGGCTCCATTCAGACATCCGCATGATTTTTTACGGATCCATGGATCGGATCCACAAAACGCATGCGGACGTCTGAATGGAGCCTTACAGGGGGGTTATCAATGACAGGGGGTGATCAGGGTAATCAGGGTGATCACCCCCCTGTCACTGATCACCCCCCCTGTAAGGCTCCATTCAGACATCCGCATGATTTTTTACGGATCCATGGATACATGGATCGGATCCACAGAACGCATGCGGACGTCTGAATGGAGCCTTACAGGGGGGTTATCAATGACAGGGGGTGATCAGGGTAATCAGGGTGATCACCCCCCTGTCACTGATCACCCCCCCTGTAAGGCTCCATTCAGACGTCCGCATGATTTTTACGGATCCATGGATACATGGATCGGATCCGTAAAAATCATGCGGACGCCTGAATGGAGCCTTACAGGGGGGTGATCAATGACAGGGGGGTGATCAATGACAGGGGGTGATCAGGGAGTGTATATGGGTGATCACCCGCCTGTCATTGATCACCCCCCTGTAAGGCTCCATTCAGACGTCCGCATGATTTTTACGGATCCATGGATACATGGATCGGATCCGTAAAAATCATGCGGACGTCTGAATGGAGCCTGACAGGGGGGTGATCAATGACAGGGCGGTGATCAATGACAGGGGGGTGATCAGGGAGTTTATATGGGGTGATCAGGGGTTTATAAGGGGTTAATAAGTGACGGGGGGGGGGGTGGGGGGTGTAGTGTAGTGTAGTGTAGTGTGGTGTTTGGTGGGACTGTACTGACCTACCTGTGTCCTCTGGTGGTCGATCCTAACAAAAGTGACCACCAGAGGACCAGGTAGGAGGTATATTAGACGCTGTTATGAAAACAGCGTCTAATATACCTGTTAGGGGTTAAAAAATTCGGATCTCCAGCCTGCCAGCGAGCGATCGCCGCTGGCAGGCTGGAGATCCACTCGCTTACCTTCTGTTCCTGTGAGCGCGCGCGCCTGTTCACAGGAAATCTCGCGTCTCGCGAGAGGACGCGCCGATGCGTCCAGGAGGAACTAAACAACCACCTCCCGGACGCATCGGTGCGTACAGCGGTCGGGAGGTGGTTAAAGAACGTTTTTACAGCTTTTGCTTCAACTACCTGCAGGAAGTATATGATCAGGAGGCGTTGACACTAGTAAAAGCTGTTAGCTCCTCCCCTGGCAGCTATACCCCCTCCAGCCTGGAGAGAGAGCTTCAGTTTGTGTACAAGCAGTAGGAGAATCAAGCTTAAAAAAAAAAAATAAAAAAAATAAAAAAAATTGAACATTAACAACGCCAAAAACCCAACGGGGTTCTAACCAGCAACAGCCACAACTGTGGTCGAACATCAATACTGGGTGGGTGCTGTGTCCCCCAATGAAAGCAAGAAAGATTTTACTGGTAAGTTATACAAAAATCTCCTTTTCTCGCCCATATTCATTGGGGGACTGAGGAACCGTGGGACGTCCAAAAGCAGTCCACAGGGTGGGAAAAACCACAGACCCATGGAAAAGCGTCCCTACAGGCACCTAGGAAACTGGCGCCTACAAGACCATGCGGCCTAAGGCAGCGTCCGCTGATGCATAAGTATTCACCTGATAAAATGTTGTGAATGTATGTAAGGAGGACCAGGTAGTCGCCTTACACAACTATGGAGCCGAAGCGCGATTTCTCCAAGCCCGAGATGCGCCCACCGCTCTGGTAGAGTGAGCCGTAACACCTAGGGGCGGAACCCTGTCCGGGGCACAGTATGCCTCCGCAATTGCAGCCCAAATCCAAAGTGCGATTGCCACCTTGGAGGCCGCCAATCCCTTGCGAGGACCCTCCGGAATGACAAAAAGGGAGTCCGTACGTACGGCAGAAGGGAGCAGAGGATGCCAAATAGATCCTCAGAGCTCTGACAACATCCAAATGATGCAACTCCCTTTCCTTAGGGTGTGAAGGAGAGAGAAGGACGATTTCCTCATTGATATGGAAGTCAGTCACCTTCGGAAGAAAGGAAGGAACGGGCTGGAGAACCGCTTTATCCTTGAAGAACCAGGAAGGGTTCTCTACAATAAAGCGCCGCCAACTCAGACACCCGTCTGATGGAAGTGATAGCTACAAGGAAAACCACCTTCCAGGACAGGAGTCGGAGAGAAATCTCCGGCAGAGGCTCAAAAGGGGAAGGCTGGAGCGCCAAGAGGACTAAATTCAGATCCCAAGGCGGTAAAGGAGGACAGTACGGGAGAACCGTATGCGCCACTCCCTGAAGAAAAGTCCTTACAGGCCCAAGGGGCGCTGGGAAAAAATTGAAAGCGCCGAGACCTGACCCTTTAAAGAGCTAAGGGCCAGACCAAGGTCCAAACCTGAGTGAAGAAAGGACAGGACCGTGGGGAGAGAAAAAAAAACGCAGATGAGGAAAGTTTCGGCTTTCACAGAAACCCAGGAAGGACCTCCAGGTCCTGTAATAGATCCTGGACGAGGCAGGCTTCCTAGCCTTAATCATAGTGTGGATAACATCAACCGAAAAACCTCTTTGCTTTAGAATGGCGGTTTCAATGGCCACGCCGTCAAACTAAGGAACCCTAAATGCTGATAGAAGACCGGTCCCTGCGAAAGCAGGTCGTCTGAGGGGCAGTGACCAAGGAAAGTCTCCCAGAAGGAGAGAGAGGTCGGCGTACCACGCGAGACTGTGCCAATCTAGGGCGATGAGAATAGTCGGAATGCCCTCCATCCTGATTTTCCAGAGAACCCTGTGCTGGAGGGGAAAGGGGGAAGTACATAAAGGAGGGAGAACCCCTGCCAAGAGATCAGGGCATCTACGCCGCAAGCTTCTGGATCCCTTGCACGGGAGAGGAAGGTGGGAAGCTTCTGATTGAGACTTGAGGCCATTAAGTCAACGTCGGGGCGACCCCAACGGAGACAGATCGCCTCGAAGTGGGGTCCAGTGCCGGAGGGACAGAAGAATCGCCCTGAGCTCCAGGACATTGATCAGGAGCTTGGACTCCGACCAAGACCATGTGCCTTGGACTGTCCTGGGATGGAGCACCCCTCCCCAACCCAGAAGACTGGCTTCGGTGGTTAAAACCATCCAGGAGATCGGAAGGAAGGACCTTCCCAGAACTGGGACCGACAGCCACCAACAAAGGGAAGACCATGCCTGAGGTGAGAGGCGGATGGGATAGTCCAGGTTCTCGAAAGATTTGTCCCAAGAGGACAGGATCGCTCTCTGGAACATGCGAGAGTGGAACTGGGTAAAGGGAATCGCCTCGAAACAGGCAACCATCTTACTTAATTTTGTCTGCAGTCGAAGAGAACCCTCTCGGAACAGTGTAAGGCCAGTCGCTTGTCCAGAGGAAGGTGAATCTGTGCTGCAAAGCATACTCAAAGACCAATTGTCTGGAGGGTGTCAAAGACGACTTCTGTAGGTTGACCAACCGAAGCGTGCCAAGGCTTCCAGCGTGATCTGTACGCTGTTCGAAGCCTGAGCAAAGGAGGGGGCCTTGATGAGGATGTTGTCCAGATAAGGCATAAGGAAGATACCTCTGGAACAGAGCAGGGCGAGAAGAGGGGCTAGAATCTTTGTTAAGACCCGAGGCGCAGTTGCCAAACCGAACGGGAGGGCGACAAACTGGTAATGACAGCCTGCTATCGCAAACCTCAGGAAGCGCCGGTGACTCCGCGCGATTGAGACGTGGAGGTATGCGTCCTGGATATCTATGGCCGAAAGGAATTCCCCCTGCTGTAGAGAAGAAGTTACGGAACGAAGGGATTCCATCCAAAACAGCTGGAGACGGAGGAATTTGTTTAACAATTTGAGGTCCAGGATAGGGCGCACTGAGCCCTCCTTGGCTGCTTGCTCGGGGTCCCGTAGAAGACTGGATTGAAAAAACCTGTCTGGGGGAAGAGACATTAACACGATCCGGTATCCCGAGGACACAATCTCAAGCGCCCAAGCGTCGGACATGTGGGCCCGCCAGACGTCCTGGAAGATGAGAAGGCAGCTCCCCACCCAGGTGGGCGGGGGCGTACCTTCAGGCTGAGGACTGTTTAGCCACAGGGGGCCTAGCAGCCTGGGGTCTGGGACGCCAGGAGAGTCGTGCCCGAAAGGACAGTTTTTTGCGTAGATCTTGGGAAGTAAAACTGCCTCCCCCAGCGGAAGCGCTCGCCGTGGGGCGGGAGCTATCGAAATGACAGAAGGGCCTGCCACAAACTTTTCCTAACGTGCGAGACCCGCTTGTCCCTAGGCTGATGGAGATGGGTGCTCTTGCCTCCCGTGGCTTCAGAAATGATTTTGTCCAGCCAAGAACCAAAGAGACGGGTGCCCATAGCTGCGAAAAAGGGACTTCGTCAAGGATTCCATCCGACAATCTTCAGTGAACTGAAGGATCCATCAGCTATGGGAATAGCCGTATTTTTGGCTAGCCGAAGCTCTGGAGGGTGTATCCGAGGGAGGTGCCGCCTGCGCAGGTGGCGGATTCTCAACCAAGCGAACCACTATAGATAGGGTGGATTAGGAGATTGTAGCGAGGTTTTCCACCGCTTGAGAGAGAGTTCTGGCCCAATCAGGTAACTCAGCGGGTGGAGGGGGAGGCAGCATGACTGGCTGAAGGGGTGGCCCCTGCCTAGGCGTCTGACAAGCAGAGCAGACAGAATCCGGTTTCCCACAGGGGAATTTTGTCTGACATATAAAGCAGGCATAGTGAACAGTTATTGGCGGCAGAGCTACAGAGGGATCAGACATGATGTTAGTGACCTAGGGGGGGGGGTTGGTAATGTGGGCTAGAGAGAGTACAGAGACCTGAGGAGAGGAGCACACATGCCTACCAGAGGAGGGAGCAGACGCTGAAGAGAGGAGGATGTCCCACAGTGAATACTTCCTAAGGATGTGGCGGGAATAATAGGCCCCCTCAAATCCTAGTCTCCCCTAGAAAAAAATCCTCAGCAGCGCTGAGTAATTGTAAAAATCACCCCTCCGGTTGGTCACGTCAGGACCGGAGGGCGACTCCTTCACTGCCGCCTGAGAGGTGGGGGAGGAGGAGAGGGAAAAAAGCTTGTTGCCACGGAAATAATCCGATTTCTGTCCCCTTGCTGTGTCCAAGAAAGGAACAATCTTCAGAGCTCTGTACTGAGCGCTCCTACTGGCGGGAGAAGAGGAGGGGGGGGGGGGGGCATCACTTATCTGTCCAGCCGTCTTCACCCTTCCTCTGGTCCAGCAGGGTCACCCCTTCAGCTACTGGCACCGTAGTAGCTGGAAGAGGGACTTGGACGGGTGACCCTTCAGCTGGCGGGATACAGGGGAGCGAGGCTGCCCTGGTCCCCTTGTTTTCTTGTGGGGGAGGAGGCAGCGTGGCGAACCAACGTTGGAAAGTTTAGCCGGGAGAACAGGAAGGCGAGGTGTCCACTGTTTCCCACCTGTAAAAGAAGGAGTAAAAAAAGAAACTAAAATAAAAAAAATCTTCAGGAGCTTCCCTGTGAAGCAGGAAGGTCTTTCCTCCTATTTACACTAGAAAAAACTGAAGCTCTCTATCCAGGCTGGAGGGGGTATAGCTGCCAGGAGAGGAGCTTACGGCTTTTACTAGTGTCAACGCCTCCTAGAAGACATAGCCATACCCATGGTTTCTGTGCCACCCCAATGAATATGGGAGAGAAAGTAACTAAGTCAAAATAATCATGGGGTATGAATAATTATGGGCAACACTGTATGTGATCAGCTGAGTCGCTGTGTAGAGGCCCATAACTCTGTACCCCATAACCTCAATGACCTGAGTGCCGCCCTTCAAGAAGAGTGGGATGCCATGTCTCAGCAGACAATAGGTCGACTTGTGAATAGCATGAGACGTCGTGGTCAAAGGCCACATGACAAGTATTTGAGACATTGAAATTTTTTGTGGGGGTTGGTTTAAATAAATAGTTTCAGATTAGGAAATCACCATTGCACGGTTCTATGTAAATGCCCTACTTTTAGGATATAATATCACTGTGGTGTTAACCATTTATGTTTTCTATAAATGTCCCCAAAAGTCAAATATCCCTACCTTTTTTGTGAGTTGTGTATGTTGTTTCAGGGAGCACCTAAAACTGTGGATGTTGATGTTGGGAATTAACCTTATTGCTTGAGGTAGGACATTCCTGAGAACTGGTGCAGCTTGAGAGAAGTCTTGAGATGGGAGTAAGAGGTCAAGATTACGGTGGATGTTAGTCTTAAATCATTTGAAGGGCGTAGAGCACGGGTAGGGTGGTAGACATTAGTGAGGACATACAGGGGGGTGCAGTATTGAAGAGATTTGTTGTTGAGTGTGAGAAGTTTAAATTGAACCCTATTATATATTGACAACTACTGCAATAACTGGAATAGGGTGGAGGAACTGGAGTAGCAATTAGACAGATTAGCCTAGTTGCTGCATTCAAGATAGAGTAGAGGGGAGAGTTTATTGAGGGGAGAAGTGTCAAAGGTTTCTTTTGGATTATTGGATAGCGAAGAGGTGAGAGAAGTGAAATAGGTCTGTTTGGGATAAACGTATAATGAAGGAAATCTCCTGGCACCTAACACAGTAGACTTACTGCACTAAATACATTAAATATATGTACTGCACCTCAACCAGCCTATGTTCATATAAAAAAATAAAAACTTGTTAGATTATTATATCTGAATGTATGCGTATGGTGGGCACCCAACATAAATTTTACTGATGGGCCCTAGGCACCACAGTCCGATACCGGGTTCAGCCCTCCTGGAGCATTGCTGAAGAAAGTGAGTTTGAGGGGTCCCAGGGTTGTTTTCTTCTGTGTTGGAAGGCTCAGAGTAAGGGAAGCTACCTCACACAGGGTCCTTCTGAGGGTATCACTATGTTTTGCAGCCAGATCAGGACAGAAGAGATTGAAGGACAATGATGACTGCAAAACATCAATATGTTTCTTAGGGTCAATGGCATGTACATTTCTAAAGGGATGTTAAGTAGGAGTGTGCTGGATGTGGATCTGTGACAGTGAAGGAAAGGAAGTTCTAGTCAGTGAACAGGAGAGAAGAATTAGTTAAATGGGTATATACACACATACATACAGAGAAACGCCAACCAGAGCTACTCCCAGGCGCAAGAAATGTTTGTTCACAAAGTGTGGATCTAAACAGAGAAACTGAGCATGATCAATCAGCAATAGAAAAGAGCAGACAGGTCTTAAGTAAGGGATGCAGAAACGTAAACAAGGCAGAGAGAGGCTAAGAAGAAAGTAGATGATATTAGTGAACAGTGCGAAAACCATTATTACAGTATATTAGACTTTTGTAAATCCTGCATAATACTTTTTAAACGAAACAATTCAGGGAACCGGAATACCCCTTTAAGTCAGAAACAGAGTAAATCCAGAAGATGAGATCAAGTGTATTACCATAGTTATGCATCTGAGAATTAGAAAGTTATGAAAGGCTAAGACTACTTTCACACTGGCGTTTCTCGGTCCGCTTGGGAGATCCGTTTCAGGGCTCTCACAAGCGGCCCAAAACTGATCAGTTCAGCCCCAATGCATTCTGAATCACTAAGGATCCGTTCAGAATGCAGCAATTTGGCAGTGTTTTGTCTCAGTTGTGTTTTTTAGATGGTCACTAAAACGCAGCTTGCAGCATTTTGGTGACCGTCTGACGATGCAGAGCCAAACGGATCCGTCCTGACTTACAATTTAAGGCCCCATGCACACGGCCGTGTTTCACAGCAGTGTGTGGGCCGTGGAACCGCGGCCTGGATCCCTCCTGAGAGCAGGAGCGCACGGCGTCACTGGTTGCTATGACGCCGTGCGCTCCCTGCTGCCTGCACAGTACAGTAATACACTGGTATAGATCATACCAGTGTATTACTGTATTGCGGCGGCAGCAGGGAGCGCACGGCGTCATAGCAACCAGTGACGCCGTGCGCTCCTGCTCTCAGGAGGGATCCAGGCCGCGGTTCCACGGCCGTGTGCATGGGGCCTAAGTCAACCTGGACGAAACAGTTTTTCACGGACAATATGGTACAACTGAAAATGGATCCGTCCCCCATTGACTTTCAGTGTAACTCAAGAAGGATCTGTACACACACTATATATATATATATATATAAATAATTTTTATTTTTTTATTTTTTATTTTTTTATGAATAATGCAAACGGATCCATTATGAACGGATTCAAGCGTTTCCATTATCGGTGTGGATCCTCACCAAACGAGAGTGTGAAAGTAGCCTAAGAGAGGTTAAAAATAGAAGCTAGGAGGAAGGTAGTAATCTTGGGCCGTCTATGAGGATGATACATTCATGCAAAATGACAGTTTAACATCCCCTACTATGAGCTGGTAATTCACATGACAGGTAAAGTGGAAGCCAGGCAGCAAAGTGATAAACTTGCTGGGTGAGCCAGGTGTCAGACAACTGCCATATGACAGATGCATTCTCTGTTTTGTTTACCTGCTTGCTGCAACAATTGTAGTGAACAGTATAATTACAAGTATAGCGTCCCCCCCATTCACTTCTATGGGACGGCTCCAACTGTTCATACTACACAGCCGTCCCATGGAAGTGAATGGGGTTGCGATTATTGAAATTGGAGATGGCCTTGCGGTTCGCCGGGCAGTCGTTTCGTGGCAAACTTTGCATTTTCGCGATTCGCCAAACATGCGAACATATGGAGATATTCCCGTCCCCCATATTCTTTTACATTGTGAAGAACTTTGACCCATGACACATCCATCAGGTGGTACAGGACAGCCAATTGAGACATTTCAGCACATAGACATACCCCCTACCTTATAAATAAACCTGATCTGGCAGCCATTTTACATTCAGTGTTTTGCCAGTGTAGGGAGAGGTTGCTGTGTGGAGCAGAGACAGGCTGTTAGGGACACCAAACGCTAGCTAATAGAGACACAAAAGTCTTTTTGAGGACTGGCATAGGTGTGATCCACAGAGGGGTGCGGATCCACTTATAATATACTTTTATAATGAGTCAAAAACACATAGATCTATATAGTGATCACCAGAAAGTCAGGGGGCTAGGGGCTTACTAGGGCCATTTTTATATAGGGTAAAGTTCCGGACAGGGTCGCTCTTATCGAGGCGGGTGGTCTGTGGTTAGGCTATCAGGGCCAGAATAGCACCCCCCTGTAGGGCAATATCAGGGACAGTTCTTTGCCCACCCTGTCCTTCAGTACATCATCATCTAGCCCAGGGATAGATGTTTTTTGCTTTCCCTCAGAGATTCATGGATGTGCACTTGAACCCACTGGATTGTGGTAGGACATATGGTTTCTGATTTGGCACCGCCGAGCACCCGATTTAGTGCTGCAAGCACTTGTTATTGCCTACTATGCTTTTTGCTTAACTTTAATAATTTAATTTTCATTTTGAGGGATATCTTTTTCATTTACATGTCCGCAAAATGGGTCCGCATCTGTTCCGCAATTTTGTGGAACGGGTGCAGACCCATTCATTTTCAATGGGGCCCGAATATGCTGTCCGCATTTTCGGATCCACACTTCCGCATCCGTGCTTCCGTTTCCGCCCAAAAAAATAAATAAATAGAACATGTCCTATTCTTATCCGCAATTGCAGACAAGATTAGGCATTTTCTATCATAATGCTGGCGAAGTGCAGTCCGCAAACTGCAGAATGCACATTGCCGGTGTCAGTGTTTTGTGGATCCGTGTGAATGGACCCCCATAGTAATATTATTAAAGGTTACGTACTGGGTGTCCAGTGAAACATGTCGGGACGCAGGGTGCTTGTATGTTAAACATTTTTAGAATCAATGATAGCAGGCAGGTGCTCGTACAAGAGCAATTAGCAGCGCAGTGAGGAGTGTAGTTTGACCGTCTGGAGTAGCGCTCTAGCGGTTGGAGCGAATACAACGTTTCAACCTCCAGAAAATAAAGGAGAGCAATATAAATAGTAGAAGCTCAGATAAGAGCTAATTAAATAGTATAAGAGGAGGTTGGATCTGTGACTGAAAGCTGGAGAGTATACACAGCCAAGGCCACTACAATATATTAATCCTCAACTTTGCTGGCAAAAATACAGATAATAATTAGTGAAAGAGGAAAATAATTAAGCAGCCAGCCAGCCTGCCCATCACTGAGAATTTTTAAAGAGAGTGTTCAATGTCTAATTAGTCGTTTTAAATAAATAAAATGAATGTGAAGTTTTAAAGAAACATAGCACACAAAAAACAAACAAAAAAAAAAAAACACATAACCAGGTCACGTATATTATTCACACTAGGGTTGTCACGATACCAAAATTTTGATACCATAAAAGAAGTATTGCAAAACTCGATACCATTCATTACCACGTGAAAAAAAATAAAACTAAAAAGCAGCGTGCATTCCGCATTTCACAGATGGTTGCTAAGAGATGTTGTTTGTATACCTTCAGGTGACAGATGCAAAAGAATGAATAGACTGCAAAGTGCGGTAATAAGTAACTGTAGAAAAAAAATTAATTCAAGCCTCTGGATAAAACAATGGAATCCTTTGTTGAAGAATAGTTATAAAAATTAGGCATGCCAAACACCTAGGCCTCTTTCACAGGGGCGTTGCGGGTGAGGGACGGATGCGTTCAGGGTGCATTGCGGGAAACCAATAGGAACGGAAACAGAACGCAATTGCAGTAAAAAAACTGACTGAAATTGCGTGCCTACTCACAATTTCAGTCAGTTTTGACTGCGATTGCGTTCTGTTGTTCAGTTTTTTCAGCGTGAGTGCAAAGCGTTTTGCACAAAAATAAATAAAAAATAACTGAATGTGGTACTCAGACCCGAATCCGGACTTTTTTACTGAAGTTCGGGTTTGGTGTTCTGTAGATTTTATTATTTCCATTATAACATTGTTATAATGAATAATAGCATTTTTTTTTTTATTACAGAATGCAAAGTCAAATGTCAATTGAGGGTTAACAAATTATAAAAACACTACTCACCCCATCCACTTGATCGCGCAGCCGGGATCCGCTTCCTTGTTCTTCTTGAAGGACCTGCAAAAGGACCTTCGCTGACGTCATCGTGCTCACCACGTAGTGAGCGCGGTGACATCAGCGGAGGTCCTGCTGAATTAAGATAGAAGGACCTTCTATCTTCATTTAGCAGGACCTGCACTGACCGCGCTCACCACATGGTGAACGCGGTAACGTCAGCGCAGGTCCTGCTGAATAAAGATAGAAGGATTCGTCCCCATTTGGCTCAGTTTCATCAGACGGACACCAAAACGCTTCAAGCAGCGTTTTGGTGTCCTTCTCCAAAGCGGAATGGAGACTGAACTGATGCATTCTGAGCAGATCCTTTTTCATTCAGAATGCAAATTGATTCGTTTTGGAACGCTTGTGAGAGCCCTGAACGAATCTCAAACGGAAAGCAAAAACGCGAGTGTGAAAGTAGACTAACCGTAGGTTCAGTAGTTAAGAAAATGGCTACAGAATTTTGATTGCTTTTATACCATTTTTGGGGAGGTGAGGTCACAAAAACAACAATTCGTTATTGTTTTTTAATTTTCTTTTTCAGAGTTCACAGCGTGGGATAAATAACCTGATCCATTTATAGATCAGGCTGTTACTGAAGCGGCAATACCAATTATATATAGTTCTCTGTAGTCTCTATCAGAGCATGACAGGCTTGCATACATGACAGACCCAGAGGCTTTTGTAAGGCCATTGGGTCTTTGATTGTTTTGCTATTTATTTTTTATTTATTTATTTTTTTTGGGGGGGGGGGGGGTACTGTAAAGAGCACCTGACCTCTGTAAACTCCTTAGATGATGAAGATTACTATACCTTATCAGAATGCTATACCCCACGCCACTTCCGGTGACGCGGCCGCACCGGAAGTGATGAGAATCAGTTGGAGGAAGGGGTGTGCGGCACTGCGCAAGTGCAGATCCAAGGGGAAAGTCAAAATTATAGCACGGTCGTGGGAGAAGCGCCCACTTGATGCGCATGCACGAAATCAGCCGGGACACACTGCATGCCTGGAGCCGCGGCCGGATATGAGAGGGTGCGCACGCGCGACTATATATGGGAAAGGGTTAATTAAAGGAAATGTGTCAACAAAAAAGGTTACCTGTCAGTTAAAACCAGATAGCGACACACATCCTTTTTCTCTAATCCGATTTTATTTTCAGATAGATTTTTTTTTATTCTCTTCCCCTAACATGACTACTGAGGATGCCATTTTGCCTGAGCTGTTCTTAAGAGCATTTACAACAAACAAACAAAAAAAAAAAAAAAAAAACCTTTACAGCAGCCCCATGGTCCATAGACCCAAAAGACCCTATAATTAGGCTTTAGTGGCCAGTGCAAAAACTGCACAAATTTATGGATTTTTTATTATTTTTTTAAATATAGTAACATGGAAAATTAAAACTAACCACCAACAATTCTTTAAAAATATGTATGATAAACAATAAAACGCGATTTAAACAATAAGCTATTTTCTGATCACACATTCCTTTAATGCCTCTGGAACTGGGGGCTCTCATGTTTTAGCAAGTGGTGAGATTTCCAGTAGTCATTTACAGCTTGCATTAGAAATCTGTGTCTTTCTGTATACAAAAGGGATGAACGAATTGGGTTGGTCCCAGAAGAGGAAAGGCTATATGATTTCAAAGAATTTGATGTTCTTATTAGGAAGTTCTCAGGGTGCCTTCACACATACAATGTATTTGTAGAAAAACATACATCAAAAAAAGTTCCTCGTATATACCTATGGACTTGGAGTTCAAAAATTTTATTGTAAAAAACCATGTGTGCATTCCACTGCAGAAAACATGATGTGTTGTGCATTTTGTGAAACCCAACTTCTCCATAGATTTCAACTGGAAATCATAATCATCAAAATCCACAAAAATCTGCATGAACCTAACAACACACATGCAGATTTCAATGTGTGTAAAGAAATCCAAACTGTTCTTTTACATGGGCTGAGATCAGCATGGAACCAGCACATATAACAAGCGCTGGTTTAGAGGAAACCAGTGATGTTTAACATGGTGTCTGATCTGCAGCACATTATAGAGAAGGAGCAGAGCAGATTGGCAATTTTTTTGGAAGAGATTTAGTAAGCCTTGCATTTCATTCATTAATATCCCTGTTCATTCTATGGTTAGGAGCCCAGTTGATTATGTTATTAATTTTCCATGTCAGTATCTATATTTAACCCCTTAAGGACCTGCGCCGTACATGTACGGCGCAGAGGTCAGTGACTTGAGGACCAGTGCTGTATATGTATGGCGCTGTGATCGGGTGGGTGCGATCCGTGGCAGGGGTCTGGCAGTCACTGATAGCCGGACCCCTGCTGTATGCACCGGCAAAATCACCGATGCTGGCGCAACAACCCTTGATGTGTCACAATCCAAGTTGACTGCAGGCACGTGCGATGTGTGGAGGGAGGTAGAAAGAAGCCATCGGTTCCCGGCGCTGCTGTGACGGGGACCCGATGGCAGCCTGATGCCTTCCTTAGGCATTGTGGCTGTCTTCCGGGAAAGCCTGTGAGATACAACCCCCTGGATCTCACAGGCAAGCAAGCTGTAAGTGTTTTACATTTAGTAATACACTTACGGCCAATGCATCACAATACAGAAGCATTGTAAAGGGGATCAGACCCCCAAAAGTTGAAGTCCCAGAGTAGGACAAAAAATAAAGTGTAAAAAAAGTTTCAAGTAAAATAAAAGCATCATTTTCCCAAAGTATATGCTGTGAAGATATGAGATGTGCAGCACCTGAAACTACGGATACTGGAAGCCTGTGCTAGCATTTCTCCTGTGGTGTTGCTATCAGTGTGTGAAGAGTGGGAGAAGAGGGTTGCATTGACAATCCAACACAATGGGCAGCACATTGAACACATTTTATAAGTGGTCAGAAACTTGTAAATAACTCATGAAAGAATAAAGTTGCGTTAAAACCAAGCACACCATTGTTTTTCTTGTGAAATTCCCAATACGTTGGATGTGTCACATGACCCTCTTCCTATTGAAAAAAACAAAAGTTGGATTCAAAATGGCCGCCATGGTCACCACCCATCTTGAAAAAAGTTTCCCCCCCTCACATATACTAATGTGCCACAAACAGGAAGTTAATATCACCAACCATTCCCATTTTATTAAGGTGTATCCATATAAATGACCCACCCTGCATTTTGCCGATATACCGATAACGTATGGGGAACAAGGATCGCGCTGCTGACAGCGCTCTCAGTGTTCCCTCAGCAGCACAGGGGAGAAGGAGAAAGTGTCTCCCTCCCCCTTGTTCTGCAGCTGCCACCAATGAGAGGGAGGGAGGACAAGGAGGGGAGGGGCTGTGACCACTGCGCCACCAATGAAGACAAGTCTCTCATCAATTCATATACAGGAGGTGGGAGCTGGCTGCAGAATCACATAGCCGTCTCCCGACGATCTATCAGGGTGAATAGGACAAGGGTTCTAGTCCCTAAGGGGGATAATAGTTAGTAAAACACACCAAAATATTAATTATAAATGAAAAAGAAAGATTTACAAAAAATAAAAAATAAACTACACGTTAACAATAAACATTCATTTTCGGCAGATTTGAGTAGGATATTTTTTTTTTTCAAAAATGAAAATTCACAGAATAATAAAAAAATATATCGGTATAAATTATCGGCTGGAAAGTTCACAGATTATTGGTATTGGTGCTAAAAAAAAATCAATATCGGTCGATCCCTACTTCTAACGTCTCCAAAAAATAAAAAAATATTCATAAAAAGGATCCAAAACATGAAGTAGACATATGGGGAATGTAAAGTAATAACTATTTTTGGAGGTATTACTATCTATTATAACAGTAGAAAATTTTTAATTTGCCAATTTTTCTACATTTTTGGTAATTTCATAGATAAAAAGGACATTTTTTTTTTTACTATATTTTTTGAAGTACAATATGTGACGAGAAAACAATCTCAAAATGACCTGGATAAGTAAAAGCGTTTTAAAAGTTACCGCAAAGTGACATGTCAGATTTGCAAAAAAAAGGCCTTGTCCTTAAAGGGAACCTGTCACCAACTTTATGCTGTCCATACTAACAGCAGCATACAGTAGAGACAGGAGAGTTTATTTCAGCGGTCTGTCATTTAAAAGTTAATAGTAAGTGGTTGCTGAGAACCAACATCACAATCATTGCAGACTGGGCCTGGAAAAGTCACGGTCACCTGAGAAGAGTCATGGTTATTCATGACTTCCTGCTCTCCCTGCTGATGACTGACGGTCTTCTACCTAGTTTTTTCCCTTTCTCTCTAGGATAGAACTGCTAATTATCAGCAGATGGGCGAGTAAAGGAGATCATAAATAAACCATGACTCTTCTCAGGTAGATTCAACTCTTTTCAATGATTATGATGTTGGTTCTCGGCAACCACTTAAAGGGATTCTGTCACCAGTTTTTGACCCCCACATTCAAAAATATGGTTATGTGCATGGAGCCCTTGTGATTCCTAAGCTAAATCTGTAGGCTCATTTAGTGTAAAAAAACGTTTCATCTAACCTGTCATTCATCTCGGTAAGGTGCCCAGGGGGTTGCTCATGTCTTCAAGATGCCGCCCGCCACCGTTCGTGCCCAGCTCCTCCTTTGCTGTCACCAGCGATGTGCCCAGCTCCTCCTTTGCTGTCATCAGCGCCGCCTGAGAATCCTTTGCAACGCCTCCGGCTCTCCCTCACTCCCCCCTCCTCCTTCTCTAAGATCCCGCGCGTGCGCACAGGCCTGTGCCATGATGCGCCCGTGCGGACTTCTCCATTCAGCTTCATTGAGCGAAGTGCGCATGCGCCGGCACTTGTCTCAACCTCCCGATGACCTGAACACTGGCGTCAGCCTTCAGGTCATCGGGAGGTTGAGCGAAGTGCCGGCGGATGTGCACTTCGCTCAATGAAGCTGAATGGAGAAGTCCGCACGGGCGCATCAGGCACAAGCCTGTGCGCACGCGCGGGATCTTAGAGAAGAAGGAGGGGGGAGTGAGGGAGAGCCGGAGGCGTTGCAAAGGATTCTCAGGCGGCGCTGATGACAGCAAAGGAGGAGCTGGGCACATCGCTGATGACAGCAAAGGAGGAGCTGGGCACGAACGGCGGCGGCGGGCGGCATCTTGAGGACATAAGCAACCCCCTGGGCACCTTACCGAGATGAATGACAGGTTAGATAAAACGTTTTTTACACTAAATGAGCCTACAGATTTAGCTTATAAGACTACATTAGGAATCACAAGGGCTCCATGCACATAACCATATTTTTGAATGTGGGGGTCAAAAACTGGTGACAGAATCCCTTTAATATTAGCTCATGAGTGACAGACCGATGAAATTTGCATTTGTGTCACTATTTTATGCTGCCCTCGGCGAGGTCAGCATAAAGTTGATGACAGGTTCCCTTTAGATGGATTTCAACCTTTGCGCTGTAGAACACTAAGGCTACTTTCACACTTGCGTTTGATCGGATCCGTTCTGAACGGATCCGATCATATTAATGCAGACGGAGGCTCCGTTCAGTAATAACTTAGAAAAATTTCTAAGTGCGAAAGTAGCCTGAGCGGATCCGTTCAGACTTTCAATGTAAGGTCAATGGGGGACGGATCCGCTTGAAGATTGAGCCATATGGTGTCATCTTCAAGCGGATCCGTTCCCATTGACTTACATTGTAAGTCTGGACGGATCCGCATGCCTCCACACGGCCAGGCGGACAGCTGAACGCTGCAAGCAGCGTTCAGCTGCCCGCCTGGCCGTGCGGAGGCGAGCGGAGCGGAGGCTGAACGCCGCCAGACTGATGCAGTCTGAGCGGATCCGCATCCATTCAGACTGCATCAGGGCTGGACGGAAGCGTTCTGCTCCGCTCGTGAGCTCCTTCAAACGGAGCTCACGAGCGGACAGCAGAACGCTAGTGTGAAAGTAGCCTAATGCAGTCATCTATCAAACTTGTGTTAAGTAGAATTGGCTTAGTTGCCCATAGAAACAAGATTCCACCTTTCATTTCCCAAAGGAGCGGTCCAAAAATGAAAGGTGGAATCTGATTGGTTGCATTTGGCAACTAAGCCAGCTGTACTTTACACCAGTTTGATAAATGACCCCATAAGTCTACAGCACATCCACACCAAAATATGCAACAGATCCACATTGGAACTGCAGCCAAATTCACTATGTGTGGTCATGCCCTGACTTAAAACCCCAGAATGAGCAGGAACTTAAAATGTAAAAAATACAAGTTATACTGAATCTTTTCCCACAAAGCTATATAATCAGTCTGCTCAGCTCCTCCTGCTCTATAACATGCTGCCTGCAGCTCAGACACCATGTACAATGTGACAGGTCTCAATCACTTACTCATTCTCAAATCTTTCAAATTCACTTCACGTTATCATGTTCAAGAAATAAAATAAAAAAATAAATCTGCAATTCAGAAAATAAAAACACAGGAGTGTGTGTTGCTATCTGGTTTTAACTGCCAGAAAACATTTTTTGTTTTAACTAAGTGTGCATGTGTTGGGGAAAAAAGTAATAAGCCATAGCCAAACACCCCTGGCAGCAGTTTCTCTCACACAAGATCAAAGAATTGGCAGTGTTGAAAACAAATCTCTCTATACCACTTATATAAATCAGAGGAGGATTGGGATGCCATCATCCACAGATAGTTATTTGGTCCAACCAAAATCTGTGCGTTTGGCCGACTTCTCTCTAACATGAATGGGCACCCTGGAATTTTGTATGCCAAAAGGGGGGTTGGAGATAGTGTGGTGCAACTGAACCATGTAAAGAAGGGTATTTCTGATTAAAAGGCAAAACATTTTCCTGAAATTGTGCACTAATCATTAGTAATACACATTAACCTTGCTCACATAATAGTTTCTGATTTGGTATGCAAAATAATATTTAACTCACCTAAGTCGCCTACGTTGATCTCCATTTGCAGTCCTCCTACCTGTGGTAGAATAGTCTGGCCCATCTACATAACCACCAAGACTTCTACGATCATCTTCCAGTCCATATGCATCTTCAGAGCCATACCTGGCAGTCAGCAGATCAGATTGGCTACCTCCAAAGCCAGCTCCTCTAACTTGAGGTTGAGGCCCATAACCAGGACCTCTATAAGGTTCCAAAGTGTGGTAACGATTATTTGGCCTAGACAAGCTGCTGTAGCCAGGATGCTGAGGGGGTAGAATAACTGGCAGCGGCTCTGTTCCAGGTCCACGAAAATGATAATTACGGGGCACAGTAGTATAGGCTCCACCAGCCACAACAGCATCACGATAGGGCCGATCTAACGTTTGAGAATATCCAACAGAAGGTTTTATCTCGAGGAAAAAAAAAATTAAATTAAAGATTTAAGTAGAAGAGAACTGAAAACAACTTTAAAGTCTAATATTGCTAGTGAGAAATACCATACAAATTCAGATTTTTACAGCTCACCAGAAAGTGTATACTAGGGACACAAACATTTGCATTAGGGCTTCTTTTAATGTCTGTTCCGTTTATTTTGCAGACCGTATGTGGAACTATTCATTTCAACGGGTCCGTCCAAAAAAAAAAAAAAAAAAAGTTACTCCATGTGCATTCCGTTTCCGTATGTCCGTATTTACGTTCCACAAAAAAATAGAACATTTCCTATTATTGTCCGCATTACAGACAAAAATAGTACTGTTCTATTAGGGGCCAATTGTTCAGTCTGCAAAATACATATGGTCGTGTGCATGAGGCCTTACAGTGCAAAAATCTCTCCACTATTAAATTAGCCATTTGATCTGAGCTAGGAACATATTTAACAATGTTTTTCTGGTGAAGGGACTAGCATTATTCCATTAGATAAAGAAATCTATGTTCCAAATTGTCTGAAAGGAATCTGCCACGTTGAACATGGTATATGAGCTGAAAGCAGAATGTTATATAGAGTAGGAGGAGCAGAGCAGATTAATATATACATTTATGGGAAAAGATTCAGTATAAATTTGGAATTTATTCCTTTAAATTCCTGCTCATTCTGGGCATTTAAGTCAAGGAAGCGGTCCTATCAGTGATATCTCTGTATACATGCATTGAGGAAGGCTGTCAATCACCGATAGGACCACTTCCTTGACTTCAAAGCCCAGACTGAGCAGAAATGTACATGTATAAATGATATGACATATCTATAGCTGCTCAGCTCCTCCTGCTGTATAACATGCTGCCTGTAGCGTATATTTCATTTTCATGGTGGCAGGTTCCCTTCAATTTGTTCAAAGTCAGTTACAGCCCATCGCATGTGTGTTCAATTTGTTTAACAAACATTCCTACTATACCCCTGAAGCACACCTTACAAAAAAATAAATTCAACAATGTCTTACACATGATCAGCAGCTGCCTCTGCTCTCTGATCTGAGCACCAGCGGGGCTCTGACTGGTTGCTTTCACAGCCTGGGACCTTGTGAAGGCTCCGAGGTGTGTCACTGTGAGCTGCCTGCAAAGCCATGTCTGTGGCACAGACTGAAAGGCAACTTGTAAAAATCCCATAGACTGCAATAGTCTATTGCAGTCTAGGGTACAGGTTATCAGAAGATAACAATTTCCTTAAAATTAAATTATTCAGTTATTCGCGAAAACCGAACCCTGCTTCGGTTCTGAGGTACCAGTCACATGACTTTGCGAATAACTGACTTCGGCTCATCGGAGCCCATACATTTTTATGCTGTATGGAGTCGGACCTCCGAACAGTATTAACCCGAAATATTGAGCAAAGCGACTTTGGGTGTAGCCTCCAAAGCTCACTTCGCTTCTCACTAATATTTATGGGCTTCGCTATGTGAGAAAACGTCAACTATTAAAATATAAATGTTTTTCCTGCACAGAGAATTTAAAAAAAAAACAATGTAAAATGCGCGATTCAATTTTTTGGGTCCCTCCCATAAAAAATAATAAATAAAACAGTACCAATAAAACCTAGAGCTCACCATGAAAAAAAAGCAAGCCCCCACACAGCTCTGTAGAAGAAAAAGTATTACGTGTCACAATATGGGGACGCAAAGAAAACAATTTAAAAAATTTTTAACAAAAACTATAAGGTCGTCATGCAATTTTTTCCCCCCCAACATAATTTTTCCTATTTTTCAATACAAGATACAGTGAATTAAATGGTGTCATTAACCACTTCACATCCGGGCCATTTACCCCCTTCCTGATGGAGCCTAATTTTTATGTTGTAATAACTGAGACTGTTTTTCTAGTGACACATTGTACTTTTTGACGGTGGCAAATTTGAGCCAATCTATTTCACCATTTATAAAATAATCCCAAATTTACCAAAAATTTAGAAAAATTCACAATTTTAAAAATTTCTATTTCTCTGCTTTTAAAACAGAAAGTGATACCTCATAAAATATTTATTACTTAACATTCCCTATATGTCTACTTTATGTTGGCATCATTTTGGAAATGTAATTTTATTTTTTTAGGACGTAAGAAGGCTTAGAATTGTAGAAGCAATTCTTAAAATTTTTAAGAAAATTTCCAAAAACCCACTTTAAGGGCCAGGTCAGGTCTGAAGTCACTTTGTGGGGCTTACATAGTGGAAACCCCCATAAATGGCCCCATTTTAGAAACGACATCCCTCAAGTTACTCAAAACTGATGTGTGGTCATAAACGGATGTAAGGGCACAATGCAGGGCGCAGAAGAAAAGGATCGCCGTATGATTTTTGGAGGCAGATATTGCTGAACTAGTTTTTAGATGCCATGTCCCATTTGAAGCTCCCCTGATGCACCCTTACAGTAGAAACTCCCAAAAAGTGACCCCATTTTGGAAACTAGCAGATAAGGTGCCAGTTTTATTGGTACTATTTTGGGGTGAATATGATTTTTAATTGCTCTATATTAAGTTTTTTGTGAGGCAAGGTAACAAAAAAAATAAAAAAATAAAAATATAAAAATTATATTATATTATAATATATATATATATATATATATATATATATATATATATATATATATATATTTTAGTCTGTTTTGGCACTTTTTTTTTATAACATTCATCTGACAGGGTAGATCATGTTAATAAAAGGTAGTCGTATTGAACCCTTTTTTTTGCGGCGCTGGAAACAGGAGGCGGATTTTCATAAAATACTTTTTTAGAGAATGAAAGTAAAATAGCTTGTTTATTTTTGTCAACGCGTTTCAAGGGCATCCAGCCCTCTTCGCCAGGACAATAAAAGCATATATATTGATATGCTTTTATTGTCCTGACGAAGAGGGCTGGATGCCCTTGAAACGCGTTGACAAAAAATAAACAAGCTATTTTACTTTCATTCGCTAAAAAAGTATTTTATGAAAATCCGCCTCCTGTTTCCAGCGCCACAAAAAAAAGGGTTCAATACGACTACCTTTTATCCTCTTACTTATCCCTTCTGCCACCCCTGGTGCAGAGAATAAGGAACCTTTGGCAGCAGCACAGGACCCCGCATGCTGGACGGGAGAATACCAGCACAAGCCTTCTACAGCGCTATACACAACAACATACGGTAAGCGCTTCTTGTATACAGTGAACTAAGACCGTAAATACAGCCACACACACGAGGCGCGGCCTCCTGTCTCTTTTTCTCTCCTTTCCTTTTTAGGGTAGATCATGTGCTATTTTTATAGAGCAGGTTTTACGAATGCAATGGTATCAAAAAGCTCTACTTGCTTTGTTTGAGTTTTACATAATAAAAGCATTTGTGAAAAAAATAATTAGGTTTGTGTCTCCATTTTCTGTATGCCATATTTTTTTTATATTTTTCTGCCGATAGTCTTGTGCAGAGGCTTGATTTTTGCAGGAAGAGTTGATGTTTTTATTGGTACCATTTTTGGGTACATATGATTTTTTGATCATTCATTATTACACTTTTGGGTCATGGGGACCAAAAAATAAAAAATTGGTTGTTTTAGCACAGTTTTATTTTATTTTTACAGCGTCCACTTTAGGGGTTAGGTCATGTCATTGTTACAGACGTGGCAATACCCAATATGTATACTTGTTATTATTTTTTTACACAATAGCAGTTTTAAAGCAAAAAAATAAAATAAAATAAAAATTTACTTTAGTGTCTCCATTGTCTGACTTTTTTTTTTCCTCTTAGGTAGGGTCTCCTTTTTTGCAGGATGAGGTGACTGTTTGATTGGTACCATTCTGTGGGACATACGCCTTTTTTGATCACTTGGATTTGCATTTTTTGTAATGTAAGGTGACAAAATGGCTTTTTTTTATGGCGTTTATCGGACAGGGTGGATCATGCGATATATTTATAGAGCCGGTCGTTACAGATGCGGCAATACAAAATAGGTCTATTTTATTTATTTTTTGTCTATTTTTAACATTTTTTTTCTATTACTTAATTGGGGAATTTTTTTTATTTTTTTCCACACTTTGCATCCCCCATAAGATCATACCTCTGGGGGATATTTAACTTCTCTCTTTTTTTCACTATTGATTTCTCCTGTTATTGGGGCTGACATAGTAGCCCCAGTTACACGGGAAATACACCCCCCAGAGAGGTTGTACAGCAGTATACAGCGCTGTACAGCCTCAGTGCAGGGCTGATCGAGGTCTATGGAAGACCCGACAGCTCCTGCACTCACCCGGCGGTCACATGGCCACCGGACCGGGACAGGAAGCGATCTAGAAGGCAGGGACACCTGGGAACTGTCCCCTGCCTTCTCTCTGGGTTGCCTTGCCGTCATTCCCCGCTCGCCAGCTGCACAAATAGTGTGCAGCTGCCATCTCTGAATGGACGTTCCAGAATGTCCATTCAGAGTTAAACATCCACCCATAGGACATTTATATCCTATGGGCAGCCGTGAAGTGGTTAAAAAATATAAACTGTCCAGCAAATAAATAAGCCCTTATAAAGGATGTGAATGGAAAAGTTAGAAAGTTATGAGTCTTGGAATGCAGAGGAAAAAAAAAAAAAAATTGGCATGGTTCATAAGGGGTTAAGGGTTTATCAGTGGGAAGAAATTGTTTTTGAGTAAAGACTATGAACACGTTTGAATTATTATTATTATTTTTTTATTGTTTTGATTTGGTTTTAAATTGACATACCCGTGGGTCACGGTTGTTGAGGTAATGTATGGAGTGGGCTGCTGCAGTGAGCCCGCTCCATACGTGGTGGGTGCCAGCTGTAACATACAGCAGGCACCCAGCCACATTGATTGAGAACAGAGATCCCACCAAGCCTCGTCATTTAACCCCTCAGGTGCAGTGATCAATGCTGATCGCGGCACAGCAGAAAGTCCCGACTTCCTCTGCCTTTCAATCTGAGACCCTGCAGTGAAATAGAGGGGCTTCGATTGATTACCTAGGCAGCCTGGATGCTTGTGAAGCTTTCCAGGCCTGTCATGGTAAGCTCCCTGCTGCGCTGTGCTGTGAAAATCCTATTCACCCTAATAGATCTCTATTAGGGTGATATGACAAGGGGGGGTGGGTCAGGATCCTAGGTTCCCCTTAACCCCTTCGCTACCAGCGGCATACCTGTACCGCGCTGGAGCGATGTGTAAACATGGCGCCTGCTCGCATGTGTAGCGGGCGTCATGGCTGGCAGATCTCTACCGTTTCATACAGCAGAGACCTGCTGCTACTTACCGTGATCGGCAATAATGCCGATTGCGGTAATTAAAGGCTTTAGATGCCGTGATCAAGCGAGACCACGGCATCAAAATGCGCAAAAACACGGAAGCACGAACCCCATGTGGCCAATTTAAGCATCGCTATTTGCGCAGAACACTTTCAGCCTCGCTAATGAGGCTGAAAGTGTTCATGCTGCAATTCTTATATTGGCCCCCAGATGGCAGGCCAGGATAAGAAAATGAGCAAATAAGGGTTTAAATGTCAAATTTAAAAATCCTTGACAAAAACTAAATAAAAATAAAATAAAAAAAACATTTATAGGCTCATATAGAAGCTTCAAAATGATCACAAATAATAATAATAAAAAAAAGGTTTAAATTACCCCCCTTTCTGCATAATAAAAAAATAATATATATCTAAATAACAATAAATGGATCATCATGACCGAAAACACCCGTACTATTAAAATATTTGTTTAAAAAATTCCAATACGGCGAATGGTGTAACGGAAAAAAGGCAATCTTTTAATTGCTTCTCTTACCCAAAAAAATTTAATAAAATGTGATCAAAAAGTCACGCACACTCTAAAATGGTATCATATATGTGAATTTTTTTAAATCAAAGTTTAAAATTTATTTAAAAATAAAATACACATATGGGATATCGTTGTAATCGTACTAACCCAGAGAATGAAAGACATGGGTCAGTCTTGCCATAAACGAAACTGTGGGAACAAAACCCATAAGACGGTGGAGGAATTGCATCTTTTTCCAATTCCACCCCATTTGGAATTTTTTTTTTACCACTTCCCACTACATTTTATGCCATAATTAATGGTGGCATTAGAAAGTACAACCTGTCCTGCAAAAAATAAGCCCTCATATAGCTATGTGACCAGAAATATTAAAAAAAAAAAAAAAAAAAAAAAAAAAAAGTTATGGCTCACTGAAAATAGGGAAGAAAAATTTAAAATGCAAAAACAAATAAACCTCCGGTATACTAAGGCCTCTTTCACACAAGCGCGACGGATTAGGTCCGGATGCGCACCATTTTGCAAGCAAGTCAGTTTTGTCTGCATTTGCGTTAAATTTTTTCCGTGCAATGCGTTTTGATGAGTTTTTCAGGTGCGTGATTAAAAAATTGGTTTACAAACATCTCCTAGCAACCATCAGTGATTCCGGATGCAATGCGTTTTTTTCGCTGAAGCCCCATTCACTTTTATGGGGCATGGGCTGCGTGAAAAACGCAAAATATAGAACATGCTGCGTTTTTCATGCAGACCCATTGAAATGAATGGGTCAAGATTCAGTGCGGGTGCTATGCGTTCACATCACTCATTGCACATGCGAAGAAAACTCGCTCGTGTGAAAGGAACCTAAAACCATGCCCACAAATGTATGAACTATTAACTATAAAGAAAACTCCAGCAGTTATGATGCAGAAGGGTGATTTTTTTATTGAAGTGCAGCTTGTACATAGTGACATTTTGTCCGGATATGGCCTTTATCACACTGGATGGCTGCGCTCAGAGAATAAGGGTAGCGTGCAGTTGCACGAGTAGGTAGTTGCGCCTTCACCCTTCTGCATCATAACTGCGGGAGTTTTCTTTATTGTTATACATGGGATGGGAACCCGACTCCAAGCATTCATTGGCAGAGTGCCATGAAGTTCTGCATCAGAATTGAACCATTAACTAGTAACTGAAAAAAAAATAAAAAATATTTAAGCACACAGACACACACACTATTTGCCATTTTTTGGGCTACTTTCACACTAGCATTTTAGTTTTCCGGTATTGAGAGCAATCATAGGGGTCTCCATACCGGAAAAAAAACAAACACGCTTCCGTTTGTCCCCATTCATTGTCAATGGGGACAAAACTGAACTGAACAGAAGAGAATGCATATTTAAAAAAAAAAAAAAAAAAAAAAACCCCACACACACACAACACCTCACATGCAAATTTACACTTACTGGGATATCCATGTGACGGGGTTCCTCAGACATACTGTAGGATAAGTACAATGGCTCATCATCTAAAACATAATTTTCATCTGCAGTACGACCATTATTCTCCATCCTGACCGACGAGTACACACAAGGTGAATGATCCTATTGTAGGGGCATCAAACAAGTAGGTTAACATAAAAGTCCAGCCAGTTACACATTTAGATTTTATATGAGTTATCCTCACCTGTATAGCTTTTATATCTGGATATTTCTTTCTCTGTCCCTCTGTGGAGTCGGTGACTCGCCTGTTCTGCAAGAAAGAGGTTTACAGGAGTTAGAAACAAAAGCAAAAAACGTAAACCTCAATCAAGATCACAATTAGTTAAAAGCTATGTACACCTGTGGTGGCATTTAGTTTATTTTTACATTGTACTCTTTTTAAGATAAAAATTTTTTTTTCAAGTGGTCTTCATTAAAAATGATCAGCAGTTTTTCCTGCACAGCTTTGAGTTTATCTACTAGCAGGATCTGTATTTTAGGCAATAAGTTGTGTGGGTGCTCACCCATCTAATACCATGCAAGGTGCTCTATGTCTGACTGGCTCACCCAGCCAGTATAAAGAATTGATACAGTATTCCGGACTGGAGCATATAAAATAAATGGATAAATATAGATATAAAAAAATAAATATGGTGAGTAGTATAGTAATCCGGATGCAAAATTGTCTTATAATGTCCCAGGGAGAATGTCTGGTATTCCAAAGATAAAATAATTGGTGAAAAATAGACAAAAAATAAAATAAAAAATTATAATAATGATAAAAAGTAGAAGAGTAGAAAAAAAAAAGAAGGGGGAAAAGTCTGTGCCTGTGCACCAGGGATGGTACACTGTGCTGGGGTGCTAGTTGTAGTGCACAATATGGAGTGCTAGTAATAGTGCATGTAGTATGGACGCATAAAATTGTGAAGGCTTATTTAAGAAATAGTGTGGCAGGCAGGTGGATGGCGAGGATCTCCGGTGGCATCCCACACGGAGGTAATTCCTCTGCCTGTTACCTTAGCAACTCCTTCTGCCTCCATTAATTCCGAATAGTGGCCATTAGTTTATGCACTACTCTTTAAAAGGGGTATTCTGGTTATAACAAGTTACTCCCTATACACAGGACAGGGAGGGTCCTACTGCTGGGATGCCACCAATTATGAGAAAGGTGCCCTCGTACCCTATTGAGCCCGCCTGAAATTGATGGAGTGGTCAGCACTCCTGAAAGTGGCCACTGAAATGGGATGGCTGGACCTATGGCGGGAGAGACATCCCCTAACGGTGCAGTACTCTTGCTTTACCCCCTCTAGAGGTGCCTTATCCAGGATAGACTACATCATGGGTAATGCACTAACCCTTACTGAACTGGAGAGTATTGAGTACTGCCCGCAGGGGCCCTCTGATCACGCCCCGCTGTTAGCAAAGTTCTTACTGTTGGATGGTCGGGAGAGAGGAAACAAAATGCATATACACCCCTTCTGGCTCACCCTGATGGGGTCTAATGATCGGATTCCGGATCAACTCCATATGTTCTTTGAGGTGCAGGGTGACAACAGACGAGCTACTTATCTGGGAGACGTTAAAAGCTTACTTACGGGGTTGCATCAAGTCATCCATAGCTTATATTAAAAGAGAGTCCCACCGTAGGGAAGTAGAGCTGCAGGAGACTTGCAAGGTAGCCGAGAACGCTTTTATTGATAATCCCTCTGAGGTTAATAGAGTAGACTGGCTTCTTAAAGGGAGACAGTACATGCAACACCTGCAGGAAAAGTGTGACCGCAAACTTTTCTTTCTTAAACAGCAGTCTTTTGAGCAGGAAGGTCAGGCAGGTAAGCTTTTGGCACATATTGCCCAGAATAATTCCTCAGCCCCTCCGGTCCTGCGTATAAGAGGATCGGACGTTGAGATAAAAGAAAAGTCGCCGGACATTCTTGCTAGATTCCAAGAATTCTATCAAGAATTATATAATTCAGTGTCACATTATTCAAGCCAGGAGCTTGAAACATACTTGCAGGAGGTGGCACATCCCCAATTGAGTGCTGAGGATAGGGAAATGCTGGAGGGGGATTTTACTCTAGAAGAAATACAGGATGCCATGCGAGGTCTATCAACTGGAAAGGCTCCCGGCCCTGGTGGCATTCCGATTGAGGTGTACAATAGGTATGGTGACATTTTGTCCCCTAGAATGAGGAGCATGCCGCAGGCGGCTAAGACTCAACAGAAACTGCCAGACTCCTATGACGCCACCATAGTGATCATCTTGAAGCCTGATAAGGACCCCTTAGATTGTGGCTCGTACAGACCCATATCCTTGCTAAACCTGGATTATAAAAGGTTCTTACGAAAATGATTGCCAATAGATTGAATAGGGTCGTTGCCTCTATTGTACACCAGGATCAATCTGAATTCATACCGGGGAGGTCTACTTCCAATAACATCAGGAGGGCGCAAGTTATCACGCAAATTGGCAGAGCCTTAGATAGGCCATGGGTCCTAGCTTCTTTGGACACGGCCAAGGCCTTCGATTCGGTGAAATGGCAATTGCTTAAGATGTCAACAGGCCAATGCCAATTTCTGGCATATGATGTGGGAGTGTAGAACTATACAGAGTTTTTGGAGGGATGTGACATCCTTATTGTCAAATTTAGTGCCAGATACTGTTCCCCTCTGTCCCAAGATGTGCCTGCTGGGAATTATAGACGAGGAGATATGGTCTCATCACCATAGGATATTCCTGGAGGAAACTTTATTTCTGGTGGGGGGTCCCAGCAGTATGACCCCCAACAATCTGGTAGTTAGGGGATTATTATGTTGGCTTGAAAAAGGCAACATACTGTTATTCGTTGTTGGTTCAGCTTATTATGTTGGCTTGAAAAAGGCAACATACTGTTATTCGTTGTTGGTTCAGCTTATTATGTTGGCTTGAAAAAGGCAACATACTGTTATTCGTTGGTGGTTCAGCTTATTATGTTGGCTTGAAAAAGGCAACATACTGTTATTCGTTGGTGGTTCAGCTTATTATGTTGGCTTGAAAAAGGCAACATACTGTTATTCGTTGGTGGTTCAGCTTATTATGTTGGCTTGAAAAAGGCAACATACTGTTATTCGTTGGTGGTTCAGCTTATTATGTTGGCTTGAAAAAGGCAACATACTGTTATTCGTTGGTGGTTCAGCTTATTATGTTGGCTTGAAAAAGCCAATATATTTATATTAGATTGTCAAAAAGCGTTTCAGCTTATTCTTCTTATTATGTTGGCTTGCAAAAGCCAATATATTGATATTCTATTGTCAAAAAGCAATAATAATAATAATAATAATAATAATAATAATATTATTATGGCTTGTAAAAGCCAACATATTGTTATTAGTCAAAAAGCGTTTCAGCTTATTCTTATTATGTTGGCTTGCAAAAGCCAACATATTGTTATTCGATAGTCAAAAAGCGTTTCAGCTTATTATTATTATTATTATGTTGGCTTGTAAAAGCCAACATATTGTTATTCGATAGTCAAAAAGCGTTTCAGCTTATTATGTTGGCTTGTAAAAGCCAACATATTGTTATTCGATAGTCAAAAAGCGTTTCAGCTTATTATGTTGCCTTGTAAAAGCCAACATATTGTTATTAGATAGTCAAAAAGCGTTTCAGCTTATTATTATTCTTTAGACTCAAAATGGTGGCTCACCTCAGGCAGAGTTCTGGATCAGGTGCTACTAGCCCAGTAAAGAGGAACACCCCTCCTCTAGTAAGGAAAAATAGCTAAAATCAAAATTAGGGCGAGCACTCAACACTTGGCACCAGTTAGTTGTGGATAAAATGTTTATTAAATCACAATAATAACGCGTATATTAGAAATGTAAACTAAAAACTTCCAATAAAATACATGACAATTCACATATATAAGAAACTGTTACTAAAATCCGAAATCACTGGTATAAATATAATCAATCTGGGCAGTTAATGACAAAATTGCATATCAAATTTCCATGTGCACTTTAAAATGGTTCATAAATATCACTCCAATGTTGGTGATGAGCGAATAAGTCAGGTCGTGCAAATGTAGCCAATCTGAGTAGTTAGTAACAAAACGAGCGCTTCAATTTTCATGCGCAACTCAGAACAGTTCACGGATATCACTCCAATGATAATAATAAGCGGGCGAATCAAGCCGTTCCTGTGTGAACACGTACTTTGGTATCTTAAGTAACGATGGTTTAATCAAGTACCGTGTAGACTTAGCAGGATACAAATGTGATGTTCCTACCTTCCACTCCGAATCATACGAATGCTTCTGTGAGCGTGTTGAATAATTCAGCGGCAGAGAGCAGCTCCGGCGTCTAGCTTGTAGCTATTGTGATGTACTGTTCTCTGATCTCGCGGGATTTCGCGGAGTTTCGGAGGAGGTATACGTCCTGAATGATACACAAGATTCTGTGCTTGGCGTCTCGATAGTTCAAATTCTTCTGCTTATATTAATATTTGCATGGCCATGCATAGATTGCGGAGATTTCTTTCACAGGTGTGTGTCCAGACCCGTTTCGGGAACTCTATCCCTTCGTCAGTGGTACAACAACACCTGTGTTTCTCCGCTTTTTATGTCCAAAGATTGCACCAAATCCTGGATAACTGGAATGACTTTCAACTTAGAAGAAAACGCATGCGTTTCTTTATATGTGTTTTTGGTGCGGTTTTTTTTCGCATACATGCGTTTTTCATATTATAGATTCCTTTTAGCATTTTCTATACTTTGCAAAAAAACAATTTGAAATTGCAGGTTGCATATGCAAGATATTGTCATTTTTCTGGATAAGTGACATATAATACTGCAATAGTAATATTTGTGCTAAAACTTCAATAATAAAAATACTATATATAGATACTGTTTCTTCATTTTTTCTTAATACATATATTGATCTAAAACCCGTCATTCATTTGAATATCCAATTTTAACAATTTAAGATAATGGATAAATGAAAATAATGGTATACCATATATGTAATTGACAAATAATGTTCATAAAATATAAAATACACTTTAAAATATAAAAATATATATAAAAGACTTTTGAGCGAGAAAAATATTAAAATATTTTATATTGGGATAAAAATGCACATTTCGTTCAGACTATACAGATGTTGAATATAGATCTCGACTGATAGGGTGTACGACTGGGGGCCCGCAGCAGAGTCCACGACTCAGTGTCGATAAACGGCCTGACTGAGTCGCAAGAGTCGGACTGGGGGCACCCAGTCTACAAGAATCCAAAAATCTCTAGTTCAGCATTCAAGCCCATTGGCAACAGAGATCCAAATTGATAAATATGTTTGGATTCTGTCCTAGACATCTGTTTGATGTAATTTCCACCACGCCAGTGTCTGTCTACCTTTTCCAATGCCATGAATACCAGGCCTGTGGGATCTTTATTATGTACATCTTTATAATGTTTTGATAGACAATGCTTGTCATATCCCTTTTTGATATTAGCTATATGTTCAGCTAGCCTGGTCTTCAAGGGACGTTTAGTTCTCCCTATATATTGTCTCCTACAGGGGCATTGAATGAGGTAGACGACTCCTGTTGTGTTGCAAGTTAGGCAATCTTTAATCTCCCATGTATATTTGTTTTGTGTTGGAGATAGTAGTAATTTTTCTACACATGGGATTAACCTTGCATGCCATGCACTTCCCGCATTTAAAAAAGCCCTTTAGATTCATCCAAGTGCCTAAAATGGTGTTCTCCTTTTTATTATTTTATGGTTTTTAATTGATGGGGCTATTTTTAGACCTAAATTAGGCACTTTGGTGAATATTAATGCCGGGTTAGTTGGTAGTAAGTGGCCTATCTTTTTGTCACTTAAAATATGATGCCAATGGGTTTTAATGATTTTCTGTAGCCGTTTGTGGCTGTTAAATGGAAAAATGATTTTATTATTAATAACCTCACTGTCTTGTATTGCCTCAGTCTTACTTGTTTTATTCGTGAAAAAGGTACTTCTGTCTAGTTTCCTAGTTTTTTCCAGAGCTAGATTGATTACTTTTTCGGGGTATTGTCTTTCCATAAATTGATCTTTCATCCTAACCGCTTCCTCCTCAAAATCTTCATCTTGTGTACAGTTTCTTTTTATCCTACGGAACTGGCCATAGGGCACATTGATTAACCAAGTCGGCAAATGGCAACTGGAAAACTGTATGAAACTATTTTTTGCGGTAGGCTTCGAGAATGTATTGCAAATGTACCTTTGTTCTTTTGTTCTAATTTTAAGATCTAAAAATTCTGTTTCATTTGCAATACTTGCAGTAAATCTCAGGTTTAGCTGGTTGTGATTAATTTCTTCTAGGAAAAGATCTAATTCTTCTTTTATTCCAAATAAAGATGACATCATTATGTTGGCTTGTAAAAGCCAACATACTGTTATTCGACAGCCGAAAAGCGTTTCAGCTTATTCTTCTTCTTCTTCTTTTTATGTTGGCTTGTAGAGCCAACATACTGTTATTCGATTGTCAAAAAGCGTTTCAGCTTATTATTCTTATTATGTTGGCTTGTAGAGCCAACATCCTGTTATTCGATTGTCAAAAAGCGTTTCAGCTTATTATGTTGGCTTGTAAAAGCCAACATACTGTTATTCGATTGTCAAAAAGCGTTTCAGCTTATTATGTTGGCTTGTAAAAGCCAACATACTGTTATTCGATTGTCAAAAAGCGTTTCAGCTTATTCTTCTTTTTATTATTATTATTCTTAGCCGCGTTTTCTATACGCTACTCCTCCTACAGTTTTGGGGCTACATACCCCAAACTTTCTACACTTCTTCGACCTATAGCGACTCGAGTTGCTTGTGCTTTTATAAGCGATCCCACCCCCGGGGCCCCCGGGGCGGGCCCTGGAAGCCCCCTTTTTTCCCATAGACTTTGACAGGGTACATTTTCAAATCGCTCCCACTCGTCAGCCTTTGAAGCTAAAGTCGCCAAACTTAAGTCACTTAGTCATGGGGTCAACCCGAAAATTTTGGGAACATTTCGGGGCCCCTAAAAAATGGGCGGAGCCACACAGAACCAATCAAAATCTCCCCATTGACTGTAATGAGACCTACAAATTGCTACTCCTCCGACATTTTTGGGAGTACAAATTCCAAACTTTGCAGACTTGGTCGGCACCCAGCCTAGTACCTTGCTTGTGCTTTGTTACCCGATCCCACCCTCCGGGCCCCTGGGACGGGCCCCCAAAATCCACGTTTTTCCCATTGACTTTGACAGGGAAAATTTTCAAATCGCTCCCAGTCGCACAGATTTTAAACTAAAGTCACCAAACTTGGGTCACTTAGTCATGGGGTCAACCCGAAAATTTAGGGCACATTTCGGGGCCCCCAAAAGTGGGCGGGGCCACACAGAACCAATCAAAATCTCCCCATTGACTGTTATGAGACCTTCAAATTGCTACTCCTCCGACATTTTTAGGAGTACAAATTCCAAACTTTGCAGACTTGGTCGGCACCCTCCCTAGTACCTTGCTTGTGCTTTGTTAACCGATCCCACCCTCCGGGCCCCTGGGAAAGGGCCCCCAAAATCCACGTTTTTTCCATTGACTTTGACAGGGAAAATTTTCAAATCGCTCCCAGTCGCACAGATTTTAAACTAAAGTCACCAAACTTGGGTCACTTAGTCATGGGGTCAACGCGCAATTTGTTAGCACATTTCGGAGACCCGAAAATGTGGGCGGGGCCACACGGAACCAATCAAATTCTCCCCATTGACTACAATGGGACGTTCAAATCGCTACTCCTCCCACAGATTTAGGAGTATCAATACCGAACTTTGCACCCTTGGTCGACACATACCCGAGAATCTTGCTTGTGCTTTGTTAACCGATCCCACCTTCCGGGCCCCTGGGGCGGGCCCCCGAAAACCTCTTTTTTTCTCCCATAGAGTTTTAACGGAAAAATGCAAACGTTTGTCACTCATACAGCTTCGGAGTGAAACTCACCAAACTTGGGTCACTTAGCCATGGGGTCAACCTGAAAATTTCTGTCACATTTTGGGGACATTAAAAAGTGGGCGGAGCTACAAACAACCAATCAGAGTTTCCCTATTGACTTCAATGAGAAACCTTTAAATTGCTGTCATTCTCACAGTATTTAAGCCAGAATACCCAAACTTGGCACCGTAGGTCATTGGGTGACTGGATTCAAAAATTTACGAAAAAGTGGGCGGAGTCTACAACGGCCAATCAAATTTCAGCCATTTGTTTAAATGGGAAAAATTCAAACTGCCGCTGCTCTTAGACTGTTAATGGCAGGCTCCCCAAACTTGGTACAGTTGGACAATTTAGGATTAGGATTAAAATTTTGAAAAGTGGGCGGGGCCAAAAACAACCAATCAGATTTCTTTCATTGATGTCAATATGGAGAAAAAAAATTCCGGAAAATTGAAAAATGCTGCCATGATTGATGTCAGGGGCTTCAGATCGCTGAAATCAGGTGACAGATTACTTTAGAATCAAAAATTTAAAAAGTGGGCGGAGCCAACAACAACCAGATTTTCCCTATTGACTTCAATGAGAAACCTTTAAATTGCTGTCATTCTCACAGTATTTAAGCCAGAATACCCAAACTTGGCACCGTAGGTCATTGGGTGACTGGATTCAAAAATTTATGAAAAAGTGGGCGGAGTCTACAACGGCCAATCAAATTTCAGCCATGTGTTTGAATGGGAAAAATTCAAACCGCCGCCGCTCTTAGACTTTGATTGGCACAGTCTTGAAACTTGGCGCAGTTGGTCACTGGAGGACTGGGATTAAAATTCAAAAAAGTGGGTGGAGCCACCAACAGCCAATCAGACGACAAGCCAACATCTTGTGGTTTCTTCAGAAACGACACATTCTAGTTATGTTGGCTTGTAAAAGCCAACATCTTGTTATTCGATTGTCAAAAAGCGTTTCAGCTTATTCTTATTATGTTGGCTTGTAGAGCCAACATACTGTTATTCGATTGTCAAAAAGCGTTTCAGCTTATTATGTTGGCTTGTAAAAGCCAACATACTGTTATTCGATTGTCAAAAAGCGTTTCAGCTTATTATTATGTTGGCTTGTAAAAGCCAACATCTTGTTATTCGATTGTCAAAAAGCGTTTCAGCTTATTCTTATTATGTTGGCTTGTAAAAGCCAACATACTGTTATTCGATTGTCAAAAAGCGTTTCAGCTTATTATTATTATTATTATTCTTATTATTATTCTTAGCCGCGTTTTCTATACGCTACTCCTCCTACAGTTTTGGGGCTACATACCCCAAACTTTCTACACTTCTTCGACCTATAGCGACTCGAGTTGCTTATGCTTTTATAAGCGATCCCACCCCCGGGGCCCCCGTGGCGGGCCCCGGAAGCCCCCTTTTTTCCCATAGACTTTGACAGGGTACATTTTCAAATCGCTCCCACTCGCCAGCCTTTGAAGCTAAAGTCGCCAAACTTAAGTCACTTAGTCATGGGGTCAACCCGAAAATTTTGGGCACATTTCGGGGCCCCAAAAAGTGGGCGGGGCCACACAGAACCAATCAAAATCTCCCCATTGACTGTAATGAGACCTTCAAATTGCTACTCCTCCGACATTTTTAGGAGTACAAATTCCAAACTTTGCAGACTTGGTCGGCACCCACCCGAGTACCTTGCTTGTGCTTTGTTACCCGATCCCACCCTCCGGGCCCCTGGGACGGGCCCCCAAAATCCAAGTTTTTCCCATTGACTTTGACAGGGAAAATTTTCAAATCGCTCCCAGTCGCACAGATTTTAAACTAAAGTCACCAAACTTGGGTCACTTAGTCATGGGGTCAACGCGCAATTTGTTAGCACATTTCGGGGCCCCAAAAAAGTGGGCGGGGCCACACAGAACCAATCAAATTCTCCCCATTGACTACAATGAGATGTTCAAATCGCTACTCCTCCCACAGATTTAGGAGTATAAATACCGAACTTTGCACCCTTGGTCGGCACATACCCGAGTATCTTGCTTGTGCTTTGTTAACCGATCCCACCCTCCGGGCCCCTGGGGCGGGCCCCCGAAAACCTCTTTTTTTCTCCCATAGAGTATTATTGGAAAAATGCAAACGTTTGTCACTCATACAGCTTCGGAGTGAAACTCACCAAACTTGGGTCACTCAGTCATGGGGTCAACCTGAAAATTTCTGTCACATTTTGGGGACATTAAAAAGTGGGCGGAGCTACAAACAACCAATCAGATTTTCCCTATTGACTTCAATGAGAAACCTTTAAATTGCTGTCATTCTCACAGTATTGAAGCCAGAATACCCAAACTTGGCACCGTAGGTCATTGGGTGACTGGATTCCAAAAATTATGAAAAAGTGGGCGGAGTCTACAACGGCCAATCAAATTTCAGCCATTTGTTTAAATGGGAAAACTTCAAACTGCCGCTGCTCTTAGACTGTTAATGGCAGGCTCCCCAAACTTGGTACAGTTGGACAATTTAGGATTAGGATTAAAATTTTGAAAAGTGGGCGGGGCCAAAAACAACCAATCAGATTTCTTTCATTGATGTCAATATGGAGAAAAAATTTTCCAGAAAATTGAAAAATGCTGCCATGATTGATGTCAGGGGGCTTCAGATCTCTGAAATCAGGTGATAGATTACATTGGAATCAAAAATTTAAAAAGTGGGCGGAGCCAACAACAACAAATCAGATTTTCCCCTATTGACTTCAATGAGAAACCTTTAAATTGCTGTCATTCTCACAGTATTTAAGCCAGAATACCCAAACTTGGCACCGTAGGTCATTGGGTGACTGGGGTCAAAAATTTTAAAAAGTGGGCGGGGTCTACAACGGCCAATCAAATTTCAGCCATTTGTTTAAATGGGAAAAATTCAAACTGCCGCTGCTCTTAGACTGTTAATGGCAGGGTAATAAAACTCGGCACAGTTGGTCACTGGCGGACTGTGACAATGTATATCTCATTTTGGGGACGCTAAAAAGTGGGCGGAGCCACAAACAACCAATCAGATTTTCCCTATTGACTTCAATAAGAAACCTTTAAACAGCTGTCATTCTCACAGTTTTTAAGCCACAGCACCCAAACTCGGCAGGGTGGGTCAGTGTGAGGCAAAGGTCAAAATTGATAAAAGTGGGCGGAGTCTACATCGGCCAATCAAATTTCAGCCATGTGTTTGAATGGGAAAAATTCAAACCGCCGCCGCTCTTAGACTTTGATTGGCACAGTCTTCAAACTTGGCGCAGTTGGTCACTGGAGGACTGGGATTAAAATTCAAAAAAGTGGGTGGAGCCACCAACAGCCAATCAGACGACAAGCCAACATCTTGTGGTTTCTTCAGAAACGACACATTCTAGTTATTATTATTATTTTTATTATTATTATTCTTAGCCGCGTTTTCTATACGCTACTCCTCCTACAGTTTTGGGGCTACATACCCCAAACTTTCTACACTTCTTCGACCTATAGCGACTCGAGTTGCTTGTGCTTTTATAAGCGATCCCACCCCCGGGGCCCCCGTGGCGGGCCCCGGAAGCCCCCTTTTTTCCCATAGACTTTGACAGGGTACATTTTCAAATCGCTCCCACTCGCCAGCCTTTGAAGCTAAAGTCGCCAAACTTAAGTCACTTAGTCATGGGGTCAACCCGAAAATTTTGGGCACATTTCGGGGCCCCAAAAAAGTGGGCGGGGCCACACAGAACCAATCAAAATCTCCCCATTGACTGTAATGAGACCTTCAAATTGCTACTCCTCCGACATTTTTAGGAGTACAAATTCCAAACTTTGCAGACTTGGTCGGCACCCACCCGAGTACCTTGCTTGTGCTTTGTTACCCGATCCCACCCTCCGGGCCCCTGGGACGGGCCCCCAAAATCCAAGTTTTTCCCATTGACTTTGACAGGGAAAATTTTCAAATCGCTCCCAGTCGCACAGATTTTAAACTAAAGTCACCAAACTTGGGTCACTTAGTCATGGGGTCAACGCGCAATTTGTTAGCACATTTCGGGGCCCCAAAAAAGTGGGCGGGGCCACACAGAACCAATCAAATTCTCCCCATTGACTACAATGAGATGTTCAAATCGCTACTCCTCCCACAGATTTAGGAGTATAAATACCGAACTTTGCACCCTTGGTCGGCACCTACCCGAGTATCTTGCTTGTGCTTTGTTAACCGATCCCACCCTCCGGGCCCCTGGGGCGGGCCCCCGAAAACCTCTTTTTTTCTCCCATAGAGTATTATTGGAAAAATGCAAACGTTTGTCACTCATACAGCTTCAGAGTGAAACTCACCAAACTTGGGTCACTCAGTCATGGGGTCAACCTGGAAATTTCTGTCACATTTTGGGGACATTAAAAAGTGGGCGGAGCTACAAACAACCAATCAGATTTTCCCTATTGACTTCAATGAGAAACCTTTAAATTGCTGTCATTCTCACAGTATTTAAGCCAGAATACCCAAACTTGGCACCGTAGGTCATTGGGTGACTGGATTCCAAAAATTATGAAAAAGTGGGCGGAGTCTACAACGGCCAATCAAATTTCAGCCATTTGTTTAAATGGGAAAAATTCAAACTGCCGCTGCTCTTAGACTGTTAATGGCAGGCTCCCCAAACTTGGTACAGTTGGGCAATTTAGGATTAGGATTAAAATTTTGAAAAGTGGGCGGGGCCAAAAACAACCAATCAGATTTCTTTCATTGATGTCAATATGGAGAAAAAAAATTCCAGAAAATTGAAAAATGCTGCCATGATTGATGTCGGGGCTTCAGATCTCTGAAATCAGGTGATAGATTACTTTGGAATCAAAAATTTAAAAAGTGGGCGGAGCCAACAACAACAAATCAGATTTTCCCTATTGACTTCAATGAGAAACCTTTAAATTGCTGTCATTCTCACAGTATTTAAGCCAGAATACCCAAACTTGGCACCGTAGGTCATTGGGTGACTGGGGTCAAAAATTTTAAAAAGTGGGCGGGGTCTACAACGGCCAATCAAATTTCAGCCATTTGTTTAAATGGGAAAAATTCAAACTGCCGCTGCTCTTAGACTGTTAATGGCAGGGTAATAAAACTCGGCACAGTTGGTCACTGGCGGACTGTGACAATGTATATCTCATTTTGGGGACGCTAAAAAGTGGGCGGGGCCACAAACAACCAATCAGATTTTCCCTATTGACTTCAATAAGAAACCTTTATACAGCTGTCATTCTCACAGTTTTTAAGCCACAGCACCCAAACTCGGCAGGGTGGGTCAGTGTGAGGCAAAGGTCAAAATTGATAAAAGTGGGCGGAGTCTGCATCGGCCAATCAAATTTCAGCCATGTGTTTGAATGGGAAAAATTCAAACCGCCGCCGCTCTTAGACTTTGATTGGCACAGTCTTCAAACTTGGCGCAGTTGGTCACTGGAGGACTGGGATTAAAATTCAAAAAAGTGGGTGGAGCCACCAACAGCCAATCAGACGACAAGCCAACATCTTGTGGTTTCTTCAGAAACGACACATTCTAGTTCTTATTATTATTATTCTTAGCCGCGTTTTCTATACGCTACTCCTCCTACAGTTTTGGGGCTACATACCCCAAACTTTCTACACTTCTTCGACCTATAGCAACTCGAGTTGCTTGTGCTTTTATAAGCGATCCCACCCCCGGGGCCCCCGTGGCGGGCCCCGGAAGCCCCCTTTTTTCCCATAGACTTTGACAGGGTACATTTTCAAATCGCTCCCACTCGCCAGCCTTTGAAGCTAAAGTCGCCAAACTTAAGTCACTTAGTCATGGGGTCAACCCGAAAATTTTGGGCACATTTCGGGGCCCCAAAAAAGTGGGCGGGGCCACACAGAACCAATCAAAATCTCCCCATTGACTGTAATGAGACCTTCAAATTGCTACTCCTCCGACATTTTTAGGAGTACAAATTCCAAACTTTGCAGACTTGGTCGGCACCCACCCGAGTACCTTGCTTGTGCTTTGTTACCCGATCCCACCCTCCGGGCCCCTGGGACGGGCCCCCAAAATCCAAGTTTTTCCCATTGACTTTGACAGGGAAAATTTTCAAATCGCTCCCAGTCGCACAGATTTTAAACTAAAGTCACCAAACTTGGGTCACTTAGTCATGGGGTCAATGCGCAATTTGTTAGAACATTTCGGAGACCCGAAAAAGTGGGCGGGGCCACACAGAACCAATCAAATTCTCCCCATTGACTATAATGAGACGTTCAAATTGCTACTCCTCCCACAGATTTAGGAGTATAAATACCGAACTTTGCACCCTTGGTCGGCACATACCCGAGTATCTTGCTTGTGCTTTGTTAACCGATCCCACCCTCCGGGCCCCTGGGGCGGGCCCCCGAAAACCTCTTTTTTTCTCCCATAGAGTATTATTGGAAAAATGCAAACGTTTGTCACTCATACAGCTTCGGAGTGAAACTCACCAAACTTGGGTCACTCAGTCATGGGGTCAACCTGAAAATTTCTGTCACATTTTGGGGACATTAAAAAGTGGGCGGAGCTACAAACAACCAATCAGATTTTCCCTATTGACTTCAATGAGAAACCTTTAAATTGCTGTCATTCTCACAGTATTTAAGCCAGAATACCCAAACTTGGCACCGTAGGTCATTGGGTGACTGGATTCCAAAAATTATGAAAAAGTGGGCGGAGTCTACAACGGCCAATCAAATTTCAGCCATTTGTTTAAATGGGAAAACTTCAAACTGCCGCTGCTCTTAGACTGTTAATGGCAGGCTCCCCAAACTTGGTACAGTTGGGCAATTTAGGATTAGGATTAAAATTTTGAAAAGTGGGCGGGGCCAAAAACAACCAATCAGATTTCTTTCATTGATGTCAATATGGAGAAAAAAATTTCCAGAAAATTGAAAAATGCTGCCATGATTGATGTCAGGGGCTTCAGATCGCTGAAATCAGGTGATAGATTACTTTGGAATCAAAAATTTAAAAAGTGGGCGGAGCCAACAACAACAAATCAGATTTTCCCTATTGACTTCAATGAGAAACCTTTAAATTGCTGTCATTCTCACAGTATTTAAGCCAGAATACCCAAACTTGGCACCGTAGGTCATTGGGTGACTGGGGTCAAAATTTTTAAAAAGTGGGCGGGGTCTACAACGGCCAATCAAATTTCAGCCATTTGTTTAAATGGGAAAAATTCAAACTGCCGCTGCTCTTAGACTGTTAATGGCAGGGTAATAAAACTCGGCACAGTTGGTCACTGGCGGACTGTGACAATGTATATCTCATTTTGGGGACGCTAAAAAGTGGGCGGGGCCACAAACAACCAATCAGATTTTCCCTATTGACTTCAATAAGAAACCTTTATACAGCTGTCATTCTCACAGTTTTTAAGCCACAGCACCCAAACTCGGCAGGGTGGGTCAGTGTGAGACAAAGGTCAAAATTGATAAAAGTGGGCGGAGTCTACATCGGCCAATCAAATTTCAGCCGTGTGTTTGAATGGGAAAAATTCAAACCGCCGCCGCTCTTAGACTTTGATTGGCGCAGTCTTGAAACTTGGCGCAGTTGGTCACTGGAGGACTGGGATTAAAATTCAAAAAAGTGGGTGGAGCCACCAACAGCCAATCAGACGACAAGCCAACATCTTGTGGTTTCTTCAGAAACGACACATTCTAGTTATTATTATTCTTAGCCGCGTTTTCTATACGCTACTCCTCCTACAGTTTTGGGGCTACATACCCCAAACTTTCTACACTTCTTCGACCTATAGCAACTCGAGTTGCTTGTGCTTTTATAAGCGATCCCACCCCCGGGGCCCCCGTGGCGGGCCCCGGAAGCCCCCTTTTTACCCATAGACTTTGACAGGGTACATTTTCAAATCGCTCCCACTCGCCAGCCTTTGAAGCTAAAGTCGCCAAACTTAAGTCACTTAGTCATGGGGTCAACCCGAAAATTTTGGGCACATTTCGGGGCCCCAAAAAAGTGGGCGGGGCCACACAGAACCAATCAAAATCTCCCCATTGACTGTAATGAGACCTTCAAATTGCTACTCCTCCGACATTTTTAGGAGTACAAATTCCAAACTTTGCAGACTTGGTCGGCACCCACCCGAGTACCTTGCTTGTGCTTTGTTACCCGATCCCACCCTCCGGGCCCCTGGGACGGGCCCCCAAAATCCAAGTTTTTCCCATTGACTTTGACAGGGAAAATTTTCAAATCGCTCCCAGTCGCACAGATTTTAAACTAAAGTCACCAAACTTGGGTCACTTAGTCATGGGGTCAACGCGCAATTTGTTAGCACATTTCGGGGCCCCCAAAAAATGGGCGGGGCCACACAGAACCAATCAAAATCTCCCCATTGACTGTAATGAGACCTACAAATTGCTACTCCTCCAACATTTTTAGGAGTACAAATTCCAAACTTTGCTGACTTGGTCGGCACCCACCCTAGTACCTTGCTTGTGCTTTGTTACCCGATCCCACCCTCCGGGCCCCTGGCACAGGGCCCCCAAAATCCACGTTTTTCCCATTGACTTTGACAGGGAAAATTTTCAAATCGCTCCCAGTCGCACAGATTTTAAACTAAAGTCACCAAACTTGGGTCACTTAGTCATGGGGTCAACACGCAATTTGTTAGCACATTTCGGAGACCCGAAAATGTGGGCGGGGCCACACGGAACCAATCAAATTCACCCCATTGACTACAATGAGAAATTCAAATCGCTACTCCTCCCACAGATTTAGGAATATCAATACCGAACTTTGCACCCTTGGTCGGCACATACCCGAGGATCTTGCTTGTGCTTTGTTAACCGATCCCACCCTCCGGGCCCCTGGGGCGGGCCCCCGAAAACCTCTTTTTTACTCCCATAGAGTATTATTGGAAAAATGCAAACGTTTGTCACTCATACAGCTTCGGAGTGAAACTCACCAAACTTGGGTCACTTAGTCATGGGGTCAACCTGAAAATTTCTGTCACATTTTGGGGACATTAAAAAGTGGGCGGAGCTACAAACAACCAATCATATTTTCCCTATTGACTTCAATGAGAAACCTTTAAATTGCTGTCATTCTCACAGTATTTAAGCCAGAATACCCAAACTTGGCACCGTAGGTCATTGGGTGACTGGGGTCAAAAAATTTTAAAAAGTGGGCGGGGTCTACAACGGCCAATCAAATTTCAGCCATTTGTTTAAATGGGAAAAATTCAAACTGCCGCTGCTCTTAGACTGTTAATGGCAGGGTAATAAAACTCGGCACAGTTGGTCACTGGCGGACTGTGACAATGTATATCTCATTTTGGGGAGGCTAAAAAGTGGGCGGGGCCACAAACAACCAATCAGATTTTCCCTATTGACTTCAATAAGAAACCTTTAAACAGCTGTCATTCTCACAGTTTTTAAGCCACAGCACCCAAACTCGGCAGGGTGGGTCAGTGTGAGGCAAAGGTCAAAATTGATAAAAGTGGGCGGAGTCTACATCGGCCAATCAAATTCCAGCCATGTGTTTAAATGGGAAAAATTCAAACCGCCGCCGCTCTTAGACTTTGATTGGCACCGTCTTCAAACTTGGCGCAGTTGGTCACTGGTGGACTGGGATTAAAATTCAAAAAAGTGGGTGGAGCCACCAACAGCCAATCAGACGACAAGCCAACATCTTGTGGTTTCTACAGAAACGACACATTCTAGTTATTATTATTATTCTTAGCCGCGTTTTCTATACGCTACTCCTCCTACAGTTTTGGGGCTACATACCCCAAACTTTCTACACTTCTTCGACCTATAGCGACTCGAGTTGCTTGTGCTTTTCTAAGCGATCCCACCCCCGGGGCCCCCGTGGCGGGCCCCGGAAGCCCCCTTTTTTCCCCATAGACTTGGGTCACTTAGTCATGATGTCAGGGGCTTCAAATCTCAGAAATCAGGTCATAGATTACTTTGGCTTCAAAAATGGAAAAAAGTGGGCGGAGCCAACAACAACAAAGGGTACAGTGGGCGGGGCCAAAAACAACCAGATTTCTTTGATTTCAATGGGAAAATTGAAAAATGCAGAAAATTGCAAAATGCTGCCATTATTGATGTCAGGGGCTTCAAATCTCAGAAATCAGGTGATGGATTTCTTCGGCTTAAAAAAATTTTAAAAAGTGGGCGGAGCCAACAACAAATCAGATTTTCCCTATTTACTTCAATGAGAAACCTTTAACTTGCTGTCATTCTCACAATATTTAAGCCAGAATACCCAAACTAGGCACCGTAGATCATTGGGTGACTGGATTAAATTTTTTTATAAAAAGTGGGCGGAGTCTACAACGGCCAATCAAATTTCAGCCATTTGTTTAAATGGGAAAAATTCAAACTGCCGCTGCTCTTAGACTGTTAATGGCAGAGTTCTGAAACTTGGCACAGTTGGTCACTGGAGGACTGTGACAATGTATATCTCATTTTGGGGACGCAAAAAAGTCGGCGGAGCCACAAACAACAAATCAGATTGTCCCTATTGACTTCAATAAGAAACCTTCAAACAGCTGTCATTCTCACAGTATTTAAGCAACAGCAGCCAAACTCGGCAGGGTGGGTCAGTGTGAGACAAAGGTCAAAATTTATAAAAGTGGGCGGAGTCTACAACGGCCAATCAAATTTCAGCCATGTGTTTAAATGGGAAAAATTCAAACTGCCGCTGCTTTTAGACTTTGATTGGCACAGTCTTCAAACTTGGCGCAGTTGGTCACTGGAGGACTGGGATTAAAATTCTAAGTGGGTGGAGCCACCAACAGCCAATCAGATTTCAAGCCAACATCTTGTGGTTTCTTCAGAAACATTCTAGATAATAATAATAATAATAATAATAATATTATTATTATTAATAGCCGCGTTTTCTATACGCTACTCCTACAGTTTTGGGGCTACATACCCCAAACTTTCTACACTTCGACCTATAGCGACTCGAGTTGCTTGTGCTTTTCTAAGCGATCCCACCCCCGGAAGCCCCCTTTTTTCCCCATAGACTTTGACAGGGTACATTTTCAAATCTCTCCCACTCGCCAGGCTTTGATGCTAAAGTCACCAAACTTGGGTCACTCTGAAAATTTGGGCCACATTTCGGGGACCCCAAAAAGTGGCCGGGGCCACACAGAACCAATCAAAATCTCCCCATTGACTGCAATGAGACCTTAAATTGCTACTCCTCCAACATTTTTAGGAGTACAAATTCCAAACTTTGCAGACTTGGTCGGCACCCACCTGAGTACCTTGCTTGTGCTTTGTTAACCGATCCAATCCCTCCGGGCCCCTGGGACAGGGCCCCCAAAATCCATGTTTTTCCCATTGACTTTGACAGGGAAAATTTTCTAATCACTCCCAGTCGCACAGATTTTAAACTAAAGTCACCAAACTTGGGTCACTTAGTCATGGGGTCAACGCACAATTTGTTAGCACATTTCGGAGACCCGGAAATGTGGGCGGGGCCACACAGAACCAATCAAATTCTCCCCATTGACTACAATGAGAAATTCAAATTGCTGCTACTCCCACAGATTTAGGAGTATCAATACCGAACTTTGCACTCTTGGTCGGCACATACCCGAGTATCTTGCTTGTGCTTTGTTAACCGATCCCACCCTCCGGGCCCCTGGGGCAGGCCCCCGAAAACCTTTTTCTCCCATAGAGTTTTATTGGAAAAATGCAAACGTTTGTCACTCATACAGCTTCGAAGTGAAACTCACCAAACTCGGGTCACTTAGTCATGGGGTCAACATGAAAATTTGTCACATTTTGGGGACATTAAAAAGTGGGCGGAGCTACAAAACCAGATTTTCCCTATTGACTTCAATGAGAAACTTTTAAATTGCTGCCATTTCAACATTGTTAATGGCAGGGTTGTTAAACTTAATATATTCGGTTAATAGATGACTAGAATTAAAATGTTTAAAAGTGGGCGGAGTCTACAACGGCCAATCAAATTTCAGCCATTTGTTTAAATCGGAAAAATTCTAACTGCCGCTGTTCTTAGACTGTTAATGGAAGGGTCCTGAAACTTGGCACAGTTTGTTACTGGAGGACTGCAAGAATGTCTCATTTTGGGGACGCTAAAAGGTGGGCGGAGACACAATCAGATTTTCCCTATTGACTTCAATGAGAAACCTTTAAAAAGCTGCCATTCTCACAGTATTTAAGCCACAGCACCCAAACTCGGCAGGGTGGATCAGTGTGTGACAAAGGTCAAAATTTATAAAAAGCGGGCGGAGTCTACAACAGCCAATCAAATTTTTGTCAGTTTTAATGGGAAATTTAAAACGGTCGCTGAACTTACACTGTTAATGGCAGGGTCCCCAAACTTGGTATAGTTGGACAATTTAGGATTAGGATTGAAATTCAGAAAAGTGGGTGGGGCCAAAAACCACCAATCAGATTTCTTTGATTGATTTCAATGGGAAAATTGAAAAATGCAGAAAATTTAAAAATGCTGCCATTATTGATGTCAGGGGTTTCAATCATCAGAAATCAGGTTATAGATTACTTTGGCTTCAAAAATTGAAAGTGGGCGGAGCCAACAACAACAAATCAGATTTTCCCTATTGACTTCAATGAGAAACCTTTAAATTGCTGTAATTCTCATAGTATTTAAGCCAGAACACCCATACTGGGTCATTTTTACCCCAGTCACCGTAGGTCATTGGGTGACTGGGGTAAAAAAAAAAAAAATTATAAAAAAGTGGGTGGAGTCTACAACAGCCAATCACAATTTCAGCCATTAGTTAAAATGGGAAAATTTTAAACCGCCGCTGCTCTTATACCGTTAATGGCAGAGTCCTGAAACTTGGCACAGTTGGTCACTGGAGGACTCTGAGAATGTCCGTCTCATTTTGGGGGTGCTCAAAAGAGGGCCGAGCCACAAACAATCAGATTTTCCCTATTGACGTCAATGAGAAACCTTTAAAAAGCTGTCACTCTCACAGTATTTAAGCCACAGCACCCAAACTTGGCAGAGTGGGTCAGTGTGTGACATAGGTTAAAATTTATAAAAAGTGGGCGGAGTCTACAACAGGCAATCAAATTTAGTCAGTCAGTTGTTTTAATGGGGAAATTTAAAACTGCCGCTGCTCTTATACTGTTAATGGCAGGGTCCTGAAACTTGGCACATTTGGTCACTGGAGGACTGGGATTAAAATTCTAAAGTGGGTGGAGCCACCAACAGCCAATCAGATTTCAAGCCAACATCCTGTGGTTTCTTCAGAAATGACACAGTCTAGTTACTTTTAGTATTCTGTGCAAGAATATTCCATGTAATAAAGTACCCATCCCCCATTGTGCTGAAAAGGGCTACATTCGTGAGTGATCTCAGAGACATGCGTGATGCACACTAGGAGGGACTTATGGGAGTAACTGTGGTCTGCACTAACAATTAATAGGGATTCCACCTGGAACTTCACTCTCTTGTCTACCCCAGTCATGTGTTATAACGTGGCAGACAGCCATGTGTTATAGCATGGCTGACCTACCCCATAGTGCATGTTTAGACTAGTGATATTTAGCTTTTATTATTCTGTATTTCAGTTGGCTGTGTTATCTTCTATTTAAACACACTTAGTATATTAGTATATGTTGATTCACTTAGCCAGCGTAAGCTTATTCATTCTCAAATCTTTTGAATTCACATTACAGATGGCCACAGGTCAACAGAGGACTGCAAGGTGCCCAGGTGCTCTGGCTGAAAAACAAGCCCGGATTGGGAACTCAAATTGGCCCGGGGGGGGGGGGGAATTATTCCCTCATTTAAATCCCTGAAGCACACTCAAATAAGCTATTAATACGGGTGCCAGTGTAGATACCCTTGATTCTGGGTGCATCAATCTAGAAGAAATCATAAAGCCTTGAGAAAGGTCCTGTGAAAATGCACTCTAACCATTACAGGTGAACTTAATGTGACCTTCTCTAAACTTTTGAATGCACATGTCCAACTGTTCAATGTTTTAGTACTTTTTGCACAGCTTGCTGTTCTCCAACAAGGAGCTTAGGGGAAAATTCAAAACATTTGATTGATCCATGAATCGCCCAATAAATTTCCAGGTTCAATTAGAATTGGTATTTAAACAGTCCTCCACATCATGAGGTTTACATTTTGACATCATGAGACCAAGACAACACCTAACAATTGATCAACAGTACCTCACAGTTTCAAGGCTTCAAGTAGGATGTTCTCAGACAGAAGTGGCCACTGAGCTTAGGCTGCTTTCACACTAGCGTTCGGGTGTCCGCTCGCGAGCTCCGTTTGAAGGGGCTCATGAGCGGACCCGAACGCAGCAGTCCAGCCCTGATGCAGTCTGAATGGAGCGGATCCGCTCAGACTGCATCAGTCTGGCGGCGTTCAGCCTCCGCTCCGCTCGCCTCCACACGGACAGGCGGACAGCTGAACGCTGCTTGCAGCGTTCGGGTGTCCGCCTGGCCGTGCGGAGGCGTGCGGATCCGTCCAGACTTACAATGTAAGTCAATGGGGACGGATCCGTTTGAAGATGCCACAATATGGCTCAATCTTCAAGCGGATCCGTCCCCCATTGACTTTACATTGAAAGTCTGGACGGATCCGTCCGAGGCTATTTTCACACTTAGCTTTTTTTTGCTAATATAATGCAGACGGATCCGTTCTGAACGGAGCCTCCGTCTGCATTATTACGATCGGATCCGTTCTGAACGGATCCGATCATAATAATGCAGACGGAGGCTCCGTTCAGAACGGATCCGTCTGCATTATTTTTAGCATATAACAGCTAAGTGTGAAAATAGCCTCGTACGGATCCGTCCAGACTTTCAATGTAAAGTCAATGGGGGACGGATCCGCCTGAAGATTGAGCCATATTGTGGCATCTTCAAACGGATCCGCCCCCATTGACTTACATTGTAAGTCTGGACGGATCCGCACGCCTCCGCACGGCCAGGCGGACACCCGAACGCTGCAAGCAGCGTTCAGCTGTCCGCCTGTCCGTGTGGAGGCGAGCGGAGCGGAGGCTGAACGCCGCCAGACTGATGCAGTCTGAGCGGATCCGCTCCATTCAGACTGCATCAGGGCTGGACGGCTGCGTTCGGGTCCGCTCGTGAGCTCCTTCAAACGGAGCTCACGAGCGGACCGACGAACGCTAGTGTGAAAGTAGCCTTAGGCTACTTTCACACTAGCGTTCGGGTTTCCGTTCGTGAGCTCCGTTTGAAGGAGCTCACGAGCGGACCCGAACGCAGCCGTCCAGCCCTGATGCAGTCTGAATGGAGGCGGATCCGCTCAGACTGCATCAGTCTGGCGGCGTTCAGCCTCCGCTCCGCTCGCCTCCGCACGGACAGGCGGACAGCTGAACGCTGCTTGCAGCGTTCGGGTGTCCGCCTGGCCGTGCGGATCCGTGCGGATCCGTCCAGACTTACAATGTAAGTCAATGGGGACGGATCCGTTTGAAGATGCCACAATGTGGCTCAATCTTCAAGCGGATCCGTCCCCCATTGACTTTACATTGAAAGTCTGGACGGATCCGTACTAGGCTATTTTCACACTTAGCTGTTCTATTCTAAAAATAATGCAGACGGATCCGTACTGAACGGAGCCTCCGTCTGCATTATTATGGGCGGATCCGTTCAGAACGGATCCGCCCGAACGCTAGTGTGAAAGTTGCCTTAGAGTGTCAGAGTGTCATCAGCAGGTTGCAACAGATATACTGGAAGTCACAAAAAGGCATAGCAGTGGACATCTTTGGCCACATGCCACACCGAGACCACTTGATTGTGAACAAGCCCTGTGGAATCGGATGATGAATGCCACACTGTTATGGACTATTGATACAAAATGGATACTTGCTTGTTGAGCTAAGATGGCGGCCAGGCATTCAGCCTACACCTATAAACTAGAATCTTACTTTGTGTTTTTATCATGTGTTTCTTTGTGGTTTCCGTTCAGCTCAAGCAAGCAGGTACAAAGAAAGAAGTAGTAACGGTTTCACCCAGGAGCAAGGGGGAAGGGGGGAGGAATTTCCTCTGGCCGTCAAGGTTACAGAAAAGTAGAGCGTTCATAGCCAATAGAAAATATATACTTTATCTTTCACCCCCCTCCCACTCTCTCCTCTCGTGAAAACTATGTATTGTCTGTTGTTTTCAGAGATAAACCAGAGATACTGATTATGTAGTGAGTTGTCTGTCTGATCTCTCCGTGCACGTATCTTAATTTGGAGCAGTACATCAACCGAACTGGCAGCTTTGCCAGAACCAGAACAACACAACTCCAGGCAAGAGGCACCCAAGTGTGACGCGAGACCATTCGAAGCAGGTTACATCAGCATGGTCTGCATGCTAGACAACTTGAAAGGGTACCTGACCACACCACCAGACACAGACGTTAGGGAGCATCTATGCTGGACAAGGGACCAGTGGACCTCAGCACCGTTCACTGGATGAAAATAGATTCACGCTGAGCAGAAATGAAAAAAATAATTTGGTTCACTAGAGCTTACCACTAGCAACCCATCAATCTTTAAGCTATGGCTTTCAGGGCAGGGAACAGAGTTTCTCGCAGTAGTATACCGAGGATACACAGAGATGCTACTTCTGTCTGTGGGAAACTGAGCGCGGAGAGCGTGACAACTGCTGATATCTACCCCAAAATTTCTCAAGGGTACTAATCTCATATTCCCTCCAAAGTTTGTAAATAGAGAAACATAGAATATTTCCATAGCCAAAACTACATCCAGACTATCATAGCGCCGGAGCTTTGAAGCTTTCCATACCTGGTTAGCCAGGCGATGCACTGGCAGTGCTTGTCTGGAAAACAAATGAATGCCCTCTAATATTGGTCATAAACTCAATACTGATACTTGGAGATATTTTCCCAGGCAATATTCAGAGTTGGGTAAAGTTGTGCGTTTTCACTGAAGAGGAAAGAAACCTTAACTAGTCAGACACAAAATAAAAATCAGGCAGTGCTGCTCCACCATAGCTCTTGGGACGCTTTGAGGTGGTAAGGGAAAGTTTACATCTAGCTGATCCCTATACAAAATTAATCCAAATACCAAGGCATTTAAAAAAAAGTGTTCTACATAGGATTATTATAGTAAACCGTAGGTCAGGAAGTCTCCCTAAACTGACTTAGCTCAGTAAATATGCAGGCCAGAGACATGTCCAAATCTGTCTATCACAGGTCTATCACATGCAGCAAAGAAACATTATCCAAAACATATTGAGTCATCAGTGCAGTCCTACACTGTACGATTCTGCGCAGGGCAAGGGAAAGCATTGGAGCATGAAATGCTCTGATGCTCCACTCAAAGGGGCTGCCTGAGTGAAAAAGGGGACATGTCTGGGTTCAGCTCTGAACCCAGACAACCCTTTTAAAGGGTAACACTGGCCCATAGTAGCCCCTTACATCACGCAGTCACCACTCACGCTGGAGATGGGCACGCCAGCCGAGCAGGGTACGCCATTGAATACTGCAAGTTAAAAGGATTCTGTCACCTGGATTTTAGTGACAGATTTTAACATAATCACATTAGTCTGCTCGTTTTGTAATAAAATATACTAGTATTACTACCCTAAGTGTTGTCCTTTGTCTAGAAAATCACTTTTATTAATATGGTAATTACCTGAGTAAGGTGCCCAGGGGGCTGTCCCTCCAGCCGTTGGTGCCCAGCCCCGCTGCTAATTTATTCACTACTCCTTGCCGGCTGGCGCATGTGCAGTGCGTCCTCTGAGGCCGATTCCAGGCGCTGACATGTGTATCCACGGAATGCGTTCGCTGAGCCATAAGATCGCGCATGCGCCGTGGATACACGTCATCGCCTGGAATCGGCCTCACAGGACGAACTGTACATGCGCCAGCCGGCAATGAGGAGTGAATAAATTAGCAGTGGGGTGGTGGTGGGCTCCAGGAGAAGGGGCGTGGCTGGGCGAAAAAAGGAAGGAGGGACAACCCCTTGGGCACCTTACTCAGATAATTACCATAGTAATAAAAAGCAACAACACTTAGGGTAGTAATACTAGTAAATTTTAATACAAAACGAGCAGACTGATGTGATGATGTTAAAAGCTCTGTCACTAAAATCCAGGTGACAGAATCCCTTTAAGCTCTCGCAGTTGCCTTTTCACTAACACAGAAGCTGCACGCTTCTTTTGTAGCTCCGTCCAAAAGTCCAGAAAAAGTGAAACATTCACTAAGGAAAGAGCTTGATTATTCATGGCTAAGTGAAGGAGTATATCTCCGTCCTTCAAACTCAAAAAACGAGCCAGCAAAAGGTCTGGGTGGGGTGCATGGTTTAAAACCACACTTCCAGAAAGCCCCCAAACCTTCGGCCCTCTCCAGCATACTCAGGATTCTCACACTGTTTCTGCACAGAGCTTCAAATTATCAAATTTTTGCTGCTACAGATCCACAGATTCCTCCGTGCCTTGAACTCTTGCTGGGATAGGGCGAGTGAACTCCTCCAGAGCAGATATGCAGACCTCCGCTACGCGGAACCTGTCTGAGCTGCTGCACATCATGGCACAGAAGGTCTAGATCCACCCTCACTTCTTTGATCTTGTTGGACTGGCATAATGTAATGGCTGTTAGTTGTTCATAGGCCTTTTTCAAAGTGAACTCAGGTTCGCCTCAGCTTCTGCTGCTCCCGGCGTGGCTCAGTGTTGACCATGTGTAGCGGAGGAACGCAGTGTAAGGCCTCTTTCACACTTCAGTATGTCGATTTCAGCGTTTTGTGGGCCGTTTTTCACGGATCCGTTGTTCCGTTTTTTTTTTTTTTTGCTTCCGTTGTGTTTCCGTTCCGTTTGGCATATACAGTAATTACATAGAAAAAATTGGGCTGGGCATAACATTTTCAATAGATGGTTCAGAAAAAAAACGGAACGGAAACGGAAGACATACGGATGCATTTCCGTATGTGTTTTTTTTTTGCGGACCCATTGACTTGAATGGAGCCCGTGATTTGCAGGCAGTAATAGGACATGTTCTATCTTTGAATGGAAAAACGGAAATACGGAATGCATACGGAACACATTCCGTTTTTTTGCGGAACCATTGAATTGAATGGTTCCGTATTCGGACTGCAAAAAAAAAACCAAAAAACTGTAGTGTGAAAGAGGCCTAAGGGAGGACGCACCATGTTGGGAGCACTGCCTTTGCGAACTCTTTCAGCTTTTCAGCTGCAGCTTGTGCTTTACTAGGACTCATGGCAAGACCCCGTGGTTTCCCATTCTTATGTGCTGTGCACGCTATATTTGCGCAGGATAAGGTTAAGGAAGCTGAATAAAACAGGTGAAAGTCAAAGCTGCGATCAAACACGTCTCGCCATGTTGGTAGCTGGTCACAACCCCAAAATAGCCTAAACGTTGACTCTAAGGACTCTTGGAACTAGTCCCATTGATCTAAAACCTGGAGCTGGAGCACTCTAGAATGGTACTGGGCCCATTTTACTGCCGAAACACATGACGTCATAAGACCTAGGAGTTACAACTCTACATTCTCACTGGCCCACACGCACCTGATCTTTGTGGCAGGGAGACAGAGTCCAATATCACCCCTAAGAACTGGCACCTCTGGCTCAGTAAAAGGCTGTACTTCTCCAGATTTACCTCCCAGCCTAAGGGTCAACATCATAATCATCTTCTCCTATGTGATCTAGCAATAACTTTGCTGCCTTGGCGATCAATGGAAAATCATCGAGGTATGGGATTAGCACTCTCTCCTCGATATGAGCCATGATTTTTGCCACAATGTTGGTGAAGACTGGCAGGCCCGAGACAGCATAAGAAATTGATTCCATTCAAAACCTTTTGTACGCAAAATGTTGATTTAGCCTTTCCAGATTAATTATTTGAAAGGAGTCATTCTATTTTTTCACAAGAAACAATGTCGAATAGACATCTCTCTTTCTCCAGTAGAGAGGACACTTCTTGTTTTACTGGATTTAAGCAAAAGTGTGCGATTGAATTTCAATCTTACACCCTTCCCGATTATGGATCTTACTCAGTGTCTGTTTGAGACATCTTGACACGGTTTGTTTCAAAAAGGCCTGAAAGCTGTCCTCCCAACAAGGGCCTGGCATCATTGCTGGGCATGTTTTTTTTTTTTGTTTTTGTTTTTTTTGAGAGTCCTAGGAAAGAGAAAGAAAAAAAAAAATAAACCCCTTACTGCCCTTTGAACTCCAATTCTACTGCCTTATTCACAGTTAGGCCTCGTTCACATTTCCGTGTCAGTGTCCTGTGTGAGAAAAAAAAGCTTAAGTGTTTCATCGTTAAAGCTGTCCATGTGTCATCCTTAATTCACTGATGTTGCTAAGCTGAAAATAGATTTCCAAAGAATCTCCTAATAGCCTTCAGTGAAAAACTGACACAAAACAGACAACACATGTGTGTGTCAGTGATTTTCATGGACCCATAGACTTCAATGGGCATGCTTGGTCCGCATCATGAATCAAAGTAGTGCATGGCCCCATTATTTTTTTACTGACCAACGGACAGCACACGTCCGTGTGAAGAACGGAAATGTGAACGATGCCTTAGTGTTCGGTCAGTGATTTCCATCAATGATTTTGAGCCAACACTAGTTTCGGCTCTAAACAATGAACAGATGCAGATCTTTCCCTTATACCTTATGTCTGTGGAGGCTCCAATCCTGGTTTTGGCAGCTCAAAATCACTGACCACTGACATGTGAATAAAAGTTATATTTATTTTTCCCTTTATGTTCTCTCTTCTGTCCTAAGGGCAGAGAGGACTACGGGAAGGAAAATTACTAGCAATAGAAAACCCCTTATTTCTGTCTGATGCCTTTTCTTGCTCAAAAAGAATTTCACTCTGGCAAAGAATGGGGCAAAAAAAACACACACACACACACACAAACAAACACTTCACTATTGAAGCTACATCTCCCTCCATCCCCTGGGCCAAAGGGCTCTCTCTATATGCAGAATTGGAAAGACTGCATACCTGGCTGAAAACCGTATAGCATCTGCAGAGGCTTCAGCTAAGAAATTTACTGCATTAAAAGGGGTCATCCCATAACTAATGTAAAAAAAAAAAAAAAAAAAAAAAAAATTAAAATCAAAACCTCATAGTACATGACCGCCCTGTACCTCAACATGGGTCCAGATGTCTCCCAATTTATTGCTCTGCTAGATTTATATCAAACGGACAGTTCAAGGGGTGTGTCTTTTCTGCTGCAGCCAAGGGGACGTTTCTCAGATCTCCCCATCACTGCTCAGGAGGCAGTTGAAGGAACAAACTGAGCATGTCCTTCTCAGTGAGCAGGACAAAGACATAAGGAAAAAATAAATAAATAAAAATTTTAAATACATACATAAATACACACACACACACACACACACACACACACACACACACACAGGTGGTGCTATACAGATACATTTTATTGAATTACTCAGTGGCTATACAAAATATTTAATTATATGCAATTACAAAATTATTCAGATCCAGGTGCTGGTTTGAAAATTGTAGCCTTTAAAGGGTTTCTACCACCTAATTTTGACCAAATTAGCTTTCAGACATTAGCGATCTGCTAGTGTCTGATCTCCATAACCATGCAATTCTCAGACCTTTGTGTGGAGCCGTTTCATTTAAAAAAAAACGTACTTTTATTCCTATGCAAATGAACCTCTAAATGCTATGGAGGAGTCTTTTCAGCACCTAGAGGCTCAGTCTACTCACACTGTATGCCGTCCCGCTCGTCCGTCAAGCCCGCCCATCTTGTCTTGAATGCCTGCCTCCATATCAGCCATCGGATGAATTCTCGCGCCTGCACCGCTCACTTCTGTCTTCGCCCAGGCGCAGTGAGTGAATGATGCACTCCTGGTGACTGATTCCTCACTGCGTCTGCGCCGACTAAGTCACAGTGAGGAAGCCGGCATCAGGAGAGCGGCCTTCACTCACTGCGCCTGTGCCGAAGACAGAAGTGAGCGGTGCAGGCGCAAGAATTCGTCCGATGGCTGATATGGAGGCAGGCATTCAAGGCAAGATGGGCGGGCTTGACGGACGAGCGGGACGGCATACAGTGTGAGTAGACCGAGCCTCTAGGTGCTGAAAAACGCCTCCATAGCACCTAGAGGCTCATTTGCATAGGAATAAAAGTTTTTTTTTTATGAAACGGCTCCACACAAAGTATTAGAAAACACTGTGACCATAGGATACAAGATGTATTTATTAGGATAGGACCTGCTGCGTCCAATAAATGAAAATCAATCACACATAACATATGCTAAAATACAATAAAAAAATAAAAAAATCTAAAAAAAATTGGTACCAATGAAAAATACCCTGATGGTGGGGTGGAAACCTTATTGGCACATCCTGACCAGATATTGCTTAAAGGCACATTCAAACCCCATATGATAGGGGCACTATTGGTATTTGTTGTGCCACAATCCACAGTTCAAATGGTCCCAAAGTGTCCCAAGAATATCTGTAATGAGTCACTCCAAGTGCTAGTTTATTTGTTAGTGCATATAGATAATATCATTGGTATATAGTTCCAGCACTGTAGCAAAGTAAATCTCTCCAACGGTTATCCTCTTGCAGCTATTGAAATAACCGCCCAGAACGGCAAGTTTTGAATCGCTACTATTCAAGTTAGTAATTCAGGTTCCTACCCGAGTCCCGACACTGCGTCCCGCTGTTGTGTCTCAGTCATTCCGCGAGGTGCGTGCGGTGTCGATCGCTTCGGCATCTCGCTTCGCACGTCTCAACCGAATGACGTCACAATCGCGGGACTGGATAGACAGGACTGATGCCTTAGCAGTAGCGTCCGTTGCTATATGTTGGAGCGGTAGTTAGAGCAGAGGATTTTCCCATCGCATGGCCATGCAATTCTTTAATAGAGGCTCCGTAGGTTGAGTGGGCGCTTCTTCCTACCACCAGACGCGTTTCGGGGTGTCTGCACCCCTTCCTCAGTGGCCAATAAGGTTTCCACCCCACCATCAGGGTATTTTTCATTGGTACCAATTTTTTATTGAATTTTTTTTATTGTATTTTAGCATATGTTATGTGCGATTGATTTTCATTTATTGGACGCAGCAGGTCCTATCCTAATAAATACATCTTGTATCCTATGGTCCAAGTGTTGTGAGTGCTCACTCCCCTCTTTTTCTAATATTTATACCATTTTGGGGCGGGCGCCCGATTTGTGAGCTAGTAGCACCAGTCATAGCCACTAGGTGAGAGCCAACCACGAATTCAATTTCAATTTCGGCTCCACACAAAGGTCTGAGAATTGCATGGTTATGGAGATCAGACACTAGCAGATCGCTAGTGTCTGAAAGCTAATTCGGTCAAAATGAGGTCGTAGAAACCCTTTAAGGAGATGAATACCCTTTGCTGTGGGATTCCAATTGTGACAGCCAGACCTTAAGTGATATAGTCACAGAGGAAGCTGGCTTACATACCACAGCAGAAGCCTCCCTATTTTTTCTAAGATAGATTTCTGCTCTCTTGTCCATCCGGTCTTTAAAGGGAACCAGTCACCGGGATTTGGTGTATAGAGCCGAGGACATGGGCTGCTAGATGGCCGCTGGCACATCCGCAATACCCAGTCCCCATAGCTCTCTGTGCTTTTATTGTGTAAAAAAATAAATAAATAACGATTTGATACATATGCAAATTAACCTGAGACGAGTCCTGTCCCTGACTCATCTCCGGGACAGGACTCATCTCAGGTTAATTTGCATATGTATCAAAAATCGTTATTTTTTTTTACACAATAAAAGCACACAGAGCAATGGGGACTGTATTGCTGATGTGCTAGCGGGCATCTAGCTACCCATGTCCTCAGCTCTATACACAAAATCCCAGTGACAGGTTCCCTTTAAGAGAACCCATATCTTCATCGGGAAGAACTTTCTTAGCAATCGGCACACCAATCTTAGGAGTCCTATCCCAATTAGCAGACACCTCCACCTCATAAGGGATATTTCCTTTTAACCGCAGAAGAGGAGAAAACTTCCCTCCTTTTAAGGCCTCTTTCACATGGGCGAGATTTCCACGCGGGTGAAATGCGTGACGTAAACGCATTACACCCACACTGAATCCGGACTCATTCATTTATATGGGGCTGTGCACATGAGCAGTGATTTTCACACATCACTTGTGCGTTGCGTGAAAAATCGCAGCATGCTCTATTTAGTGAGTTTTTCACGCAACGCAGGCCCCATAGAACTGAATGGGGCTGCGTGAAAATCGCAAGCAAGTGCGTATGCGGTGCGATTTTCATGCATGGTCTCCTAGCAACCGTGCGTGGAAAAAAAATAATCACCACAGGTCCTTTTCCTCACAGATCAGCAAAGACAGAAGAGAAGCCCAGGCTACACGAACAAGTGGATGAGGAGAGAGTTAAATTATTTCTTTTTAACCCCGCCAGATCTATTTTACTAAGCATTCTGTATTAAGAATGCTATTATTTCCCCTTATAACCATGTTATAAGGGGAAAGAATTACATCTACACAACCCAGAACATACTGCACCCGCGCGATAAAAACCGAATGGAACGCAACCGCAGTCAAAACTGACTAAAATTGCGTACCTACTCGCCCGAGTTTGCCGCAATGCACCCAGGATGCATCCTGAGCCAAAACATGACGCCCGTGTGAAAGAGGCCTTAAGCGATTATGGCGCCAGTTTCCTTTCCTGAGGAGGAGGCGGTCTCTCCATGGGTGCTGTCATAGGGCGAAGGGGAAAGCTGGGTAACAATCTCTGCAGAGCTGTCTATACTGAGCACCTACACCAGAGCTTGGAGGGGGAATGGGGAGACATAAAATCGCTCCAGATAACCACTGAAAACAATAGAGTACAGTATATGACCAAAAGTACACTGTCCAATGAGAACTGCAAAAAGAATAACCAGAGAACCTAACCACCAAGTGGATAATGACAACTGATAAGCAATGCACCTATCAAGCTAGCTGCAGCATACCTTCCAATAATTCTACCTATAGTAACAGTGGGAATAGTTAGCAGTATTGTAAGGAGTCCTCTGGTTACTACAGACAGTAAATGAGGTTTTTCTAATAGGAAGGTATGCTCCTTAGTGATATTTTTATAGAGGCAGACGTTAAAGAAACAGCGATATCTTAATATGTGCACTTTTTTTAAACTTGAAACCCATTTTAATTTTTATAAAAACACAAAATTTTTACTTTATTTTAATCCCACTATGCGATTTCAACTTTTGAGGGCCTGATCCCTATTTCAATGCAATACATTACATGCTGACTTTTATACTGACAGTTGCCTATGAGACCCAGTCTGGAGGTTGGATCTCATAGGTTTCCATATATGGCAGGCCTGGAGGCCTTTGTAATGTTTAAAGGGAACCCGTCACCAGTTTTGTGGTGTCCTAACTAAGGGCAACATAAATAAGTGACCTAGTCTCTTAGCAAAATGCTGGCTCACTTTCTTTAATTGACCCAGTCAATCTGCCAACATCTTGTATTGAAAAGCTCCAGCTGATAATGATGAGTCATGAATATTCATGAGCTCCTGACTCTTCCCGCCTACCTGCTGCCGATTGACAGTTATTTTCCATATGAATCAGCAGCAGGTGGCAGGGGAGTGGCTATTGCTGTTAATTAAATAAACACTGGACTCAAATCGGCTCATTAGCATGCGGCATGTGACATCTTTGTGTGTATATTATGAGATAACCATCTTTCACACCAGTAAGTGAATACATCTAAGGCACTTTTTAGTAGTTAATGATTGTATATAATTAGTTAGATTATAATCAAATATCCACACGACAGGTTCCCTTTAAAGGTTGGAATGGCAACCATCAGCTCTCCATGACTGCATTGCAAGGAGCCAATGGAGCCAGTGAGGGAGCTATGCTCTGCTGAGTCTTACATACATGGCACATGTTGCAAAAAGTTAAAAAATAAAATAAAAGTTACGCTGACTGTGTAGACAAAAAGTATGCAGTCTAGATTTGGGTGCACCCTCAGAGAAAAGTGCAGACAAAGGAGATTATGGTTGTTTCATTCCCCCCCCCCCTTCAGGTTTTTTTTTGGGGGGGGGGGGTCTCCCTAAGGCCCCTTTACATGGGCCGATGACAACCAATTAATCGGAAAGAAAAGTGTCTAGGAACATTTATTCCTGATAACTGACCTATGTAAAGGTGCTGCTGTCCACTGGGTGAAAGCATCGCTGATATATTGCCTGCAGAGTCGGCCATTGTAAATGAGCCTTTAGCCATGGTCAGGTTCATAAGAAATAAGTACATGTATTTTACAAACCACTGAAAATATTAGTACAACTTAGTTAAAGGGGTTCTGCACTTTCATTTAACTGATGATCTATCCTCTGGATAGATCAGCACATGACCGGCGGGGGTCCGACACCCGGGACCCCTGCCGATCAGCTGTTTGAGAAGGCAGCAGCGTCCAGCAGCAGCGTCCAGCAGCGCCGCGGCCTTCTCACCGCTTACCAATGGCCCAGTGACGTCACGACTAGTATCAACTAGCGTGGGCGTGGCTAAGCTCTGTTCACTTGAATGGAGCTTAGCCGCGCCCACGCTAGCTGATACTATGAAAGTGCAGAACCCCTTTAAACATTCAAAATAAAGAAAAATTTCCCCCAGATATACAAAAATCAAAAATGTTACCTGCTGGAAACGGGTGAGGGTGCCATTGGAAAGCGGTGTTGTGGCCTCCTGAGGAGTCACCCACACCCGGTCCAGCTGTGCAGTGACGTGTCTCCTTTCTTCTTCCAGAGCACGAGACAAGAGCTCAAACTGTGCCTCCTGCGCCCTCACTGAGGCCAAGATACTGGCCGGGCTCTCGGACTCGGGCTCATCCATAAAGATTACAATGAGACCCTAAACTAAAAAGAGGAGAACAGGCAGAAATAGGAGGGTAGAAAGAGGGAATGAGGGCAGAGAGGGGGGGAGAAACCATTAAAACCAGTAAGAGACAGTCCCACAAACCAAAGAAAATTCCACTCTTGGCTGAGTGCAGTCAATACTAAAGGCAGATAATCCGCTTTATATGTTGCCCTATGTTATAGCTGCTGGTTCATACTATATATATATATATATATACACACACACACACACACACACACACACACACACACACAGTTTTGTTACTAGGAGTCCTGATAGAATACACCAGATACACAGATGAGCTCATGAGCACCATGCTCCCCATGCCACCCAATGTGCAGCGATTCAAAGGCTGATGTGTATATGTGCATACAAAGACCGCAGCCTGTCAACCACCACCAGGAGGGGCAAAGACCATGCTTAAGTATACACTGAATTCATAAACTACTATAAAGGGCCAGTCCACAAAGTTTTTGGGCTCCGATTTTGAGAGTTTCTGCCTCAAAATCCACTCCAAAAATGCCTCAAAAACAGCCTCCCACTCATTTAAATGGGAAGCAGCGTAAATCTCCCAGGGGAAAAAAATAAAAATCAGCTCCACGTAAGTACTTCCTTTTTTTGGCACAAATCTGCGTGAAAAACTTCAAAATGAAAATGTAGCTTTGTATTGAACACCCATTGTTAAAAAAAAAAAAAAAAGGGAAAAAAAAAAAAAATATGGTTCTGCGTTGATTTTTCAAATTATATTTTACAAAATTAGTAGGGCAAACTGTCCCCAAGTGTCTGATGTATTCTTCTCAGAGCTCCTAGATGCCAGATGGCAAATATTTTTTGGACTATTATAGCATGACCATATTCTGTGTTTATTATGTATTATCCATTCAACTGCAAATTCTGCTGGTTTCTTAAGAGCAGATGAATTACAGTTATAGCTAGGCTTTAAAGAGGACCTTTCATTATTTTTTTTGTTTAATAAAAGTACCTTAAGGCTACTTTCACATTAGTTTTTTCTTCAGATCCGCCATGGATCTGCAAAAACGCTTCGTTACCATAATACAACCGCATGAATCAGTCATGAATGGATCCGGTTGTACGGATCCGTCATGAACACCATTGAAAGTCACGGATCCATTTTCTATTGGTTTGTGTGCCAGGACGGATCCATCTTGCTCCGCACCACATCGCGGACAGAAAACCACTGCTTGCAGCGTTATTCTGTCCGTGATGGGAGTGCAACCAAACGGAATGGAATGCATTATGTTTCGTTTTGTCCCCCATGACAATAAATGGGTACAAAACTGAAGCGTTTTTTTTCCCGCTATCGAGATCCTTGGACAGATCTCAATAGCGGAATTGTAAACTCTAATGTGAAAGTAGCCTTACTTGCAGGGTATGCTCCGCTCATGCTGTTTTTTTTTTTTTATTTCTTTTCCCCCCTGCAGTTTTCATGCCCAGTATGTTAATACTTATCATAGTTTTAGGGAGGCGGAGATGCTAGGGTTTCTCAGTGGGAGGAGTCTTCTTCCTGGCGTGGTCCAGTCGCAGCGGACTGCATGAAACCCAGGGCGAAAAAAAACGCAATTAGACTTACCGGTAATTCTGTTTCCTTGAATCCACCATGACGGCCCACATTGAGATTGACCCTTGACCTCTGTAGGGGCAGGAACACAGAGTTTAAGAACCCCCCACCCCTCCACCTCCTCAGTGCTTTACAATTACCCGAAAGGTGGAACAAAAAGTAAAAGGATATTGAATCATACCCTTAAACTCCTATTTATCTTAAAGTATGAAAATTATATAAATTTTATTTTAATTTATATATTTTTTTTAGTTGCAAACACGTGTTTTTTTAGTTTTTTTGGGGGGGGAGGGGAACAGTATGGGCCGTCATGGTGGATTCAAGGAAACGGAATTACCGGTAAGTCTAATTGTGTTTTTTCCCCATTTCATCCACCATGACGGCCCACATTGAGATATATCAGATAACTAAGTGGGTGGGGATATCGCCTGTAAAACCCTCCGGCCGAAAAGAGCTTCATTCGAGTCCGGAAGATTAAGACGATAATGTCTTACAAAGGGATTAGCGCTTGACCAGGTTGCGGCTTTACAGATCTGGTCCAGCGAGACTCCTCCTTTCTCAGCCCAAGAGGAGGCAGTGGCCCTAGTAGAGTGGGCCTTAACATTACCAGGACTGGGCTTGTTCTGGATCCTGTAACAGCATTCAATGGTGGATCTGATCTATCTGGCTATGGAAGACCTAGCTAACTTCTTTCCCTTATTTCTTCCTGAAAACTGAATAAGGAGATTGTCATCAACCCTAAAAGCTTTGGTAGAATCCAGGTAATGGATAACTGTATCCCTAACATCTAAGAAATGTAACTTATCACAAGACCCTGTATACTCGGATTTAGGGATAGAGGGTAGGAAGATCTCCTGTTCTCGATGAAAAGAAGAGAGACTACTTTAGGGAGAAAACCTGGATCGAGAGTTAGACGGATGTGCTCTTTGCTGATCTGGAGGTAGGGCTCTCTACAAGAAAGGGCCTGGATCTCTCCAATACGTCTGGCTGAGGCGATTGCAACCAGAAAGGCAGTCTTCAGGGAAAGGTGCTTTAAAGAGATTTCCGACAACGGTACAAAGGGAGGTTTTGTTAGGCCTTCTAGGACGATGTTAAGATCCCAAGTAGGAGCTCTGGATCTCAGAGAGGGTCTCAATCTTGAAACCGCTCTAAAGAACCTCCTGATCCATCTGCGATTGGCTAGGCTGCAGTCGTAGAAAGAGCAGAGAGCAGAAATTTGGACCTTCAGAGTACTAGGTCTTAGGCCTAGTTCCAAGGCGCACTGTAGAAAGTCTAAAATCCTATTGATGGGAGGAGAGGAGGTGTCTGGGCGCTTAACTCCTAACCAAGAACAGTATTTCTTCCAGATCTTTAGGTAGATGGAGGAAGTCGCCTTTTTTCCTACTAGCCCTTAGGGCAAGTATCACCTTTTCCGAAAGACCCCTGCTTCTCAACGTCTCGCTTTCAGGATCCAGGCTGACAGCTTGAATATCCCTGGGTCTGGATGAAGAAGAGAGTCCTGGACTAGACTGTCCCTCTGGAAAGGAATCTCCCATGGATCTTCCAGCGATAGCCGTTTTAGAGTGGAGAACCAACTCCTCTTTGGCCATAGAGGAGCTATTAGGATAAGAGTAGTTGGTTCCCCTAGGAGTTTCTGGATAACCCGGGGTAATAGAGGTATTGGGGGAAAGGCGTAGGCTAGTTTCCAATTCCAATGTATTGACAGGGCATCGATTGCCCAAGGTCTGTCCTCTAGGTTTAGGGAGCAAAAGCATTCTACCTGCATATTTCTCCAGGAGGCGAATAAGTTTACCTCCAGACGGCCCAATCTTTCTGAGGTCTTCTGGAAGATATTCTTGTTCAAAGACCATTCTCCTGGATCTATTGTCTCTCTGCTCAGGAAGTCTGCTACCGCGTTTTCGCAGCCCCTTAGGTGGATGGCGGAGAGAGATAAAACGTTCTCTTCTGCCCAGGAGAAGATTCTTCTTGCTATCGCACCCAGAGGCTGTGACCTTGTCCCTCCTTGGTGTCGCAGATAAGCCACCGTTGTGGTATTGTCGGACATTATTCTTAGGTGACGCCCTTTTAAAAGAATCTCTCCTTTTAATAACGCCTCCAGGACTGCGTACAGCTCTCTGTAGTTGGAGGATCTGACTCTTATCTCGGCTGGCGAGGCTTGCGTCCGTGATTACCTGAACGGCCGGATGGTTCTACCACTGTAGGCCTCCGAGCAGTCGTCTTTACTTTCCACCATTCTAAATCTGTTTTTATGGCCTGTGGAATCCGGGAAGTCCTGTCTAAACTTACTTGCTTTCCGTCCCAAATACTTAAGATCCAACTCTGGATCACCCTTGTGTGGCTTTGGCACCATGCAACCGAGGGAATGCAGGCGGTTAGGCTTCCCAGGAGACTCATGGCCTTTCGGATGGAGCAACTGCGAGCCCTCTGAAATGTTCAGATTTTTTCTGTCAGCACAGTAGCCTTGTCCTGAGGGAGGAAAGTTTTCGACAGGGATGAGTCCAGTTCCACACCCAGGAACCTTATTCTCCTGGATGGAATTAGGGTGGATTTGTTTAGATTTATGACCCAGCCGAGATTTTTGAAGAATTTCGAGAATCTTTGGGTTGCCAGAAGGTTTTCGGATTCCGTCTTGCCCAGAATTAAGAAGTCATCGAGATATGGGATGATTGTAATTCCTTCCTGACGAAGGTAGGCCACCATCTCTACTACGACTTTTGTGAAGACCCTGGGAGCCGAGGAGATACCGAAAGGGAGGGCAACATATTGAAAGTGATGGATTGACCTGTTCGGTCTCCTTAGAGCGAATCTTAGATATTTCTGGGAGTGATGAATAGGGACATGGCAGTAAGCGTCCTTTAGATCGATTGATAACATGAAAGCCCCTTTCTGGATCAGAGGGATTGTGGATGGGATGGTTTCCATCCTGAACCTCCTGTATAGAATAGACCTGTTTCGGGGTTTTAGGTTTATTATAGTGCGAAAGGATTGGTCTGTTTTTTTTTTGTTTTTGTTTTTTTTTACTAAAAAGAGGCTGGATTAAAACCCTCTCCTTTCCTCTGGGATAGGGACCTTTTGAATTACCCCTAGATCTAAGAGGTCCTGGACGCCCTGCCAATTTTCAGAAGTTCTGATTTGCGCTGGGGTGAGATGCAGAATCTTCTTGGGGGGACTGATGTGAATTCTATCTTGTAGCCCTGAGAGATTACGTTTAGAACCCAGGGATTTGAGGTTTCCAGGAAGATAGAAAACCCATCAGTCGCCCCCCTACTCTGGCGTCATTGCTGTTTATTTTGTCTATTGTGGGGATTGAGGATGAAGCCTCTTCCTCTCCCCCCCTTTTGGATAGCTCCATCGGCCGGTTTTCCCTTTCCCCCTGTAGGATCTCTGCTGAGGCTGGAATTGACGAAAGGGCTTCTTTTTTGATTCTTTGTCCTCTGGGAAACCCTTCTTATCTGCAGCTCCCTCTAGGATCTTATCCAGAGTGGGACCGAAGACAAATTCCCCCGAAAAGGCGATAGAACAAAAGTTTAGCCTTGGAAGCCTTGTCCCCAGACCAGGCCTTCATCCATAATGCCCGCCGGGCTGCATTAGAAAGAGCAGCATCTTTGGCCGAGAAATGAATGGACTCTGCTGAAGCATCGGCCAAAAATGCTGTGGCGGAGCGGAGAAGAGGGAGAGAATCCCTGATCTCCTCTCTTGGAGTCTTATTTTTTAGATGTTCGTCCAGCTCTCCTAGCCATATATACATAGCCCTGGCAACGGAGGTAGCAGCAATATTAGTTTTTACCCCGAACATAGATTTCCAGGATTTTTTTAGGCGCCCATCCTCCTTTCTATCCATAGGATCGCCCAACTGTGAGGAGTCCTCAAAGGGTAGGGCGGTCTTCTTTACTACCTTGACCACCTGTAAATCGACTTTAGGGGTCTGATTATATAGTTTGCTTTCAGCCGGGTCAAAGCAGAGTCTGTTTCTGAATTCTTTGGGAACGCCAAATCTTTTCTCTGGGTCTGACCACTCCTCCATTATCATCTCTCTTATATTCTCATTGATGGGAAAAACTATAGAAGATTTAGATCTAAGACCCCCAAACATTTCATCCTGTACCGTACGGGGCTTAGGGGTATCCTCGATTCCCATTGTGGATCTGACTGCTCTTAGCAGCTCCTCCATTTCGTCAGCGGAGAAAAAATATATTTTTTATCTTCATCCAAAATTTCCCCGTCAGACACGGGTTCCTCATTAGGAAATTGTCTGGATGAGGTGGAGGCCACTTCAACGTCTTCGCCATCAGAAGAGGAGATAGCGGACAGTTTGCGTTTCTTAGAGGGGTTGGGGTTACTAGCAGGGGCAGACAAGGTGGCTAAAGAAGACTTAATCTCGTCCGCAATAAAGGACTTCATCTCAGAGAGTATATCTGGTTGTTCTTCCTTCCATATTTCCGTCGTGCAATATTTGCACAGCCTTTTTTTGTAGTTCTCAGGGAGACGCTTGGAACAAGCGCAGCATTTTAAGAGCTTCGTTTTTGTATTTGACTCCTTGCTGCCCTGGAGTGAGGAAGCAACCAGATATGCCACAACTAGTATTTCAAGACAAGAATCTGAAATATACACCCCCCAGAAGGGGACTCGCGGTACTGGCAGCAGTAGGATCAGGGCCTTCCTGGCGGGGAGCGGGTGTCTCAGACATCGCGGTGTAGCAGGCGAAGGGTCGGAAAGAACCGCGGTCTTTTTTTTTAAAAAAATCCCGGCGTCTGACGTCATCTAGCTGCGCCCTGGTGACGGCGTGAGCCGGCGCCGCACCAGCCTATTAGAGGATACATGCGTCGCCCGGCCCGCCTCCTGAAGCGATCCATGCGCCGCACCTGCTCCCCATGCCGGTCACAAGCGCTCGGCCCGCCTCCAGAAGGAAGGGACGCCGAGCGCAGCGCACGAGATGACCAGTGAAGCCAGCACCCCCGACTGCTTCCCCAAGAAGGGAAGGAAGTTCAAGAGGTATGGGAGGACCGCAGGCCTCGGCATAGGCCAAGACGAGGGTCCTTGATGCTCCAAGCTGGCCAGCCTTAGCCCATGCCACGGGAGGCCAGCTGGAGAAACCTGTAACGAAAATAAAGTTGTTATCCTCCTTAAAGGAGGATCTTCTCCACGTGTTGGCCCCTGTAGGGGCAGGAAAGCACTGAGGAGGTGGAGGGGTGGGGGGGGGGGGGTTCTTAAACTCTGTGTTCCTGCCCCTACAGAGGTCAAGGGTCAATCTCAATGTGGGCCGTCATGGTGGATGAAATGGAAAAACAGCTTACCTTCTCCCTGGCTGTGATGTGCTCCGCGGCGTCTCCTCCTCCATGTACCGCTGCTCAGTATTAACATACTGGGCGCGTAAACTGCACGGGGTAGGGCACACAGAGGGCAAGCAGGGGTGGAACAAAGGTACTATACATACATACATACATACATACACACACCACATTTTTAGTAACAGAAGTTCAGGGCAGCACACTTTGTGGCAAGTGATTGGGTGCCAGCGATGTAAGATGTATAATGCAAAATTAATGAAGACACCGCAGCACATCCAATGGTTTAGAGTGGGGACCTTTATTCACCCATGCGACGATTTGGTCCACTTGCTGGGACTTTTCTTAAGCCTATATATAATTATTATTATTTTTTTTCCTCTTCTAGTGCCAACTATAGGCCAGGAATGAAAGTCAAGAAGTCCAAATAAGAAAAGAGCAGACATTTTTAAAGTTGGACAACAATTAAATGTAACCAGTTACCAATTTCATTCTGCCCTGATCAGAGCTAGCATGATACAGTGTCAGGCTCTTATTAGAGTACTAAGTTTCACTCTGGAAGGCTTTTGCATTTGAGCAGCACAGTGGATCAGTGGTTAGCACTGGCATCTTAGGTTTGAATCCTACCAAAGCCAATATCTGCATGGAGTTTGTATGTTCTCCTGGGTACTTTGCTTTACTTCCACACGCCAAAGACCTTTTGATAGGGAAGTTAGATTGTGAGCTGCACTTGGGACAGAAGCGATAGAAAATGTTGGCACTATACAAGTAAAATAAATAAACTTGAAATAATCCAAAACCCCTTTAAGTTCTTTAAAATTTTGGGGTCATCTAACAAGGGGGTTTGGTTTAGCGATAAAACAATGTAAGCAAAAATTGCCTCAGAATTTTGTGCCCCTTTAGCTTGCAGTGGATGCGCCAAGTTTATGGAGAGGCACAAGCCTCTAAACTTCGGTGTATCCACCGTCGGTCTAAGGCTCCTTTCACACGAGCATGACAGACTAAGTCTGGATGCGTTTAGTGAAACTCGCACTATTTTGCAAGCAAGTTCAGTCAGTTTTGTCTGTGATTGCATTCAGTTTTTTCCGCGCGGGTGCAATGCGTTTTGATGCGTTTTTCACGCGCGTGAAAAAAACTGAAGGTTTACAAACATCTCTTAGCAACCATCAGTGAAAAACGCATCGCACCCGCAGTTGCTTGCGGATGCAATGCGTTTTTCACTGAAGCCCCATTCACTTCTATGGGGCCAGGGCTGCGTGAAAAACGTAGAATATAGAACATGCTGCGATTTTCACGCAACGCAGAACTGATGCGTGAAAAACAACGATCATGTACACAGACCCATTGAAATGAATGGGTCAGGATTCAGTACGGGTGCTATGCGTTTACTTCATGCATTGCACCCGCGCGGAAAACTCGCTCGTGTGAAAGGGGCCTAAATCTACACCAGCATCCTTGCTGGTGTTAGATTTAGACCAATTTCTACAACTAAGGACACGTTCACACTCGCGGACGGATCCGTTCAGTACGGATCCGTTTGTATCATCTTTAACATAGCCAAGACTGATCCGTCTTGAACACCATTGAAAGTCAAATGGAGGACGGATCGGTTTTCTATTGTGCTAATGGAAACGGATCCATCCCCCATTGACTTACATTGTGTGCAAGGACGATCCGTTTGGCTCAGTTTCATCAGACGTGGAGACTGAACTGACGCAAACTGATGCATTCTGAGCGGATCCTTTTCTATTCAGAATGCAAACTGATTCGGTTTGGAACGCTTGTGAGCCCTGAACAGATCTCACAAACAGAAAACCAAAACGCGAGTGTGAAAGTAGACTTAAACAAGTGTAGAAAATAATAAATGAGATGGGCCTGCTGACCCATTTGTAAATGACCCCGTAAGTTTACAGTTAGATGCTGGCTATTCTTAAAACTAGACTCTCTCTAAAACGTTATAGCCTTTCAGAGTAAAGTGCTAATGAGGGAGCCCGACATTATTTCTGCTCTAACCAAAAGAGCGTGAAACAAACTGAAGACAGGTTCCTTTTAAATAGGAATAAGAGTAAGTATTAGGCGAGCACTCTAACATAAAGCACACATTTATGATGGGAAATAAAATATCATCAGGTATATAAAATCAATAATATCAATTGAATCACAATCACCACTGGGGGGCAACTACTGTGTGTTACTATAAGAGTCCGTAATGCAAATTCAGGATCTCCTTCACCAGATAATACTTGTGGTTCCTTGTGAGGCTTGATATTATATCCTCAGCATAATCGTCAATGTTCGACAAGCTGATCGCAGTCATTATTGCCTATATGGCCAAGGAGGTTGGTCCTAGGTTAACAGACAACAATCACAATAAACTGTATGATGTTACTTTTGAATATATTCAAATACAGTCCGAAAGTTCATATTATCGGTATTGACAGTATTTTGTTGAATTATAGCTGACGGTAATCTCAGCTATTCAGCCGCTTACCTCCTTCTTCCAAGGATTATTCAGGTGTCACCGCTGGTGTTTGTCGAGGGGCGAAAATCCGGCGTCTTGCATCACACTCCTAGATTGCTGTAGTTACAAACTCTCACAGGATCACGCTTCTGTGGCTTCCTTTTTCATCCGGAGACAACGTCTCTGTATGTCGATTACATGTCCAATCTTCCGAATTTTTGTAATAATGTCTGCATGGCCATGCGACTGGAATTATTTTGACAGGTGTGCAGAGTTTACCAAACGCGTTTCGGGATGTCGCTATCCCTTCCTCAGTGGTTGCGCTACACCTGTCTGGAAGAAGGAGGTAAGCGGCTGAATAGCCGAAATTACCGTCAGCTATAATGCGACAAAATACTGTCAATACCAATAATATGAACTTTCGGACTGTATTCGAATATTTTCAAAAGTAACATTATCATACACAGTTTATTGCGATTGTGGTCTGTTAACCTAGGACCAACCTCCTTGGCCATATAGGCAATAATAACTGCAATCACCTTGTCGAACATTGACGATTATGCTGAGGATATAACATCAAGCCTCACAAGTATTATCTGGTGAAAGAGATCCTGCATTTGCATTACGGACTCTTATAGTAACACGCAGTAGTTGCCCCCCAGTGGTGATTGTGATTCAATTTCAATTGATACATTTATTTTATTGATTTTATGTACTTGATTTTATTATACCTGATATTTTAGTTTCCCAGAATAAATGCGTGCTTTATGTTAGAGTGCTCGCCTAATACATACCCTTATTCCTATTTCACATTCTTGAGAGGTAGGAGTGTAGAAACCCTAGTTGCACCAATTTCCTGCCACTTTTTAGATGGAGACATATTAGTATATCTGGGCCTTGCATTGGGTGGTAGATTTTTCTTTTAACAAAAAAATAAATAAAAAATTGCCTATGAAAGAGAAAAGGAGATTTTTGTATAACTTACCAGTAAAAATCTCTCTCGCTCTTCATTGGGGGGACACAGGAACCGTGGGTATGGCTATGTCCTCTAGGAGGCGTTAACACTAGTAAAAGCTGTTAGCTCCTCCCCTGGCAGCCATAACCCCTCCAGCCTGGAGAGAGAGCTTCAGTTTGTGTACAAGCAGTAGGAGAAGCAAGCCAACTAAGAAAAAATATGGAAAACCAACCATGTCGAAAACCCAACGGGGTTCCAAGCAGAACAGCCACAACTGTGGTCGAACAACAATACTGGGTGGGTGCTGTGTCCCCCAATGAAGAGCAAGAAAGATATTTTACTGGCAAGTTATACAAAAATCACCTTTTCTCACACATATTCATTTGGGGACACAGGAACCGTGGGACATCCACAAGGAGGGAAAAACCACAGCCTCATGGAAACATCGTTCCTGCAGGCATCTAGGAAACTGCTGTCTGCAAGACCAAGCGGCCCAAGGCAGCGTCCGCCGATGCATAAGTATGCACCTGGTAAAATCTTGTGAAGCTATGTAAGGAGGACCAAGTAGCCGCCTTACACAACTGTGCCGCCGAAGAGCGATTCTTCAGAGCCCAAGATGCGCCCACCGCTCTGGTGGAGTGGGCCGTGTCACCTAAAGGAGAAACCCTGTCTCGGGCGCGGTAAGCCTCCGCAATCGCAGCCCGAATCCAACGTGCGATCGTCACCTTAGAGGCCGCCAACCCCTTGCAAGGACCCTCCGGAATGACAAAAAATGAGTCCGTACGGTGGAAGGGAGCGGAGGATGCTAAATAGATCCTTAGAGCTCTGACAACATCCAGGTGATGCAACTCCCCATTTCTTAGGTTGCGAAGGAGAGGGACACAGACGCAAGGACAATCTCCTCGTTAATATGGAAGTTGGAGACCACCTTCGGAAGAAAGGAAGGAATGGGCTGGAGAACTGCTTTATCCTTATAAAGAACCAGGAAGGGTTCTCTACAAGAAAGGGTCGCCAACTCAGACACCCGTCTGATGGAAGTGATAGACACAAGGAAAACCACCTTCCAGGACAGGAGTCGGAGAGAAATCTCCCGTAGAGGCTCAAAGGGGGAAGCCTGGAGCGCTAGGACGACTAAATTCAGATCCCAAGGTGGCAACGGAGGACGGTACAGAGGAACCGTATGCGTCATTCCCTGAAGAAAAAAAAAAAAAAGTCCTTACAGGCCCGAGGGGGGCCAGAGGGCGCTGGAAAAAAAAAATAAATAGAAAGTGCCGAGACCAGACCCTTCAAGGAGCTAAGGCTCAAACCAAGGTCCAACTCTGATTGAAGAAAGGACAGGATCATGGGGAGAGAAAAACTAAGAGGAGGAATGGTTTGGTTTTCACAGAAACCCAGGAAGGACCTCCAGGTCATGTAATAGATCTTGGAAGAAGCAGGCTTCCTAGCCTGAATCATAGTGTGGATAACATCCAGCGAAAAACCTCTTCGCTTTAGAATGGCGGTTTCAATGGCCACGCCGTCAAACGAAGAGACCTTAAATGCTGATGGAAGACCGGTCCCTGCGAAAGAAGGCAGTCTCTGAGCGGCAGTGACCAAGGGAAGTCTCCCAGAAGATGAGCTAGGTCGGCGTACCATGCGCGATGGGGCCAATCTGGGGTGATTAGGATAGTCTAAATGCCCTCCATCCTGATTTTCAGTAGAACCCTGGGCAGGAGGGAAAAGTGGGGGAAAAACACAAAATTAGGGAGAATCCTTGCCAAGAGGAGATCAGAGCGTCCACACCGTAAGCTTCCGGATCCCTTGCGTGGGAAAGGAAGGTTGGAAGGTTCCGATTGAGCCTTAAGGCTAACAAGTCCATGTCGGGGCGACCCCAACGGAGACAGATCACCTCGAATACTTCCGGGTGGAGGGACCACTCGCCCGGATCTATCATGGTCCTGCTGAGGAAATCCGCAGTCCAGTTCTCCACCCCCGGAAGATCGCTGAAACTTCCGCCTACCGTAAGATCTCGGCAGATTCTTGCATCACAGCGAGGTTGCGTGTTCCTCCCTGATGGTTGATATACGCCACCGCCGTGGAGTTGTCCGACTGGGCGCCCCTTCAAGAGGTGGGTCCAGTGCCGGAGGGACAGAAGAATCGCCCTGAGCTCAAGGACATTGATCGGGAGCTTGGACTCAGACCGAGACCATGTGCCTTGGACTGTCCTGGGAGGAAATACTCCTCCCCAACCCAGGAGACTGGCATCGGTGGTAACAACCGTCCAGGAGAGATCAGAAGGACAGACCTTCCCTGGACTGGAACCGACAGCCACCAACAAAGGGACGACCTCACCTGAGGAGAGAGGCGGATTAGATAGTCCAGACTCTCGAAGATTTGTCCCAGGAGGACAGGATCGCTCTCTGAAACGTGCGAGAGTGGAACTGGGCAAAGGGAATCGCCTCGAAACAGGTGACCATCTTCCCCAACATCCTCATGCAGAGCCGAATGGACGGAAGTCTGCAGTCGAGAAGTCTCCTCACGGAACTCTGCAAGACCAGTTGCTTGTCCGGGGAAAGGCGAACCCATGCCTAGCCATGTCCAGAAGCATACCCAGGAAGACCAATTGCCTGGAGGGTGTCAGATGACTTCTGCAGGTTGACCAACCTCCCGAAACGGGCCAGGGCTTCTAGCGTGATATGAACGCTGTTGGATGCCTGAGCAAAGGAAGGGGCTTTGATGAGGATGTTGTCCAGATAAAGGCATAAAGAAGATGCCCCTGGAACGGAGCAGGGTGAGAAGAGGGGCCAGAATCTTTGTGAAGACCCGAGGCACAGTTGCCAGACCGAACGGGAGGGTGACAAACTGGTAATGACAGTCTATCGCAACCCTCAGGAAGCGCTGGTGACTCCATGCGATGGGGACATGGGAGGTATGCATCCTGAATATCTATAGCCGAAAGGAATTCCATCCGAAAACGCTTAAGGCGAAGGAACTTGTTTAGCAGTTTGAGGTCCAGGATGGGACGCACCGAGCCCTCTTTTTTGGGGACCAGGAAAAGGTTCAAATAGAACCCCTTGAACCTTTCTGCTGGGGAAACGGGCGAGATGACACCCCGGTCCAGGAGGGACTGAATGGCCTGGGAGAAGGCGGCTGCCCGCTCGGAGTCCCGTGGAAGAATGGATTTAAAAAAAAAAAAACCTGTCTGGGGGAAGGGACAGGAACTTGATCAGGTATCCCGAGGATACAATCTCGAGCGCCCAAGCGTCGGACACATGGGCCCGCCAGACGTCCTGAAAGAGGAGGAGGCCTGCTTAGCCACAGGGGGTCGAGCGGCCTGAGGTCTGGGACGCCAGGAGGGCTGTGCCCGAAAGGACAGCTTCTTGCGTCGATCCTGTGAAGGAAAGCCGCCGCCCCTAGCAGAGGAACTCTCTGCGGGGCGGGAACTAGCGAATCTAAGAAAATGTCTGCCACGTGAAGAACCTGACCTAACGAGAGAGGTCTGCTTGGCCCTAGGCTGTGGAAGATGGGTGCTCTTGCCACCCGTGGTCTCAGAAATAATTTCGTCCAGCCGAGAACCAAAGAGACGGGTGCCAGCAAAGGGGAGACCGACCAAAGAACGCTTAGAAGTCGCGTCCGCTGCCCACACCTTCAGCCAAATCTCGCGGCGTAAGGAGACTGCAAGCGCCGAAGAGGACGCAATGAGGGTGCCAGCCTGAATAATCAGCTGCGCCAAGGATCGGAGGTGGCTGCCCCACTCGGAAATTGCCTTTGCCACCCATACGGAGTCAAACACTGGCCTGAGTGCTGACTCAGTGGCTGCAAAAAAGGGACTTCATCAAGATTCCATCCGGTGGACTGAAGAGAGGATCCATCGGCTATTGGAATAGCTGCGTTTTTGGCTAGCCGTGCTACGGGTGGGTCCACCTTAGGAGGGGATGTCCACGTGAAACGCAGTCTGCTGGAAAAGGATATAGGACATTCAGTTTTTTGGGGGGGCGTAAAAACGCATATATGGGTGATCCCAAGTGTGGGAAACCACTGCCGAAAAATCCTTATGGCGAGGAAACGCCTTTGAGGCCTGTTTTGGACAGAAGGACAACCCCTGCTGGTCAGTGAGGGGAGGATCGTCCTGCACCCGGAAGGTGTCGCGGATGGCAGCAATGAGGCTATCCACAGTGGAGGCCAACTTAGAAGACTGCTCTGCATCGAAATCCAAATCTGAATACTCAACCTCACCGTCGGATGGCACTTCTCCAGGAGAAGAAAAACCAGAGTGAGACCATACACGTGGTGGAGAGGGAGATGCGTTAGAGGAAGAAACATGGTGTTCTCTAGGACACTTTTGTGAATTCCGTGCGCTGATGGAATTACCGAGGGGAAGAGACCTGGGGGGAGCTCTGGAGGGTGCATCTGAGGAAGGCACGAACGATGGCCTGGAACAGGCTCTACTCATGTGTCCAGCCGCCATCTTCACCCTTCCTGGTCCAGCAGGGTCACCCCTTCAGCCACTGGCACCATAGTGGCAGGAAGCTGGAATTAAGGGACTTGGACCAACGCTGGCGTGCTACCCCCGGGATAACAGGGAGACAAAGCGTCCACCGTTTCCCACCTGAAAAAAATAAAATAAATAAAAATAAATAAAACTGAATGAAAAAATAAAAAAATAAAATAAAATCTTCAGGAGCTTGCCTCCTGTTAACACTAGAAAAAAAACTGAAGCTCTCTCTCCAGGCTGGAGGGGGTATAGCTGCCAGGGGAGGAGCTAACAGCTTTTACTAGTGTCAACGCCTCCTAGAGGACATAGCTATACCTGTGTCCCCCAATGAATATGTGCAAGAAAGGCTGTTTATCAATATAAATGAACGTTGTCATGATCATAGTTAAAGTTAACAAAAAACACACATCAGAAAATAAACACACAAAAAAAAAAAAAAAAAAAAAAAAAAAGGTACATGTTTATAAGCAGTGCTGGGCGATTGCGGCCTAAATCAAAATCATGTTTAAAGGGTTTCTACCACTTCGTCTTCACATAATTAGGTGTCAGACACTAGCGATCCGCTAGTGTCTGCTCTGCCAAAAATCCTAATGTAATAGCTTTTGGGGCAGCCGTTTCGCTAAAAAAAGAACTTATATTGATATGCTAATGACCCTCTAGGTGCTATGGGGGAGTCGAATACAGCCGCACACGGCACATGCGCGAGAAGTCGTCCGCTTGATCGCATACCTGAGGAGATGGGCGGGGTGGAGGGACGCGCTGGGCGGCGGCATCTTGTAAAAGTAGACCGATCCTCTAGGTGCTAATGACTCCCCATAGCACCTAGAGGGTCATTAGCGTATCAATACAAGTTCTTTTTTAGAAACGGCTGCCCCAAAAGCTATTACATTAGGATTGTTTGGCAGAGCAGACACTAGCGGATCGCTAGTGTCTGACACCTAATTATGTGAAAACGAAGTGGTAGAAACCCTTTAAATTTTAACATTTTACTACAATTATTGAATTATTACTTTGTTAGTTACGTGTAGGATGCGCCATCTTGCATGCATGGTAATGTGCTTGATAGAGCGCACATAGTGCATGCATGGGATTCAACAATACAAGGAGAGACTCAACAGTGGCCCAGAACCCAATATAGATATGCGCTGTATACTTTACAAAACAGCAACTGCCAACTGTAGAAGTACTTCCACCAGCTTGAGCTTCTTTTAAATGGGGATACCATCCTTTTATGCAGGCAATACGCTCAGCTATGTATAATATACTAGATAGAAAATAGAATTTTTTCAGCAGGATATTACTGGACCACCGCACACACCTTCTATGCCGCGGTCAGCACTGACTGCAGGCATATAAAGGGTTAATCCGCCAGAATCACTGGGCCCCTGCACTGATTGGGCACGCACCACTCTTATGTCCGCCTGATCAGCATGACGTAGTAGTACGTCAAATTGCGGGAAGTCATTTCCCACTATGACGTACTATTATTAAAGAACTTTAAAATTCATCTTTAATTTTCCATGTCAATATCTACATGTAAACAAAAAACAAATCCTGTAGGCTTTCGCACTGGCCACTATGCATGATAATGGGCTCCACTTCTTGGAGTGTAGAGATCACTTAACTGCAGTTACCTGCTTATCTGTCATTCTAATCCAGCCTATAATAATATCACCTCTGTGTAGAGAAAAGACAGGATCCACCATTCACAAGAGGCGATTGTCAGAGCTTAAAAGGGGTATTCCCATCACAATAATCACTGTTAATGATGATTCTGAGTCCACCATGACGGCTACACATGATTGACCCCTTGACCTCTATAGGGGCAGGAACACAGAGTTTAAAAAGGCCACCACCCACTCTCACCCTCAGTGTTTACAAATTACCAAAGTGGGTGCATGCATATCTATCTACACACACACAGGATTTGATTTAAAATCAAAATGATTTATATCAAGCCTTGCTGACTAGTGATTTAAATCATAGTTTTCTACATAAAGACAAATTCTTGCTGGTATAACTTCTAATATGCAAGTAGATGAAGATTTTTAGAACAACAACTTTTCATATTTTCATATTAGCTTGATTCTGCATTCATAGGCTTGTAGAAGTTAGGATTAAGGTATTTTTCTCAACTCTGTTCGTGTTATAACATTTTTGCTGTGAAGAGGCGTGTGATCTTTGCCGAGTCAAATTCATTTTTGAGAACTGCAAAAGTAAACCAAGCCTCTGTGATAATATCTTGTAGGCAGAGAAACTGCCCAATAATCTTACAAAAACCTCTGGAAGAGCATGACATTGTGAATGGATTAATGGAATTTATTTACCAAAAAAATTACACATATAGAAACATAGAATGTGTCGGCAGATAAGAACCATTTGGCCCATCTAGTCTGCCCAATATACTGAATACTATGAATAGCCCCTGGCCCATCTTATATGAAAGATGGCCTTATGCCTATGTCATGCATGCTTAAACTCCTTCACTGTATTTGCAGCTACCACTTCTGCAGGAAGGCTATTCCATGCATCCACTACTCTCTCAGTAAAGTAATACTGTGTCCTCTTGTAGCAGTTTTTCTTCTTTTAAATATTCTTTCCTCTTTTACCTTGTTGCTTCCCTTTATGTATTTAAAAGTTTCTATCATATCCCCTCTGTCTCGTCTTTCTTCCAAGCTATACATGTTAAGGTCCTTTGAAATCTTTCCTGGTAAGTTTTGTCCTGCAATCCATGTAGTATAGTAGCTCTTCTCTGAACTCTCTCCAAAGTATCGATATCCTTCTGGAGATTTGGTCTCCAGTCCTGCGCACAATACTCCAAATGAGGTCTCACTAGTGCTCTATAGAGCGGCATGAGCACCTCCCTCTTTCTACTACTAATTCTTCATTATACTCAATATCTGATCAACTAAGGGAGGGAATATCCAAGCCATTATGGTGGATTCAAGGAAACAGAATTACCGGTAAGTCAAATTACAGTTTTCTATTTCATCCACCATGACAACTTCCAGATTACTTGGTGGGGGGGGGGGGGGGGGGGGGGGGATGCTGTCAACAGCAGAACTTTCTGTCCGAAAAAGGTCAGATCTGTAGAAGCAGAGACCTCTACACGATTATGCTTTATGAATGTATTTATACTTGACCAGGTAGCCACTCTACAGATCCTGTCAAGGAAAATGCCAGCTTTTTCCGCCCAAGAAGACGCCATTGCTCTAGTGGAATGGGTTCTAACATTAGTGGGACTAGTAGGACCGGCCATTGAGTAAAAGCAGGATATTGTGGTTTTAATCCAACAACCAATGGAGGCCCTGGAAGATTTTTTTCCCCTCTTATTTTGACCTGCGAACTAGATAAGGAGGTTTTCATCCTTCCTAAATTCTTTAGTAGCTGTCAGGTACTGGATAATTGTATCTCTTACATCCCGGAGCTGGAACTGTACTTCAGATAAGTCTTGTGGGTCTGTAGAAAAAAAAAAAAAAAAATGGATGATTTCCTGATCTCTATGGAAATTTGAGACTACTTTTGGAAGAAAACCCGGATCTAATCTCAGAACTATTCTGTCCGGAAAGATTGAAAAGTAGGGTTCTGAGAGAGCCTGAATTTCTCCCAGGCATCTAACTGATGTTATAGCAATTAAAAATTCTGTGCAATTAAAAAACCGAGACCTCATTAGTCCTTTCAAGATCAAGTTAAAATCCCATTGGGGAACCCTTGAGAAGGTCTTAGTCTGGAGGCAGCCCTGATAAATCTTTTTACCCATCTATGGCTGGCTAAGTCCATGTCACAGAAAGCCCCCAAGGCAGAGATCTGAACCTTTAGCGTGCTGGGTCTATGGCCGATATCCAACCGCCACTTGAGAAAAATCAAAAATTTTCTGGATACATACAGGTGACCTATTCAGGGATACTTCCCCTAGCCAACTACAGTATCTTTTCCAGATTTTGAGATATAAAGCCAAGGCGACTTTCTTTCTGCTAGATTTTAAGGTATTAATAACCTCTTCCAAAAGACCTTTACTTTTTAAAGATTTAATTTTGAGTATCCAGACTGATAGCTTGAACAGGCTGGGGTTCTGATGAAGGATTGGGCCCTGCGATAGAATGTCCCTCTGAAATGGTATTTTCCACGGTTCTTCCACATCCATTTCCTTTCACACGGAGAACAAGCTTCTCTTGGGCCAGTAGGGGACCACTAGCATCACTGTTACTGGGTCCGCTAATATCTTATGCAAAACCCGAGGGATTAAGGCCCAGAGAGAAAAGGCGTATGCCAGGTTCCAAGTCCACCTGACTGAGAAAAACAGCCTATGGTTCTTCTCTTGGATTTAAGGAACAAAACAGCCTTACTTTTGCATTTGTTTTTGAAGCAAATAGGTCTATTTGAGGTACTCCCCATCTTTTGGAAATCTTCTAAAAAGTTCTCGACTTAGACCCAAGGGAGTGGTCTCTAACGTTTTTCTGCTGAGATAATCTGCTTCTATGTTTTCTGAACCTTTGAGATGGATTTCTGTAATTGAAAGGACATACTTTTCTGCCCAGAAGAATATTTTTTCTGCCAGTCCCCTCAAGCTTGGAGATCTTGTGCCTCCCTGGTGTTTTAGATAGGCCACAGTAGTTGTATTGTCAGAAAACATTGCTTACCGGTAATTGTTTTTCTCGATACCCATGACGGCACCCCATGTGACCAGGGACAACCTGAGAAGATAAAAGGTTCACACCCCCACCAAGCACCAGTGATAGTAATAAACAGTACTCCGGAGGTGAATATGAGAGGGAGAGGGAGAGGTCCAATATGGTACATTATATCTCTACAATACTCAAGAGAGAACTCTCAGAAACCTAAAGGCAGTAGCGGGCTACTCCGCATATAACCTAATAAAAGGGTAACTAAGCCCATTAGCTCCCCCTTTTTTTTTAGATATATATATATATATATAGGGAAGGGAAAATTTTGGGGGTGCCGTCATGGGTATCAAGAAAAACAATTACCGGTAAGCAATGTTGTTTTCCCCTCACCCATGACGGCACCCCATGCGAGATAGACTATTAATGAGAAACTAGGGGGGGGGGGGGACAACCGCCTGAAGTACCTTCCTACCAAAGGCGGAATCCGTATGAAGTTGGAGCCTGTAATGCTTCAAAAAAAAGTATGTTGAGAGCTCCAAGTTGCTGCTCTACAAATATGAGCCAGGGAGGCATCCGCCTTCTCGGCCCAGGACGTAGCTACCGCTCGGGTGGAGTGGGCTCCGAACCCCGAAGGGGGCGAGAGACCCTGCGCTAAATAGGCTTCGGAAATGGCCCTTTTCACCCACCTAGCAATAACTGCTGTGGATACTTTCCGCCCCTTATTCCTACCCCAAAACTGAATAAGGAGCTTGTATCTCTGAGATTCTCCTAGCTGAAGTAATGGCCAGTAAAAAGGACATCTTAAAGGAGAGCATGTCAATGGGTATGTCAGACAAGGGCTCAAAAGGTTTCTGTGACAGGGCCGTCAAGACCGTGTTTAGGTCCCAAGGAGGGGACAAGGGTCTTATCGAAGGGCGGATCCTGGAGGCTGCTGACAGAAACCTTTTAACCCAAGGGTGTAGGGCCAACTGGGAATCGAAGAAATAACTCAAGGCTGCCGCATGTACTCTTAGTGTGGAAGCCCTAAGCCCCTTATCCAAGCCGGCTTGTAGAAAGTCTAGGACCCTAGAGACATTTGGAGGAGAGAAGGGGTCAGGACTGATCCCTAAAAAGGAGGAAAAGACTTCCCAAATCTTATTATATTTTCTGGCTGTGGTGGCTTTCCTACTTCCCAACATTGTGGATACTACAGATTGGGACAGACCCCGGCCTAACCAAATCTCCCTCTCAGCCTCCATGCTGCCAGATGCAAAATCTCTGGATTGGGATGCAGGATCGGGCCCTGATATAATAGATCCTCCCGAGGGGGCAGCATCCAAGGGGGGGGGGGGGGGGGGGGGGGCAATTGCTAGGTCTAGGAGGCAGGAGAACCAGGACCTTTTCGGCCACACTGGGGCCACTAGGGTAATTGTCGCTTTCTCCCTCTGGACTTTTTTCAGAACCTGCGGGATTAGGGAAAAAGGAGGGAAGGCGTAACCCTCCTCCTGAGACCAGTTCTGTGCCAAACCGTCTAAAGCTGTTGGATCGTCCAGACGATTTATGGAGAAGAACCTTTCCACTTTCCTGTTCTTCCTGGAGGCAAATAGGTCGACCGTGGGGAGGCCGAATTTCTGCGTTAACTGGGAGAAGACCTCTAGGTTTAGGCACCAGTCTCCCTGTTTTAGCTGGGTGAGACTCAGAAAATCGGCTACTATGTTCTCTTTCCCTTTTATATGGACTGCCGACAGAGATAGAGGTTTCTGTTCCGCTAACTGAAAGATCTGTTGACAGAGTGTTGCCAGAGGAGGTACCCTTGTTCCGCCTTGATGGTTGATGTATGCCACTGTAGTCAAGTTGTCCGAGTATAGGATTATGTTCCTGAAGGATATGTCCGGAGCTATTGCTCTTAGGGCCATCTCTACTGCTTTTAATTCTTTGAAGTTTGAGGTGGTTTTCAAATCCCATCTCCCTGGCCAACCTTTGTTCTCTGAGTGGGCCCCCCAACCTCACGGGCTGGCATCCGTTGTTAATACGATCGGATCCTGAAAGGACCATGGTACTCCGGCTGAGAGATTCTCTGTCACAGTCCACCAAAGGAGAGACACTCTCGCCTCTGCGGATAAGTGGAAAATCCGGTCCAACGACTGCTTGCGGCCGTCCCATTGGAGCAGGATGCATGATTGTAGCTTCCTTGTGTGGGCCTGCGCATATGGGACCGCTGGAAAGGTTGCTGTCAGGTGGCCCAGCACCGCCATTGCCCTCCTGAACGAACAGAGGTAGGATCTGAAAAGATCCCAAACATGCTCCCTGATGGAGAATATCCTGGTGGACGGGAGGAAGGACTTTTCTACTCGGGAGTCTAACAGGATGCCTAAAAATACACAGCTCTGAGATGGTGTTAGGCAAGACTTTACCCAATTTATTTTCCAGCCCAAGCTCTTTAATAGGGCGCAGGAAACTTCGATGTTTCGAACCAGGCCTTCCTTGGTCTGGGAAATAAACAGGAAGTCGTCTAAATATGGCAGCAACGGAACCCCTGACAACCTTAGAAAGGAGGCAACTTCCGCAATCACTTTGGTGAAGATTCTGGGGGCTTGAGAAACCCCAAAAGGCAGGGCTCTGTATTGCAGGTGCAGACAATCCCCCTGAACCCAGACTGCTGTCCTCAAATATTTTTGGGAGGACACATGAATTGGCACGTGGTAGTACGCGTCCTCTAAGTCCAGAGTCGCCATCCAACAATCCTTTGATAGGAGATCTATGGCCGATCTTATGGTCTCCATACGAAATTTTTTGTAGCTGAGGAATCTGTTTAATTTCTTCAGGTTTAGGATTACCCAGAAGGAGCCGTTGGGTTTTTTCACTAAAAAAAGAGGGGAGTAAAACCCCCTGCCCTTCTCTGCCTGCGGAACCGGGACAACCACCCCTTTTTGCAGAAGCAGCAGGACCTCTGACTCTAAGGCCTGTCTTTTGACTAGATCCTTGGGGTAATCTGTCAGAATGAACGAATCCTGGGGACGGCACAGGAGCCCCAACCGGAACCACTCTCCAGATCCAGCCGTTCTTGGTTATGTTTTTCCAGGCTGGGAGAAAGAGACAATCTTCCCCCTACCTGGGGTTCGGCATCATTGCTTATCTTTGGGTCTAGGATCCTGGGATTTAAAAAGGAAACCTCCGGATTTCTTAGGAAATTTATCCTTTTCTCTTCAGTCATACTGCCTACCCTTTTGCCTTTTACCTTGGTATCTACGAAAAAAGGGGGGCGTTGAGGAGCTGGAAACCCCTTCTTTTTGTCTGAGGCTTTTTCAAGTATATCGTCGAGGGAAGATCCAAAAGAGCCTGTCACCCTCACAGGGGATAGAACATAACCTAGCCTTAGAACCCTGATCAGCTTTCCAGGACTTCAACCAAATAGCTCTTCTGGCCGCATTGGACATAGCGGATGATCTGGCGGAAAACCTAACTATATCCGTGGAGGTATCGGCTAAAAAAAAAATCTACGGCCTTAAAAAAGGTGGGAAGGGAGGCCAACACCTCTTCTCTTGGCTTCTTCTCACTGAGATGCTGTTCTAACTGTTCCAGCCAGATATGCAGCGACCTAGAGACCCATGACGCTGCAACCGCTGGTCTCAGGCAGGTAGAGGATGATTCCCAGGCCTTTTTTAAGTAAAAGTCCGCTTTTTTATCCAGAGGGTCAGACAGGCTACCTAAATCATCAAACGGTAGCGCAGATCTTAGATCTTAACGGTTCTTAGCAATCTTCGCCACCGGAGCGTCAACCGTGGGGGCCTTGTCCCAACAGGCTGCTACCTTCTCATCAAAAAGATATTTCCTTTTTACGGAGCTTGGGATAAAAAACTTCCTATCGGGATTTTTCCATTCCTTTTTAATCAATGCCTGAACGTTCTCGTGAATGGTGAAAACCCTCTGCTTTCTGGGACCCAACCCCTGAAAGGTAATATCTGCTGTCGACTTAGCCTGTTTTTCCTCTTCTAACTGCATAGTTGCTCTGACTGCTTTAAGGAGGTTTTGGGTATCTTCGGGTGAGAAATAGGAACCCCCTGTTTCTTCCTCTGCTGACGAAGTAGCGTCATTAGAGAGTAACTGGACTGCTCTCTCTTCCACGTCAGACTGGTCTATATCCGAATTCCTAACATCTGGAGATTTTTCCGGAGACCGCGGGCGATTTTTACTCAGGGATCTTAAGGAGTCTTTCACCTCAGATCTTATTAAAGATCGCATATTCCTAGAAAGGCTCTGGGATTCTTCCGCCACCAATTTATCGATACATGGGGTGCATAACGGCTTAGAATAGGAGGAAGCTAGGGGGGCCTTACATCCTGCACACTCCTTATGCTTCGTCTTAGAGGCCGCTTTTTTGGGGGGCTTTGCCACCTACACAAATCAAGCAGATAACACCCCATTAGTAAGAAAAAGGTACATCTCACCAAAGATCCTTTTCTTTCAGCCCCCACTCCTCAGGACTAGTACCGGACTCGCGGGCCTTGAGGGTTCCAGGGGTTCGGCGCGTCCGTCTGCAGGCTCTGACATCCTTGCAGGAACCAAGAGCTTCTTCAACACCACACTGTGTGCCACATCAGCCGGCTGGGTTCTCCCCCTCTGCCCCATTTATATTTTAAGGACGCGCCGGGGCACACATCAGCGCTGAACCCGACTTCCGGGTCAAGCCAAACCCCCCCCCCCCCCCCAGCGCGTCGGGGCGCGCGCATGCGCAGACGCCCCAGGAGGACTGGCAACCCCGGAAGTAAGGAGGGAAGCCGCCTGAACACGGATATAGCGGCTCCCTCAGGCCAGCGCCGGGATGTGGGGGAAGAAGGAGCCCAGACTTACAGGCAGCAGCCCCGGAGAGCATAACGCCACCTGGGCGAGGCCACCCACCGGATAAGAACCTGGGCCTCCCCCCGGCTGCAGGTGAGAACCGACGAGAAGTCTTCCCAGGGACTTCCTATCCGGAGGACAGGAAACCTGAACTGGTGCTTGGTGGGGGTGTGAACCTTTTATCTTCTCAGGTTTCCTGTCCCGGATGGGAGGTCCCTGGTCGCATGGGGTGCCGTCATGGGTGAGGGGAAAATATTTTTAGATGCTTTTTGAACAACATGTTTTGAGAGACTTTCAGGGTTTCCCAGACCGGTTGCAGTTCTCTGTAGTTTGAGGATCTGCTTTTTTACTCCGTCTGACCACCTGCCCTGGCAGCTTGAGGAGGCCACTTTTGCCCCCCATCCGATGCCACTTGCGTCTGTCATAATTTGAATTTCTGGGACTGTTAGCCAGGCTATATCCTTTGACAGATTTTCCCTTTCCTTCCACCAGTTCAAATCTGACTTTACGTGGTAAGGGGAGTTTATCTTTCGGTCTAGGGAGGACCGTTTTCTGTCCCATTTCCCTAGAATCCAGGTTAGTGTTACTCTGGTGTGAGCCTGACACTATGCTACTGCTGTAATGCATGATACCATCATTCCCTGGATGCTCATGGCCCCTCTGATTGAGCACCGTTTCTGGGACTGGAAGTTCCTTATATTCTCCCTGAAAGATTCCAACTATTCCTGTGGGAGAGATGAAGTCTGAGTAATTGAATAATCTAGCATTACCCCATAGAACTTAATTTGTCGCTGGCACTAGGCAATATTTTTTCACGTTTACCAACCAGCCCAATTCTGAGACTCTTTGTATCAAGTAATTGGTCTGGACGTTTCCAGCTCTGAGTTTCCTACTATGAGGAAGTCGTCTAAATAGGGAAAAAAAAAATAAATAAAAAAATGTATATTATAAATATACATATATATATATTTTAATAATAATCCTTCTAGTCTGAGAGGGGAAAATTAATATTATCAGCTTTGTGAACACCCTTGGGGCTGAAGATATGCCAAATGATAGGGCAGTGAACTGGAAACGATTGACTATGCAGTCTTGGTCTTTAAGTGCAAATCTGACGTATCTTTGTGACTTCCGATGGATGGGAACATGGTAGTAAGCATCTTTTAGATCGATGGAGTTTTTTTGACTAGGGGAATTATTTATGAAATGGACTCCATTTTGAATTTCCTGTAGGTTATAGATTTGTTTAACCCTTTTAGGTTTATAATAGTACAGGATGATCCATCGGGTTTTTGGACTAAAAATACATTTTGAATAAAAGTCCCCTTCCCCTTTCTGGTTTGGAAACTTCCAATACCACTCCCGATTTTATTAGGTCTAGTACTCCCTGCCAAAATTTTGTTAACACGTTCTGACATTGGGATGTTATTTGAAATCTTTTTTGAAGGGGGTAGAGAAAAATTCTATGCCGTAGCCATTTTTATTATGTCTAAGGTCCAAGGGTTCTGGGTTACGTCTTCCCACGGAGATGGAAAAACAATGACTAAGGTAGGAGGAAGGTTGAGAAATTTTCTGTTTGTTTTGAGGATTTAAAAAAAAAAAAAAAAAAAAACCTGCCTTCTCCTCCTTTCTAATAGCTCCATCGTCCCCATTTTCCCTTTCCCTTTAGGGTCTTGATTGTGAGCTAAAGGGAAAAAAGGGTCTCTTTTTGCTCTCTTCTGGGAACCCTTTTTGTCCTGTCAGCAGCCTTCTCTAGGATTGCATCTAGAACTAAACCAAAAATGTATTAACCTCCAAGGCTTTTGATAGCGTTGAATGGAAATATCTGTGGGCGGTCATGACTAAGATGGGCTTTGGTAATGGTTTTATGAAATGGGTTAAACTTCTATACTGTGAGCCAAGGGCTAGAATAAGAGTTAATGGTCATCTATCATCAACAATTGCTCTGGAGAGGGGGACGAGACAAGGTTGTCCGTTGTCTCCTTTATTATTTGCGATAGCCATTGAACCCTTGGCTTGTCTCCTGCGTTCTACATCTTTGATGGGAGGGTTATTGAGGGGCTCTATTGAAGAGCAAGTATCGTTATACGCGGATGATATGTTGATATATGTGAATGACCTAGAGAAATATATGGATTCTATAATATCTGTGGTGTCTCAGTTTGGTGGCCAGTCTGGACTTCTCATAAATTGGGATAAGTCTGTGATTCTTCCAGTATCCTCTCAAATACAGTCACTCTCTGCTGCTTTTTCCAAGCTTAAGGTGGTGCACTCTTTTTAAGTATCTCGGAGTGACAGTGTCAATGAACCCTGCAGAGTATATTACTAATAACCTCTTACCTTTGTTAGGGAAGTTTAAAAGTAAGATCACAATATGGCATAAATTGCCTCCGTCATTGATAGGGAGGGGTAATTTGCTAAAAATGATTCTTATGCCGCAATTGCTCTATGTTCTGCACAATTCTCCTATTTGGATTCCTGTGCATTATTTCCTTAAAATCTTACGATTATTTCGTTTTTTTCTATGGAAAAACAATAGGGGTAGGATAAAGTATGAAATATTGCAGAGGAACAAAGATGCAGGGGGCCTTGCTCTGCCTAACCCTTTGCTTTATTTCTTGTCGGCCCAATTGCAACATTTTAAGGGTTGGGGAGTGTTGGGTAGCCCAGGTGTGAAGAGTGGTCAGTTGATGGGGTGGATGTCAGATAGATCTCCCCCATTGGCGGCTATTGAAGGAGGGGTGAAAGAAGATGTAGGGCGTGTCCCAATACTGGTGCTCATGAGAAAGGTATGGAGTAAAGTCAGGCATATCCTAGGAGTAGAGGGCTATATTAATATCTCACCTATTTGGAAGAATTCGGCACTTCAGGAGTTCGAGAGCCTGACTGGATTCTCTAGATGGAATGATAGAGGAATATGGAACCTAGGTCATATTTTCTCGGGTGGGATATTAAAACAATATCAGCAATTATGCTCTGAGTTTGGGCTACCTTCCTCACAGTTCTATAGATATTTACAACTCAGGCATGCATTAGATGCTCAAGCCAAAGTGGCTCCAATAGTATTCACATCTAATCATACACTGAACACAGTGGTAGCTGCTGGGTCGGTAAAAGGGGCAATTTCTGTGGTATATCAGGCCCTGTTGGAAGACTTTCTCAAAGGGCATCCGCGAAAAAGCAGGCATCAATGGGAAAGATTTGGGTGAGCTCACAGACGAATAATGGTCAGAGGTAGTAGCGCTTACCCCCACTTTATCTCTTAGTGAAGCTGCACGTCTCTCTCAATTGTATCTAGTACACAAAGTATATAGGACTCCGATGTTTCTTCATAAAGTAGGATACAGGGACAGTCCAGATTGCCCGAAGTGTGGAAATGCTGAAGCTGGTCTTTTACATATTATGTGGTGATGCCCCTTATTGACCTCCTACTGGAAGGCAGCATTACATCTTGTTAATAAGGTATATAATACCAAGTTTAAGATGGACCCGAAAATTTGTATTTTAGGACTATTACCAGAGGATAATTTACATTCTGCGGTAGCTAATGGGATAGAGAGAATGTTATATCAGGCGAGGAAAACTATTGCGGCAAAATGGATACAGGAGATGCCCCCGGATGTCTCAGAATATGTTGCTCGATTGAATACGGTAGTTCGCCTTGAGAGGGGAGTGTATCACAAATTGGGGGCAATTTGGGGCAGCTGGATAGATAATTTGGGATGTTGTAGCCCTTGGTTAGCGCTTACGAGGAGTATACTGTGTACTCGGCGAGTATGTTGGCGAGAGTGATAGTCTGTAATCTTGTAGTGCGATTCTGAATGCGGTCAGTGGGAGGGGTAGCTTACGGCTGGTGGAGTGTTCTGTATAGGGACGTGATATGGGTTCGTGGGCTGAATACTGAAACTATATGGAAATATAGCTAACTTGGAATTGATGCTGTTGGTCAATGTAAAAATTATTGGTACGGTGCCGATCTGAGCCTGGAAATTATTACTTGTAATGTCTTTTACAATCATGTGATATGCATTGTATACACCATGTATGAATAAGATTGTACATTCCTATTATCTGTAACCAATGACTTTTTGATGCTTGGATAGACAATTGAAAAGAAAATGGATAATAAAAAATTATCCGATAAAAAAAAAAAAAAAAAAAAAAAAAATGTATTAACCTGAAAACTCAATAGAGCACAATTTAACCTTGGAGGTCCTGTCAACCCCCAAGACTTGACCCAAAGTGCCCTTCTCGACTAATTTGATAGTGCTGCATCTTTAGCAAAAAATCTGACCGATTCTGCAGAGACATCAGCCAAAAAAGCTGTGGCAGACCTAAGAAGGGGAATGGAGTTCAGGATTTCTTCTCTGGGAGTTTTATTTATTTATTTTATTTTATGTGGTTCTCTAATTCATTAAGCCAAAAATACATAGCCCTGGCCACAGAAGTTGCCGCTATGTTGGTCTTAACTCCAAAATTGGAGGCTTCCCAGCATTTCCTCAGTAGAGCATCTGCCTTCCTCTCTATTGGATCCTTTAGTTGTGATGAATCCTCACATGGCAGGGAAGTTTTTTTTTGACAACTATTTTCACCTGAACATCAATCTTTGGGGTCTCATTAAAGATTTTTATTTCAGCCTGATCAAACAATGACCCGTTTTTAAATTCTTTAGAGACTCCTTAGTCTTCTCTCTGGATTAGTCCACTCATCCAGAATTATGTCTTTAATATTTTCGTTTACAGGGAAAACTTTGGATTTTTTCACTCTAAGGGTCCATTCACACGTCCGTTGTTTCTTTCCTGATCTGTTCCGTTTTTTGCGGAACAGATCTGGACCTATTCATTTTCAATGGGTCCTGAAAAAAATAAAATAAAAAATAAAAAAAGTGAATGGGTCCAGATCTGTTCCGCAAAAAACGGAACAGATCAGGAAAGAAACAACGGACGTGTGAATGGACCCTAAGTCCCCCAAACATCTTACCCTGAACTGACCGGGGCTTTTGAACATCTTGAATGCCTATAGTAGCTCTCACAGCCCCCAGTAACTCAATATCCTCAGATAAAAAGTAAAATTCATTTTAATTTTCCACAATTTCCCCCTCAGACAATATATCATCCTCTATATTTTGTCTAGAGGTAGAAGCCTCCTCGTCCATGTCCTCTGCATCAGAGGAGGATGGAACAGACAGTCTGCATTTTTTTGCTGGAGGCATAGGAGAGACAGGCTTGAGAGAAGCCAAGAAGGATCTTATTTCACTTTGAATCATGGATTTAACTTCCATGAGGATAGATGGTTGCTCATTAGTGCAAGACTAACAGAGCTTATTTTTGTGACCTTCAGGGAGTCTTTTTGCACAAGTTGCACATCTTGTGTACTTCAATTTTACCTTGAACTCTTTCACTCCCTATAAAGAGAGGAGCAACCAACTCAAATCAGATATTTTTAAACACAAAAAATGTAAGAGCACAGATACTTTCCCCACAGGGGGAACTCACAATAGGAGTAGCCGAGGGCGGTTCTGAGATATTCATCTGGCTTGTAGGGGCATCAGGAGCTGACATCTCACCGGAGCAGGAAACACAGTGGAGGCAGCGGCAGGTTTGAATTTGCTGCCTCTTTCACCCAGCGCGGCGTCTGACCACCAGTGCACATGCGCTCTCCACAGTTATCCTAGACTCAGCCCCATTTCACCTTAAGGACTTGCCCATTTTTTGCAAATCTGACCAGTGTCACTTTAAGTGGTGAAAACTTTAAAAACGCTTTGACTTATTCAGGCCATTCTGAGAATGTTTTTTTTATCACATATTGTACTCCATGACACTGGGAAAATGAAGTAAAAAAAATAAAAATAACTATAAAAAAAATATATATATACCAAAAATTAGTAAAAAATTGCAAAGTTTCCATTTCTCTACTTCTATAATACATAGTAATACCTCGAAAAATAGTTATTACTTTACATTCCCCATATGTCTACTTCATGTTTGGATCATTTGGGGAATTACATTTATATTTTTTGGGGATGTTACAAGGCTTAGAAGTTTAGAAGCAAATCTTGAAATTTTTCAGAAAGTTTCAAAAACCCAATTTTTAGGGACCAGTTCAGGTCTGAAGTCACTTTGAGAGGCTTACATAAAATCGAAACCACCCAAAAATGACCCCATTCTATAAACTACACCCCTCAAGGTATTCAAAACTGATTTTACAAACTTTGTTAACCTTTTAGGTGTTCCACAGGAATTACTGGAAAATAGAGATACAATTTCAAAATTTCACTTTTTTGGCACATTTTCCATTTTAATAATTTTCCAGTTACAAAGCAAGGGTTAACAGCCAAACAAAACTTTATATTTATGGCCCCGATTCTGTAGTTTACAGAAACACCCCATATATTGTCGTAAACTACTGTACGGGCACACGGCAGGGCGCAGAAGGAAAAGAATGCCATACGGTTTTTGTAAGGCAGATTTTGCGGGACTTTTTTTTTTTTTTCTTTTACACACCATATCCCATTTGAAGCCTCTTTATGCAACCCTAGAGTAGAAAAGTGGCCCTATTTTTTAGAAACTACGGGATAGGGTGTTGGTACTAATTTAGGGTACATATGATTTTTGGGTGCTCTATATGACACTGAGGCAAGATAACAAGAAATAGCCGTTTTGGCACCGTTTTTATTTTTTGTTATTTACAACATTCATCTGACAGGTTAGTTCATGTGATATTTTTATAGACCAGGTTGTCATGGATGCGGCGATACCTAATATGAAATCATTTTTTTTTTTTTTTTAATAAAGTTTTACACAATGATCAAGGATTTCTTTTTTGAAGAAAAAAAATAAAAAATTATAAATATATATATATATATATATATATATATATATATATATATATATATATATATATATATATATATATATATATATATATATATATATATATATATATATATATATATATATACACACATACACACACATACATATACACACACACACACACACACACATATATACACACACACACACACACACACACACACAGGTCCTTCTCAAAAAATGTGCATATTGTGATAAAGTTCATTATTTTCTGTAATGTACTGATAAACATTAGACTTTCATATATTTTAGATTAATTACACACAACTGAAGTAGTTCAAGCCTTTTATTGTTTTAATATTGATGATTTTGGCATACAGCTCATGAAAACCCAAATTTCTTATCTAAAAAAAATTAGCATATTTCATCCGACCAATAAGAGAAGTGTTTTTAATACAAAATATTTTTTTTAATACTATTTTTAATACTATTTTTTTTATAGGAATTTGGGGTTTTTATGAGCTGTATGCCAAAATCATCAATATTAAAACAATAAAAGGCTTGAACTACTTCAGTTGGTGTGTAATGAATCTAAAAATATATGAAAGTCTAATGTTTATCAGTACATTACAGAAAATAATGAACTTTATCACAATATGCTAATTTTTTTAGAAGGATAGAGATATCCATCCATCTATCCATCTATCTAGTCTGAGAGACATAATTTTTTCAGTTTTAGGTCCATTACCTTGGGTAGGGTATGATTTTTGCAGGATGAGATGACCGTTTTATTGCCACTATTTTGGGGTGCGTGTGACTTTTTTTGATTGCTTCCCATTACACTTTTTGTGATGTAAGGCGATTTCATTTTTTTTGTTCATTTAGCAGTTTATTTAATTTTTTTTTACAATGTTCGTCTGAGGTGTTGGGTCATGTGATATTTTTATAGAGCCGGTCGATATGGACGCGGCGATACCGAAAATATGTATACTTTTTTTTATTTATGTAAAGTTTTACACAATGATTTTATATATTATTTTTTTTGCTCCAAAATGAAATCATGTTTTAGTGTTTCCATAGTCTGAGAGCCATAGTTTTTTCAGTTTTGGGCGATTATCTTAGGTAGGGTCTCATTTTTTGCAGGATGAGATGTCGGTTTGATTGGTACTATTTTGGGGTGCATATGACTTTTTGATCGCTTGCTGTTGTACTTTTTGTGATGTAAAGTGGCAAAAAAAAAAAAAGGTTTAGCACAGCTTTTATTTTTTACGGTGTTCATCTGAGGGGTTAGGTCCTGTGAGATATGGTTATAGAGCCAGTCGATATGGACGCGGCGATACCTAATATGTATACTTTCTCCCCCACCCCTATTTTTTTTACCATTTTTTATAATCCTTTACAATGCATTCCAATACTTCTGTATAGGAATGCATTGGCTGTATGAGTAATACCGTGTGTATTAGTAACCGGAAGGCAGCGAAGATGCCGAAGGAAGGCATCGCGCTGCCTTTCATGCCATCAGGTGCCCCCTACAGCCCCATGGGGGCCCAATGGCACCGCCGCCGCCCAAGGTAAAAGCCGCAAACCGCAGGTCTGAATTCACCCCGCACATTTAGCCAAGGTGATCGGAACTATACATAACGTACCAGTATGTCATGGGTCCTTAAGGACTCGGGAACCATGTCGTACCGGTACGTCATGGGTCCCTAAGGGGTTAAATACCGCAGTTATTAGTAAACAATGACATTGCCATTTCTTAATACCGCAGACACCAGTAGACTGCTCAACCCTACATGGGAGTACTCTGCTGTCTTCTGAACTTCTGTAGAGATTATAGGAGTAGCAGGATGCATGCCCAACCTGTCACTCCGTTCATTTCAGGGGCCCCAAGGGGTGAAGGGTCCATGTTCCTGTGCTTGCTGGGAGTCCCAGCAATAGGATCCCCATCAAACTCATGGTAATCACCTTTCCTGTGGATAGGGCAGGGATGGGGCAAACTGCGGCTCTCCAGCTGTTGTAAAACTACAAATCCCAGTATTCCCAGTCAGCCTACAGCCATCAGCAGGGCATGATGGGACTTGTAGTTTTACAACAAGTGAAGAGCGGCAATTTGCCCATCCCTGGGATAGGTGATAACTGCACAGCTGGTATACCCCTTTAACTGAAAGTGCACTTTGTGGCAGCATGTTAAGTGGAATATGCCCCACTATTTCATCTTAACTAGTGACAGGTCTCCTTAGCAAAATGCTGAGTCACTTTCTTTAATTGACTCAACCATTTTGCTATGATGTTGTACTGTAGTAACATTCATTAGCTCCGCAACTTATTGCTGATTCATCCGAATAAAATAAAAAGAACTGTGGACCTCTACAACCTGGTACATCCTTGAGCATTAAAAAAAAAGGTACAAGAGGGGTAATTTATGATCGGAAATATGGGATTACACTTACTGGTAATTGTTTTTCCTTGAGCCTATGACAGCACCCGCCCCCTTCCTCAGGACAGGAAACAGGAAGCACAGCTTCTTCAAAAGGGAGGTACAACCCCCATCATGCCAGTCCTATTCCAAGAACTAAGAAGACAAAAACCAGACTACACCACAACAAATCTACAACACGCTTATATCAGTGTGTATATACAAACACACGCATATATATATATATATATATATATATATATATATATATATATATATATATATATATATATATATATATATATTTTTTTATTTTTTTATTTTTTTTTCTGGGAGGGAATTAGGCGGGTGCTTATAGTGCTTAAAGAAGGTATGAGAAGAACTCCAAAGTAGCAGCTCTGCAAATCTGGTCAATAGAAGCGGAAGCTCTTTCTGCCCAGGATGTTGACACCGCTCTCGTTGAGTGTGCTCCAAGCCCGGCAGGAGGAGGAACCCCTTTAGAGGAATATGCGAGATAAATAGCTTGTTTTATATATCTGGCAATGGACTGAGAGGAAGCAGGGGAGCCCTTCTTCTGTCCCTGAAAGGAAACCACAAGCTTAGAGGACGACCTCCAGTCCTGAGTGGCAAAAAGGTATTGAATTAGACACCTTCTAACATCGAGGCAATGGAATTCCCTTTCCTTCTGATTCTTGGGTGAGGAACAGAAGGAAGGTAAAACTATATCTCGAGACCGGTGAAAGGATGATGAAACCTTTGGAAGGAAGGCAGGGTCAGGAGATAATATTTTACAAGATAGGGTTATTTTAAGATACGGTCTCTCGATTGAGAAGGCCGATATCTCACTCACTCTTCTAGCTGAAGTAATGGCTAGCAAGAAAACTAATTTATAGGTTAAGATCTTAATTGGGATATCCTCAATGGGCTCAAAGGGATCCCTGGTTAAGGCAGACAAGACCAGATTTAAATCCCAGGGGGGGGGGGGGGGACTCTGGACTTCTGGACGGGAGCAAGTTTTGAAATTGCAACGACAAATCTTTTAATCCAGGGGTGGTCTGCTAACTTATACTCAAAGAGAGCACTTAAGGCAGAGATATGGACCTTTAAAGTAATAGGCCTCAGTTTCTTATTCCAGCCCTCCTGGAGGAAGCTAAGGACTAGAGGCCACTCTGGGGGTTCCAAAACATTAACTGGCTTATTTGCAAATCTAAGGAAGGCCCTCCAAAAC